>NW_017731367.1:1019602-1074160 GCF_001890085.2 Hipposideros armiger | reverse complement strand
CCAAGCCAGCTCTTAACCAACGCGCCACTCAGCCGGCCCTCATTGATGGCTTTAATAGCCTAATTCTCTCTATATTTTTTTTATTATTAAAGCAGTGGTTTAGAAAACATTATGGTGTAAAGTGTATTTGGGCATGAGAAAAACTTAAGTTTTTCATATATCTATGGAGTCCATGTGCAGACCTGACATATTTTTATCATTTATAAATAAAACTGCAAAAAAAAAAAGGTGAAACAGGTTGTGCTAGACTCTCCCTAGTGTTTTTTTCCAGTTTCATTGAGATATAATTGACATGTATTAATGTGGGGTTTTTTGTATTTGTTTTTCAGAGTAGGTCCAGGACCAAGAATATATTTCATCTTTGTGCTAGATTCTTTGTATTCCTGCAGACCCTTTTTTCACATGCTTACTAAGTGTCTCTGATTCTTTATTGGATTTTTGCTTTTTGAAATAGTTTACGACACATTAATTTTCAAGGCTTGATATTGCTATAATTCTTTTAAAATATATATAACAGCTTTATTGAGATATAATCCACCATACCATACAATTCACCCATTTAAAATGTACAATTCAACAGTTTTCAGTGTATTCACAATGTTGTGCAGCCATCAACACAATCTTTTAGAACATCTCATCACCCCAAAAAGAAACCCTGCACCCATTAGCAGTCACTCCCCATTTCCCCTACTCTTCTACCCCAGCCCTGGGAAACCATGAATCTACTTTTTGTCTCTATAGATTTGCCTATTCTGGGTATTTCATATAAATGGACTCATAGAATGGGTCTTTTGTGACTGGTTTCTTTGTGTTCTTTTGTGACTGGCTTCTTTCACTTAAGGTAGCGTTTTCAAGGTTTATCCATTTTGTAGCATGTATCAGTACCTAATCCTTTTTAATTCCAAATAATCATTGTGTGGATATACCACATGTGATGATTCCACTGGAAACGAATTTGTAAACATAATTGCAATATCAGTTAATATAATGGTTCATTTTTATGTTCCTTCAGTTTTACAAAAAGAAATTTAGTTTGTAGTGGTACTCTCATGTAATAGATCACAGTAGAGAATAAATAGTAGTGGGGTCTGTCCTTCCATGCCCTTTAGGGTTTTGTCTTTCTGACTCTAAGACTCATACTCCTTTAAATGTTACCTTTGGGAAAAGTTGCCCTCTTTTATATTCAGAAGGCTTGGCTCTTTCTATTAAGAGCTGCTTTTTTTTTTTTCTCAGAAAACTAAAGGAAGATAAAGGATGCTTTTTGCTGATGGAAACCTGGTTTTTGTTCTTGATGCCTGATGACATGATTTCTCACTCTGGAAACGATCTTCCTCTCTTCTTGTAACAAAACATGGAGATTCTGGTGTGCTTTCTTTCTGAAAGTCAAAGGGTCATGGCAGTCCCTGGAGGAAGGCACAGGCTCTGGCTGTTTGGGGAGTGATGTGGAAGCCAGATCTAGTGACAATCATCAGTTCTCCCTGGGGAAAATTCCCAGGTAAGGAAAGAACGACAGAACTGGCTCATTAGGATTGCCCAATGATTATTGGTAGAAATGGTAGGCAATTTTCAATCTTAAAAATCAATCC
This sequence comes from Hipposideros armiger, assembly GCF_001890085.2. Taxonomy (NCBI): domain Eukaryota; kingdom Metazoa; phylum Chordata; class Mammalia; order Chiroptera; family Hipposideridae; genus Hipposideros; species Hipposideros armiger. Next base: position 1,072,574 of record NW_017731367.1, on the reverse strand, counting down.
AAAAAATCACCTGCATCTTCACCCCATTATTGAATAGCTGTTTAATATTAGGTAAGGTTTTTAATATCCCTGAAACTTAGTTTTCCCACCCAGAAAGTGAAGTACTGGAGGTAACAATACCTAACTCATGGTTTTGTGTATGTAAAGTACCTTATACAGGACTTGGCGCACCCTGTGTTAATGAGATGAAGTATATAAAGTATGAGGAAACAAGACATAAATACAAAAAATTTAAATGTAAGAAATAAAGTAATAGTGCATACATGCTATTACTAGCTGGTAAGAAGGACTTTATACTCAGAAAAGAGTGATTTGGACAATAATATTAATCTAGTGAGTACTTACTGTGTTCCAGGCACTGTATAGTTTTGTATACATTAATAATTCTCACTGAATCTTCACAGAAATCATGTAAATATTTATTACATTTTGGAGTTGAGGCAAACTAAACCTGAAACTAAGGCCAAGGTTGCACAACTATGAAATAGTACAGCCATGATTATAAGCAGAGCTGTGAGCCCCTAGGCCTGTATACGAATGGGAGGAGAGGGACTGAAACTGAAAGAATGCTAGAATATGAAGAAGTCAAAAGGAAAGGGTGTTTCAGGTGGGAGGTCAGCCTTACGAAACGCACTGAAAAAGGGTTCAAGGGACGTGTCACATGTAGGGACAGGTCAGTGATTGGTCCACTTTGGCAGGAGACACCGCATAGTTAAAGAGTGCCAGGCAAGGGCATGTGTCTACACTTGATCCAGTGACAATAGAAAGCACTGAAAGGTTTTTGAGCTGAGATGACAGGATCCAAGTGATATTTTAGAAACAATAGTCTGGCAGTGGTGTGCAAATTGGATTGAAAAAGAAAATGTGAAAATGCATTTCAATGGAAGAAATAGCAGGGGTTGGCGACTCACTAGAAAGGAAGGTCAGAGGAGGCCATGAAGGTCAGTGCCAAAGAGACAAAGCCCTCGGGCAAGTTTGGCACCAAATAATTTTGTCGAAGTGAGAATTTGTAAATGACTCCGGGACCCTCATTTCTGTAAACTTCCTGTACCTCCCAAAATGCAGGCTCCTCCCAGCACCCGTCTTTTCTGGTGGTCTCCTCCCCTTGCTTTCTACTCCATCCAGTACTCCCTAACACCACCCCTACAAAGCCCTTTTTGTTCTAAACAAAATCCCCTCCCTCCTAGAGCCCTTCACTGAGCCTCCCTCCCATCTGCCTCCCTCGCTGAAACCTGACCGGCCCGGGGACCCTGGGGACGGCAGCTCTCTCCCTCAACCACTCCCAGGCTCAGGGGACCAGTTGGACAGGTGAAAATTTGCATTTCCCCCATGTTTTGCCTAGTGTTCTTTTAAGGTATTTTATCTTTTTCTTATATACGAGTAAGTGCTCCTTATATAGTAAAGGCTTTGTCTCTTTGCTTGTTGTATTATAAATATTTTTCTAGTTTTTCATTTGGCTTAACATTTTTTATGGTAACTTTTGAGATATAGGTGTTCTATGTTTTTACTTTCTGAAATAGTTTTTAAATTAAATTTAATTAACTCAAGTAACAACACACAAATACATTCTCCTTGTAAAAACTTAAAACAATTTGAATAAACTAGTCTCTGATCTCTGTCCCCAACTCTAGTGCCCCGCCTCTCCTGCTGAAACCACTCAGGTCCTGAACTTTTTCTATGGAATTATATATACTTTAATTTTTTTATGATTTCTTTTGCTTTTATGCTGAGAGAGGCCGTCCTCATCCTCAGGTCATAAAATATTCACCTATATTTTCTTTATATTCTAAGTCTTGAGGCCAATTGGAGTATAGTAGAGCAAGCAATGTGAGATAATCAACCATTTTTCTTTACTGATTTGGAATTTAGTATATATTAAAGTCTTTGGATATGCTGGCATCGCAGCTAGGTTTTTAGTCTATCAATCTGCCAGTTTTTCTGCTAGTACCACACTATTTATTATAGCCTGAGGTACACTTCAGTGTACTTCCCACCTGCCACCTACATGCTCTACAGTAACTCTTTTTTTCCGTTTCATCCTTGGGGGTTCATGAAGGACCTCCCAGTTAGCATCCGCCCTCACCAGACCGTTACGAACTCTTCCTCTCCTCACTGAAATGAAATCAGTTTTCTCTCTTGAATTTTTATAAAGTTCCATTATTTTTCTAGTCACCCAGGTTCAAAAGCACCAGCAGATGTGTATAATTCAGCAGCTGTCTCCACAACTACTAACTGTCCTGCATCTTTTCCCCACCCCAAAACCTGTACTTCTCAGGGTAAGAAATAAGCTCCCAGTCAAAGGAGCACAAGAAACCTCCTCCTGGCCCTTTAATTTCACTTGGATGTACTCCTGGCCTCTCTGTGCATTATTTCCCTATTGAGATGTTTGTTATATTACTAGAATATCCCTTACTCTGACTTACTAAGGAAAAAACCTAATTGAGAAGGTTTAAACATAAGTAAAACAACAGTGGGATATACTGAAGGCCGTTAAGAAAAGCTTAGCCTTAGAGTCTTAAATGTTGTCTTAGAAACTAGTAGTGTGGATGTACCTATGGGTGCCTTTGTCTATGTTTTTGTTTTTAAACTTCATTTTGAAGTAATTTCAGCTCCCAGGTTGTAAAAATGGCACAGTGAGTTCCCATGTACCCTTCATCCAGCATCCTTCAATGATAACCTCTTACACAGCCATAGGATGTTATCAAAACCAGGAAATGGACATTGGTACAGTACCATTAACTGCTGCCTCACGTGGATCACATACGTTCTAGAATTACCCTGAGAGTTCATTTGGTGACTAACCATGCAAAACAGTCGTGCAGCCAGCTGCTTTTCAACTATCTTATTTGCATTCAGACTTAGTGATATATGTTAAAAGAAGTGAGACGTTGAGCCCAGAACAAAGTGTAACAGGGAATCTAGTGGACTTTCTTGTCAAAGCCAGCTCTACAGAATTTCCTTTTGATCCTTCCTCTGAAGGATATTTTTGTTCCCCAAGTAGCCCACCAAAAGTTTCATGGAATAGCAGATTACTCCTCCTGTTTGGTATGTTCTGTCTCCAGTTTTACCGTTTCCAGGTGAGGAGCCAGGAGTCAAGTTAGGCAGGGGAGGGAGGCCATGGCCTCTGCTGTTGTTACAAGTCAAAAGCAAACCTTGTAGGCCTCCCCTGTGGTTTTTAACTGAGACAAAAGGAAAATAATGTGACAGAAGCAAATTGACAGCAACCACCTCTGCCAGCAGTTACTAATATAACATATTATAGAATTTCAGGTTCTCTTGGTCAAACAGTGCTGCCCTAGATGCTGTTTCCCATACAGATAGTTTGATCTTGGCCCTTGCTTGAGACAATATTGAAACCGTACACTTATTATAAAGTGCCATTGATATGACAGTGATGCATTTCAGGGTCTTTGGCTTTAGAAAAAGGAGAAAATGTAACTTTATGAAGACATCAAAGGAATTTTTTTTGAGAAAGAGGTCTTGTGCGGTAGAGAAAGATGTATTACAGTGGTGTGACAAATTAAGTTCTGGTTTTTTAGGGGGTTCAGTATCTGAAATGTGAATATATCTAAATGGGGGATATAATCTTTAGAAGTTATCATCACTCACATGACTGGAATTCTTCCCTATCACAATGGAGAATTATCGTGGATATGCCCTGCCTTAACATATCACAATCCCAGAAATTCACTTGTAGCTCTCAAATTGGGGCTTTAAATGTTAATATTAGAAAAAAGGTATCCCGTTTATAAGATAACTCATTTGGTACCTTTAAAACAGTATATTCCTACAGATCTTTTTAAATTGTTTAATTTAAAAAAAAAAATCTTTCTTTTCACAGGGCTGTTTTAAATTGCTAAAATTAAATTCACCTGCATGAAAAAGTGTTCTCTCTGGGCCCTCATATTAAGGCATCTCACAGGATCTCAGAGTGGTACCTTTTTCTAGTTAAATGTGTACATTCAAATGACCAGCAAGCAGATACACTATTTTTTTTTAAGGGACTTTTTTTTTTTTTAATTTTTATTCGGTAACTGTGTTTTTTCCAGAACCCATCAACTCCAAGTCAAGTCATTGTCCTTCAGTCTTGTTGTGGAGGGCACAGCTCAGCTCCAAGTCCAGTCGCCGTTTTCAATCTAGTTGTGGGGAGCACAGCCCACCATCCCAATGTGGGAATCGAACCGGCAACCTTGTTTTTCAGAGCACGCGCTCTAACCAATTGAACCATCTGGCTGCCCCCTCATTTATTTTTAAAAGCTAACAAATCTTTTAAAATAGTATGAAAACATAAAGGAGACTGACTCTGCTATTTATTATTAATAATAATATCCCATTTAAAAATGATTCCTTTGCACTTGGTCAAGCTGCATAATAGAGGTAGTGACCTTTGCTTCTCTGGCAAAGCTTTAGTAATGTGCCCCCCGTTTTCACCTTGTAGCATCTTTTAGAAACTCCATTTCCCAGTTTATAATTCTAAATTGTTATTAACATGACAGAAAAGAATTGTTTCTAGAATCTGATTATTTTTTAAATAAACTGAAAATAAGAATGAAGTCATAGACAAATAAGAACTGTACAGTAACTCGAAGCTACCTGTTAATAAAAGTGCCATGAAAAAGAAAAATTAATTTGGACTTTACAAAATAGAATAAAAATAAAATACTGATTATAAAATTAGTCCCTTTTTTGCCTTAATTCAAACAATTCTAAAGTGAAGATCCATCCTAAGAAAATGTACGCTATAAAAAAGTTAATATTGACTACCCTTATATAGAGTACCCCAAACCTAATAATTCCTCAGCAATTTCTCCATTATTCATCCTTCTAGCCATATTACCCAAGAGAAAAATAAAATTTTTGCTAAGTACTTTTGGTACAATGGAAATGCTACTGATCAATGTGACCAAACAGTAACTCACAGCCAAAGATTTCTCTGCTTTTGCTGTCAACTTAATGAGAGGAAACACCTCTGCCCTCAAGAAACCCATAACCAAATTAGGGCGCCAATAACTGGTACACAGAATGCCTGCTGAAAGCACTATGAGCACTCAGAATAGAAAATGAGAGGAAGAAGACGAGAAATAGGCATTGGGGAGGCACAATTTGGCAAGTGGAAACTGATTTTTAAATGTTGATGAACTCAGAGATGTGGGGTTATAGTGTCTGTTTTAGCAAGGAGGAACAACGTGTGGCCTGGTCATTCTGCCCCTGTGCTTAAAGAAGCCGCACACCACTGCCTTTAGCGAAGTGAAACCAGTGACACCAGAGTTGATACCGCAGAAGCTGCTGCAAAAATTAATCAGATCCAATTCACCAGACCCTGCTGGAATCCTCTTCCGCAGGAAGTTACTGTATATGTTAGAGTCATGAGGAGCCCAAGCCCGCATCACTAAAGAGAAAAAAGCTTCCAAGGAAAGAAATTCAAGTGACCAAGGCTATGAAAAATTAGGCCTGTACTTTGCTTAACAGTTAATTTTTATGAAAGTTATTTATGTTTTTATTTTTAAGTCATATACAGATTTAAATTTTTTCAAACAGTATAAAAGGTTCTATAGTGAAAACTAAGTCTCCCCCCCACCAAAAAAATTTTTTTCAGTTTAAAAGGTGTTTTTTTTAAAATCAGATGGAGGAATAAATTATATATTAAAAGAAATAGGGAGACTTGACAGGCCTTAAGTGGGAGGAGTAAGACAATGACATGGTAGCACTGGAGTACAACGGGCAGTTTGCAGGTTTGGTCGGAGAAGGAAGAGACTTCCTATTAAAGGCTTCTGGATTTCTTTGTCATATTAGACCTTTCCCACTTCTAGATTATAAAAAAGAGTCCCGCGTTTTCCCTTAGTACTTTTTTCTTCCCTCCCCCTCCCCCTCCCCCTCAATCTTTGACCTATCTGAAATACATTTTAATGAAAGGAGTGAAGTAGAGATTTAATTTAATTTCTCTAGATGGCTACCCTTTGGTTCCAACACTATTTATTCAGTAGTTCATCTTTTTTGCCACCAGTTTAAAATGTCCCTATTAACATAAAATTCCATATAATTTTGTTTTCTAGGTGAACTTTCTATTCTCTTCCATTGACCTGCCTCATCCATCATTACACACTATTTTAATTACTATACCTTTGTAAGTTTTAACATCTGGAAGGGTATATTTGTTACTTATTTTTTGTTACTCTTCAGTTTTCCTGGTGGTTCTCATACTTTCCATATGAACTTTAGAATTAGTTTTTCTGGTTTTCAAACAATCCTATAGTTATTTGGATTGCATTAAATTTACATATTTTTACAACTTTACATTGCATTAATGAATTTATGGTATATTACATCTTTATGACATTAATATTTCTCTATTCAAAATTAGGGTGTACCTTTCCATTTATTTAAGATTTATTTTGTGTCCCTCAGTAGCGTTTAAAGTTTTTCTTATAGATCATACATTTTATATGATATGTTTATTCCTAAATACTTAACATTTTTGTTGCTTTTGCAAATGAGAATTTTCATTCCACTGTTTTCTGATTTTCGTTAATATATAAGGCATTTTTTACTTTTTGTATATTAATTTTGAGCCAAGCAGCCTTACTTATTATTTACAGTAGCTTTTCATTTGATTCTTTTGGGTTTTCCAAATATCTAATCACATAACTTGCAAATAACAATAATTTACTTTCTCTTTTCCAATTTTTATACTTCTTATTTCTTTCTCTTATAATTATATTGCCTAATATCTCCAGAAAGTGTTAAATAATAGTGGTGCTGGAAGGTATCTCTGTCCTGCTTCTAGTGTTTGTCTTTCTACTAAGCATGAATCGTGGCTCACTTTACACATAACATCTTTATTTCTCCTTACTCAACACTTCTTCACTCGTTCTCTTCCCTGAATACAGGAAGCTCCCGACTTACGAGCAAGTTCTGTTCCGGGAGAATGTTCGTAAGTCGGATTCCTTCGTAAGTCCGATAAAGTGCGTCTTATACACCTTTGACGCTTCGTAGCAGTCTCCTCCACATCACCACTGCTTTTCCTCTTGCTTCGGACACCCTGGGCTCCGATTGAGCATGTACTACTGTACAGTATCGCACTGTACAGTGAACACACAGCAGCACAACTGTGACAATGTCCGGCAGACACGTGAGCTACTTCGGCGATTTGTTCGCATCTATGAATGTTCATAATGCGAGGTCCATTTGTATCTGTGAAAGTTGGCAACTCGAATGTTCGTAAGTCAGGAACTTACTGTACAAAATGTTTCTTTTAACCCATTGTTAAAAACCTGTATTTTGGTTCCATCACCTAATATTCACCTTCAACTCTACGTCATCCAAAGACCATAAAACTCAGGATATACAAGAATGAGCAAACTAAGGGAGACCTGAACTGCTAATGGTTGAAAGGATTAAAATCACTTTCACGAGCCTATGACTGAAATCAGAATTGCATTGGTTTGAGAATTTTGGTGTTTACTAGTGTGATTAAGACTTAATTTTTCTGGGTCTTTTTACAAATAAGTTATTTTTCATTTTACTAAGAAAAAATGTAATGTTAAAAGTTGTAATAGAAGCAAAGGTGAAATTTAACCTTTGAAGGAAAGGATAAGATAGATGATGGCAGAGCACAAAGAATAAGGTGGATGTTTTATGGTCACCTTATTCCTTACCCATGGGGAGAGGGAGGCAGCTGGAGATAGACGGAGAAGGCTGAACTGCAGTCTGACCATCATTCCAAATCCTGGGCTGCTACTTCTCAGCCGTGGAACTTTTTAGGGTTCTTAACAGCTCTGCGTTAGTGCTTTTCTCCTAGTCTCATCACATAATGAGAAACTGCCATTTTTTTGGAACAAGTTTTGCTGCTCAGCGTTTACGGCATATAAAAAAGACAAAGGACGTTTCCTTCTTTCAGTGATGGAAATGGACTAGTCACGCTTGATGTTTTTTAGAAAGATTTTCTTGGAGTGATATGGATGGCTTTGCTCTGCAGTTGGTACATCTGGGGCAATTGTAGTCAGCCTCTGCCAATGACAATTACCGTGTCTTTGTTACTCCTGTTTTCCTGTCATGGTTGCCTCCATAGAGGTCCTCTGGTTTCTTCCCATCGCCTTTTATCAGCTTGTCTGGTGTGTCCTTGTGGTGATTATAACATTTAATTGGGCCCCCAAAAGGCAACTCAACTCTTGATTTTGCTGGCTCCTCTAATGAGAGACTTCAAAACAAGCGTCCGAGCTGACCAGAGGTTCCTGAGGGCATGGTGTATTCACTGTGCCCAGATGAGAATGGTACATAGGAAGGGGCCTGAAGCCGAAAGGGAGACTAGAGAGATGCCTGTGCCACAGTGTAAAGAACTATAAGTGATAAAGCTAAGAATTTAGGAAATTTTATCTTATCAGTGAACATTTTTTGAGGGTTTCTGAAGTGATGATATGATCCAGCCTGTATTTTACTCCTAATATATTAGATTATAAAGACTAGACAAGTGGTACCTCAGGTTTATTGCACGTAAGAATTGCTTTCTAAAATGAGCGTTCCCAGACCCCAGAGAGATTTCTGATTAAATAGGTCTGAGATGCCTTCGAACAGCACCTTTTTTTTTTTTTTTTAATTAGGGAATTGGGAGAAGGAACAGTTTGGGGAATTGGGGAAGGGGAACCAGCCAAGTTGTTGTTCTTCAATCTTATTTGTGGAGGGCGCCAGTCGCCATCTGGCTGCACATTGGCAGCTCATGGCCTCTAAGCTCAAGGTGCTGTGTTCAATCTTAGTTGCGGGTGGTCGTAGCCACCATCCCATGTGGGAGTTGAACCAGCAGCCTTGTTGTTAAGAGCACATACTCTATCCACTGAGCCATCCGGGCGGCAGCTCAGCTCAAGGTGCCGAGTTCAGTCTTAGTTGGGGGCCATCGAACAAGCAATCTTGTTAGGAGCACATGCTCTCACCAGCTGAGCCATCCTGCCACGTGTTGGCAGCTCCGCGGCAGCTCAGCTCGGGCTCAGCTCACTGGCCCATGTGGGAATCAAACTGGCGGCCCTGTTGCTCAGAGCTCATGCTCTTAAGCTAATTCTTAACCAACTGAACCCCTCGGCCAGCCCCCGGAAACAGCATTTTTAACAAGATCTCAAACCACACTTTGGGAAACAATGGACTAGACATTGAAAGAAAGAGATTAGTTGGGAGGCTATTGTATCAACAATGTGAAAGAAAAAATACCTTAAGAGACCCGATTAACAGCGCGTGCCAACAGTACCAAAATACCATTGTTTTCTAGTGATTTTCTTAGGAGTTGGGGAGATCAAGGTTCAGGGACTGCTGTAGGCTCAGTGGTCCCAAGAGTCTCTCTGAGGAGGTGCCACGGAAGCCAGGACGCGAGGGTATGAAGAGTCAAGGGCAGGAGCACTCAGGCGGGTGTCGCAGGCAGAAGAGACCACTAGTGTCGGAGAAAAAGAAAGGAGGCCATTGTGACTGGAGCACACTGACTGGGGCCTTGTCAACTGTGGAAAGAACTCAGGTTTTTTTTAAGTGCAAAGGAAAACGGGGATTGACATCTAATTTACAGTTTCAAGAAACCACTTCCTTCAGTGAGGAGAATGGATTGGAGGAGGAGGCAAGAAAAGAAGCAAGGAAAACCATCAGGACGCTAGATAGATGATTACGAATTAGTAGGAGTAGTAATAATAATAGCTAACATACTGCTTATTCAATACCCAGGCACTGTTCTAAACACTTTATATGAACCAGCTCATTTAAGTGTGCTACCCAGCTAGATCCTCTTTAATTCTCAAAAGTACCACAGTTTGGGTGATAAGTTACAGGAAATTGTGAATCAGCCAATCAACATTTTCAGAGAGGCTTAACATTTAAGAGCGCATGGTCTTCCTCCTCTACCCATCAATTCCAAACCATTCTATGAAAGCCATTGGCCTAGACAACCCCTGTAACCCAATGTTAGAAAACTGAATCTCATCTCCAGACTTCCTCAGCTCTTCCTTTTTGTCCCCTCTGCCCTGGCACTGTCGCTTGGTTCTGTCTGTCTTTTTCTGACTGTCCTTTTTTTCCTTTCAGCCCCTGCCTTGTGTCTTTCTCTCTCCCTGTTTGGTGTGTTCTGTGTGTCTTTCCTCTTTCCCAGGCTCTTTGCCTTCCTTGTTCCCTCTCTGCTCTCTTCCCCTCCTCATCTCCCTCAGTTCCTCCCGCTTCCCTCAACTGGCCAGCAAGGTACTGGCATGTACAGTGGCTCTGTTCTGTTTAATATGTAAAAATTGACGTGGACCATTTTTATTTAAAACTAATTAACTCCAAGAGCCAGTGTACTCATTCCAAAATGCTTGTAGATGGTTGTCAAAAAATGTTTTAAATCCTTTATCCCCGTTCCTGCATTCACATCCCTGGAGGAAATTTACCTAGAACCCCATTCATCTAGCTGGTTCCTTCCAATCCCCAGGCCTTCCCTTCCCACTCCACCGCCACCACGTCAGTGACTGCCTTCTCTACCTCAGGTCTGTCCCCAGCTCCTTCCCTGGACTGAACCTAAATCATACCCCATCACATCTATTCTCTAAAACATCACAGGACTTGTGTAACTTTCCATGGTGAGCCAAGAGTCTCTCATTCTTCCATAACGTTTACCTTCATTTACTTCCTTTTTTACCTTTCCTAAGGCTTGACAGTTTACAAACTATTGATTTTGCTCTGAAGCTTATTTTTAAGATGCTCTTTTACATTCGGGAGTACTTCTTTTGCCTGCCTGGTTGCAAATAACAGGCTCCTCCAAGCGGAGCCTTCCCCTAGTCAAGGAGTGTTCCTTTGTGCTGCTCCTGCACATAAATCACCAGGGAGCTTCTAAATGAGAAAAGACCGGCTGACCCAGCAGGTGGTGCTTATAAATAGCCCTCCAGCTCCCCTCCTTAGAGCTTGTCCACCTAATCCTCTCCTCTCTCAAGATTGGAAGTGACTTGACCTTTGAGTCTTAAAACTCAGGCCCTTTTTCTCTGAAAAATCTGGTTGGCAAAAAGCTGCTAAAACAAAAATGTTTTCAGCCAGATGATGACCAGCCATCAAAGCTTGCCTTTCATTTCCATTTTCAGCCAAATGTGCTTCCTCTTTTGAGGACCAGCTTTTCTCGTTGTTATTATTTTAAGACATCTACCTCAATAATTTTTATTTCATTTCACAAACAGGCTAGCATGGATTTGTATTTTTATGATTTATAAAGTTATTCCCAAATGGCTGCATCTCTACCATGAACTATGAGCCTTCTTTTTCACCCCTGAAATTACAGAACTTGTGGAGGGGCTCTGAGTAGCCTCTATCCCATTGTCATTGGATGGAGCTCTGTTTTTATTTCTCTAATTTTGTATTATTTATTGAGGATAAAATCTTACAGGTCTTGTTAGGATAATAAATTGAAGCCAGCGATATAGACACTGATAGGCAGTTTTTCAGATTAGGATACATGCAGGAAATGCTTAATTGTTGAACTGACCAAAGATACTTTTTAATATATTTCCCAAAAAGATGGTTAAGTCCTTAACCTGATTATTTATAAAGAGAAGAGATGCTTATATTAGGGAGATAAACCAGGTATTTTTAGTAGCTTCTCTCCCTTGCTATAAAATGGAAGAATCTTAAATACACTATCCACTATCAGAGAACACTCTAATGTAAGACTTTTTCCCTCTCATCTCCTAGTATAGATTGAACAGTAAATACTGGTCCCAGCTTTTTTCTTTGCTGACCTGGGCCAGTGGCAGCAGTGATTGTTCTGGAGAATGAATACTAGGTCTGATCCAGCTGTTGCGTTGTGAGGCGAGCCCCTTCTCCAAGGCTTTTATTGCAGTGGTCTGGCTAGAATGCCCCGCTTGAATGTGAGCCTGGAACTTTAAAAGTAATTTTAGTTTTGTTATTTAACTTAAGAAAGTCTGGTGTTCAGTGTGGCTGTATTGGTACGAAATAGACTGTAGAGAAAGGATGAAAAACATGCACAAAGGAAGTTGAATGAGTGAGTTCTGTGCCTTCTGAAAACCTTGGGCTAAAATGTCTCAGGCCGTTCTGTTTATATATGAGCTCAGAGTAGACTTGCAAGACAAGTTGGGAAAGCTTTCTCTGAACATGTGGCGACCCCAAATGGGTAAGCATATTTGTAGTAATTAGAATTCTAAGATGTGACCTAGGCAAGTATGTATACTTTTTACTTGCTTTTGAATTTAGGTGTTACCAAAAAAAAGTAGTTTAGAAATATGAAGCAACTCTTCTCGTTGCTATAATGCAAAGCAGTCACTGCATCCCACTGTGGGAGGGAGGCTTCAGGAGGCTGCTGGAAAGAGGACTTGGTTGCTAGACAGCAAAAAAAAAAAGAGAGAGCGAGATACCTAAACTGTATCCACTGCATTTATCCAAAGCTCAGTCTCTCTACCAATCCTAACCATCTTTCTCATAGTTTGCCTCCATGCATGGATAATATTGATTTTTCTCTTCCTTTAATGATTTGTCCATTATTTTTTTTTAAATAAACAAAAAAGCTCGGAACTATCTTTTTAAATGTAATCCTTATTTTTATCAGAGTTGGATGTGTACATTGTTTGGGTCATAGTTCTACCCAGTTTCTCATGAAGAGCAGCATTCCATGTCTTCCCACTCCTATTTTCTGCTCCCCAGGGAAAACTATTTTCGATTCTTTTTAGCTGATTTATTTGGTATGTATCTTGATGTTTCTAAATAGCACACTGTGGCTGTCTTATGTTTTTTTAGGCATTTTTTGTTGACTTCACACTATGGAAAATGAGTTTTGTTCTTTCTTAACACTTTACACCTGACCACATGCATATTCTTCCTCCTCTATCCTCCCATGTTAATTGTGTTGGGTCCATAGTCGGTGTTTTTATTATTATGACTAAGTCAACACTGTTTGCAGTGCAGCCATGTAACATACTGTGACTACTGCTTTCTTCCAGTACCACCTTTGATTTTTTTTTTTTTACCTGATGTCAATAATTATCTTGGATTTTTATTCATTTGCTTAGATTTTCTGTACTTTCACTAATTTAACCCTCATCGCCCCTAATTGTATCAATCTTCTTTCCATATAAACACATTAGATATTCTATGAATTTCATCTGAGTGTTCTGACCTGCTCTTGTCTGGACCCCTAGTCACCTTCCAGGCCTGCTATTCTGGGGTCTCTTTCACCAAAAAGACCTTGGAGTCTTTTTTACTCCAAAGACACCTCCACCTGTCTCATGTTTTAGACGCCTTGCTTTCTGGATTCAGTGGCGTCCTCTTCTTTGGTGTTCTCTGTCGTTTTGACAGAGGATATTATCATTAGTTTCTTGAGAAAGTAAAGTTTTTTTTTAGTTTTGGGAATCTTGTCCCTGAGAATTTTAAAGGCACTGCTCCATTTTCTTTTTTTTGTATCCTACAGAGCCCCTATTGAAAAGTCTGTTTCATTCCAACTTTTTTTCCCCATTCTGATTTTGACCCATTATGTGACAATTTGTTTTCCTTCTGTAAGTTTCTCTTTAACCTTGACGTTATACAAGTTCACAATAATGTGACTTGGGCACTTGCTGGACCCTTTTAAATCTGGTACATTTTCTTGAATTAATTCATTGATGATTTCTTCTCTTTGTTTTTTTCTGTTCCTTCTCAAACTCCTACTAGTTAGATGTTGGACTTCTTGGACTGACTTCCAGATTTTGTGTCTTTACTCTCCTGTTTTCTATCCTTACCGTCTTTTTTTTTTTCTTTCTAAAAGTGTTCTTCAACTTTGTCTTCCAATCCTTGCAGAGTTCTTTGGTTCTGCTATCAAATGTATATTTTTCTAGAGTTCTGTTTTGTTCTCTAAGTGTTCTTTTTTACATTGGTATTATTGACTCACTTATTATATGGTGAACAATACAGAAGCTAGAAAATATATACTTAAGTTAGAAGATACTTTCTTTTTTTTTTAAGATTTTTTATTGGGGAATCGGGGGAGGGGAACATTGTTGGGGAATTGGGGAAGGGGAACAGCCAAGTTGTTGTCCTTTTGTTCTTCAGTCTAGTTGTGGAGGACGCCGTGTCACTGGCCCATGTTGGTATTATTGCGCTCTTCCTGGGTGAGGCAGATCAGTTGCCGGCCATTGGACAGCCACTCATGGCAGCTCATGAAAGCTCACGTCCACTGTTGGCCAGCCCCACTGCCGCCTAATCCGTTGCCGGCCACTCACGGCAGCCCAGCTCCAGGTGGAGCTGTTGTTCACGATCTTAGGTGCAGAGGATGCAGCTTACTGGCGCATGTGGGAATCGAACTGGTAGCTCCGCTGTTCAGAGCTTGTGTTTTTACCAACTGAGCCACTCGGCAGGCCCAGAAGATACTTTCTGACTGAGATTATCTGTCAGTTGACCAGCCTCAAAAGTTGTAATCTTGAGCCAGAGAAAAATCACCTAAATGTACAGAATTCAATTGTATATCCATTTTAGTGTCTGTATGCTGCCCCTGATTGTTTTTGTTTGTTGTTTTTAATGCTCTTTTTTAAAATTTTTCATCTTCCTCTGTAGTCTCTTTTTCCCTCTAAGTTGCTTTTTTTCTCTTTGTTTTGGTCTGTCTTTCTTAAAAATCTTTCTTGAGTTTCTGGTGATCCTTTGCTATATGGTCATATTTAAGAACAGGCCCCTGAAAAGCTACTTGAGAGCTCTGGGCTGCGAGTAAAACGTAGGGACTGTGATCTTTACTGCACAGTGATCTGCCTGCGTCGATTCCTGGGATACTTGTCATATCTGTTGCTTTAGGTGTTTTATCTTGGCTGGTCAGATCCTGTTGGAAAATGTAAAATTTTGTTCATTTTCTCTTTCTTGCAATTTCTAGATGTGTTACAGTCTTTGGGTTCTTATGCTGTAGATAAAAATATCTCTTCTGAGTTTTATGCTTCTTCCTTTAGATGGGTTTTGGACTTTCCTACACATTCTTATTTGCTTTCATGGGCACTTAGCTGTTAGACCAAGTACAAAGTAGGAGTCACTTTCAGTGCCTTATTTTTCCTTAATGTATTTGATCAGAAACTGGATGAACCTTCGAGATGCTGAGACAGGGAAGATACTCTGGCAAGGAACAGAAGACCTGTCAGTCCCCGGAGTGGAGCATGAAGGTACTTTCCCACCCTTCGAAAGCACTGGGCTATGACAACTGGAGGACAGAGCCTAAGCACCCAGGAGCTAAGTCAGTGCAGACCCAAGTGGAGAGCAGGCCCTGGAGGCACAGCACGCTGATCCAGGGGTTGCAAAGATTTATATTTCCTTTCTTAGGCTTCTGTCTCCCACTTCCCAAAACCCACTTTGTGTGGAAATTTTAGCATTAGAACATACCCAAAGATATAAACTAAGATTTCAACTTATTTTTTTCCAAAGTAAAATTTGCATTTTTATCTCCCTGAAGTAAAAGAAAAACTAAGGGCTTAAAAGCAACAGAACAGAGTAGAGAGAAGGTGCCCATTCAGCCCCTTTCCTGATGAGCGTCGCTAGGTAAGGCCCTTAGATGCACTAAATCTGGTGTTCCTTGAAGATCTTTCAATCAAACACACTTGACCAGTTGGGGACCTCTGCCTTTAATTAAAAAGTATAATTCTGTTACCAAGGCACTCTCTGCAATTTAGCATAGATAATGAGTTCTCTAAATCAGCTCCCAGACACTTGAAGCACCATAGTCATGTGGTTTTCATTTAGAATGGCTTCAATATTTCTTTTTCTTTACCAGCTCGTGTCCCCAAGAAAATTCTCAAGTGCAAGGCAGTGTCTCGAGAATTGAACTTCTCTTCAGCAGAGCAAATGGAAAAATTCCGCCTGGAACAAAAAGTTTACTTCAAAGGGCAATGCCTAGAAGGTATTCTGCTGCCTCCATGCCTAAAATCCAGGCCTAGAGCGACAGGGACACAAGACCAGTGAACTAACTAAAGCACTGCTTTGATAACATTCATTTTGCAACTCAGTTTGTGATAGGGTTTCTACACCCTGCAAGATTGAGGACCTCCAGTGAAAACAAACAAAAACAAAGCTGGTACTAAAAGGGGCTTTGAGCCCAACAAGAGGCTTTCTGACACTGTGGGCCGAGGATTGGTGCCTGCTTTGTCACTGATGTGGCATTGTGTCACGGTCACAAGGAAGCTGCCGACAAGGGCCTGGTACAGTGCTCTCCAGACAGCGTACAGATTTGACTGGCAGGGCCACTCTGCACTGAGTTTTCACCTTGAAGCGTAAGAGTGCACATGTGTGTGAGAGTTCCAATTCCAAGTGAGCAGGTCTATTCTGTACATCTATTTATAACTTACATCCAACCCTCTTCTAAGAAAACGTTGCTTATATTGCACTCGCCCACTGGCCCTAGTCCTTTAGACCCCAGAGCGTAGGGAGAGGCCTCTGGGGTGGCTCAGAGGACAGCTCGAAGGGGAATTCCGTGTCCTTTTCATGCCTCTGGCCTGAGAGGTTTCTGATGGCTTCATTGGTGGTTCTCAGGGTAAGAAGAGGCTCACTCTAAAGGAGGGGGACAAGGAGCCCTGATACTATCAGGGCGCCCGCTCACCCGCTTTTCCTTCTCCCTTCAGAATGGTTCTTCGAGTTTGGCTTTGTGATCCCTAACTCCACAAACACCTGGCAGTCCCTGATAGAGGCAGCGCCCGAGTCCCAGATGATGCCAGCCAGCGTGCTAACGTGAGTGAGCAGGCCTTAGCATCGTGGAGTGTGTCTAGAAGCCGGCATTCCGGGCAGGCAGGACTCGTGGTCCCGTTAAGCGGGCGGGCAAGCGAGGTGAAAGTGAGGGTTGAAAGAGTTTACCGGGTGATCCGAGTTTACAGGTCACTGACTTGTCATATGAAAAAGACAGTGTGATAGAATGGGAAGAATAAAAACCTTTAGACTAGACCTTTAGACTACATTCCTGATTAACCCTGACTAGTTGTATAATCTCAGACAATGTACTTTCCCTCTCTAAACATGGAATGAGTAATGCTCTCTCACAGAGGTATAGTGAGGACAAAGTGAGATGACATGGAAGGAAACTGGCACATAATTAAAATATATTAAATCCATGCTAATTTCCTCCCTTTCCTGACTATCAAACTTCT
Organism: Hipposideros armiger; assembly: GCF_001890085.2. Classification (NCBI taxonomy): domain Eukaryota; kingdom Metazoa; phylum Chordata; class Mammalia; order Chiroptera; family Hipposideridae; genus Hipposideros; species Hipposideros armiger. The sequence goes on along the minus strand of NW_017731367.1, from coordinate 1,055,502 downwards.
GGTTCTCTGTTTAAATGGCCTTTAACAGAATCTGGCAAAGTCCTAATTCTGTTTTAGAGGATAATGTTTTGTTACAGTTTTTCAGAGACTAGCTTTCCATTTTAATAACTGTACTTCCTGCACAAAGAATAATTAGTTTGTCCTTTATCCAAAAACACTGTCAATAACGGCCCACCCACCATTTTCTCTTGGGAAAATATAGTCTTTCAAAGGTTTAAGCAATAGTGCTTAGTAACAATTTATTCACTTAGATAATTGTGTAATGTTAGATCATCTCATTAAACAGGTCCTTTATGAAAACCACATTGAATTTGTAAATAGAGGTTATTTACTTTTTCTTTAATAGATTTCTAATTAGAATAATAGGTATTTTTATATTCTATGAACCAATCAGATCTTGAGTTCCTTATTTACCTTTTTTATAAGTAACTGCCAGCAAAAATGTATCTGCTGGCTATTAATGACCCTGGGAAAGTACAATGTAGTCTGTAGAAGGGCATTTTTTAGATTTTATTAACCTTAGTTTGACTTCTTTTTGGCCAGGCCTGATTTCTTTTAGGTGCTAAAACCAGTAAGTCTATGATAATCTATTTAGGTTATTGAAGTCATGTCTTATTTTTTAGAACCCAAAAACAGTACCTCTGCTGCCCTTAACTCAGTTCAAAAGTGGTTTGGTTTGGAAACACTGAGATATCCACCAAAGAAAATGAAATTCTACTCTGCCCAATGCAGGTGTATCATTTGAGGGTCTTTGGTTGCAAGCCGTAGAAACTGATACTGGCCAACATGACAGAGTTGAAAGAGTAGGGCTGAGCGCTGGGGCAGCTCCAAAGATATGGATGGCAGGAACCTTTGGATGGTTTCCTCAAGGAGCAGCCATAGGAAGTATCCTGCTCAGAGAAGAGAATCTGATTAGCCTAAATTACATTCAGCGCCCACCCCTTTGCCAGGTGAGGGAAGGGCCATTTGATTGACCTGTGGACTGGAGATATGTGGTTCCCCAAAAGAAGAGCAGAGTGCTGTTACCCAAAGTGAGGAAAATAGATGCAAGACAGGCCAACTCATGGCCGAATGGTAAGGAAAGATACCACCCCTGAAGTCTGCAGGTTTCTATGTGTATCAGAAAGTGAGTTATATTTACAAGCACCCCTGTGTGCAGAGCACTCTACTAAGGGCCTTAAGTGTACCAAGGATTGAGACATGCTCTCTCTTCTGATTTCCCGACTTGAGGAAGACAAACCTAGTCACATAAGTTAAATGTCATATTAGACTTCTAACCCCATATGGACACAGATTTTATGTCCCCAAGCCAAGGTTCTAGGTGGGTGCATGTCCGGGGATCCAGCAGACCCAGATTGAAACTACTTTGTGAAAATGAAATCTGTTGCCTAACACATCACTCTTTTGCCCTCTCTTCTTACTTATAGTGGGAATGTTATCATAGAGACAAAGTTTTTTGACGACGATCTTCTTGTAAGCACATCCAGAGTGAGACTTTTCTACGTTTGAGAGAAGAATGTATGTGCATTTCAAGAATTTGGGTTTTTTGGGGGGGAAGGAGGAAACTGTTTACTTATTTCCTCCATACATTTGATTTTTGACACTTCCACCCCTAATTCCCTCTATGACAAAACCCACCTGAGGCCATCAGGGGACCAGCTCTATGTAGGTAACCAGATGGCATTTTTCCCTCAAGCCGCCATCTTCCACTGACCAGACTTAACTCCCCACCTCGGACCAGGGCAGAGGGCATGCCTCGACTCCTTCCCAGGGTAAACACAGGGACAGACACGTAGCACGAGCTGATGCTGTTCCTGTCACCCTCCCTGCCTCTTCCTTCAGGGGACACATCTTCCTTTGGCCCCTGGTTTTGGAAAAATTCATGTTCTTGACCCATGTTTAGTCTTTTCCTACTGTTTCTATTTCATACATTCTCATACATTTAACTTGTAAAATAGTCTGTGATATTATTATTACATAAGGAATTGAAACATATGAATTAAAATATTCCTACAGTCTTTAGCATGGCACTGCTTTCATCTCTCCTTTTTCTGGAACATGAACCTGGCTCCATAATGGGACAAAAGACCTTTATCAGACCGTAGGATCACAACTGTGTTTTACTCGAGATTGACTAATAGATCTCGTGGTACCTGAGTCCTTCAGTTCCTGTTTCCCAAGAACGTAAAGCATCCCTGAACAGGACCTCTGACCTTAACTTTGTCTTTTAGACGTGATAGTTAGTGTTCTCTTCCACAATATACATGCACCCTTTGTTTGTTTGTTTGTTGTTTTTAGTTTTTTCCATTCCTTTATAATGTGCATTTCTTCAAGAGGTTTCCAGAAAGGGTAGAAGTTCTAAGTTGGTAGAGTAGGGACTCATATTCCTAAGTGAGAGAATAGAAGTTAGAAAATGAAGAAAAGATCTCCCTGAAGTTAACTGTGATCACTGGGAACACATCCAGGATGGGGTGGGATGCTAGGAGGCTTTAAAAACCACCATCAGAGGAAGCCAGCATGGGAGAGAAGTGATGATTATATCTGCAGTGCTTTCGAGTCTGACATAAGAGAGAAAATTTAAAAGGGTTCTTTTTTAGGAACTTAACCTCTCACCTACCAGTAGCCTTCATTGTCCTTTATAAAATACCAACAATTAAAAGTTTCTCAGTTCCCAAAATAGTATGGTCTGAGGCTAGAGGAGAGGAGAATACACCGAGAGACAGGCAGTCCGTGGTGTAGCCCCTGCTCCCGCATCCTGCTCTCGTGTCTGTTACTGAAGGGACTGTTCGCATCTGTGGATGGGGAGTAGTACATTTTTAGTATAGTGTTGTCATCTTTCAGTGACAATTCTGTTCCTCACGTTAGATCTGTTGTCTTGAAAAGCTAACTTTTAATTACCAAAGATTAGATTTAAAAAAAAAAAGGCAAGGGAAAAATGAATCAAGGTTTCCTTTTGCTTTCTGAAAATGCCATCTCTTCTCAGAATGAACCCGTCTCTGTTTCCTTTGCTTTTCCTGAACCACATCTGCTCCCAGAATTCCATCAGGGAAGGCTGTCATGGGACTGGACACAGTCTAATGGAGAGAGGACTTCCCAGGGAATGCTTTTCCACCTGCTCAGAGCCCCCTTCACCGCCCTTCTCCAGTCACTCATCTAGCCAAAACTGTCAGGGACACCCTTCTTTGCCAGCTGCTCTGAGAAAAACAAAAAGTATTATATAACCCTGTCACTCTTAGAAGCTTACCCTCTCTTTAGGTAACAATACATATGCTCAGGAAATATTTATCATTTTAGCACGAAACAAGGCAAAAAAGCGCATGCTTCATTTCCAGTGCTGGCCAAGGGTTCCCAAGCTGTGCAGGTGGGGTCCAAGCTATCTAGGAAAATGGCTGAATGCTGCATGGTGGGAGGAAAAGGGCAGTGATGCAAGCCAAGGTGAACACAAGCAAAAGGCGAGGTCATGGGAGCTGCAGGGACTAGGAACCTGGGTAGGTCAAGGTGAGCCCTTGTAGGGTGGATGCAGGTCCAAATGCCTGAACATCTGAAGGTTTTCTGGAGATGTTCAAGTCCACAGAATGGTATTGGAAGGAGATGCATACAGACCGGGTGCGTACAGCCACTAGCTCTCAAACACTTATGGGACCTGCCCCATCCCCCAAGATTCTGATTGAGACATCTGCCTGGGGAAGCACCCTGGTGATCCAGATGCAGCTGGCCTGTGGCCCACACTGAGAAATCCTGGTAGAGCCCTTAGTTTACACGGCGGCCATAAGATAAGGTCTCCAGGCAGCATTCTTAAGGAACAAAGCGGGGCCCCAGTCTGACCTGTGCAGGCTGAGGGGAAGCGTTCGGTTGTGCAGTGCAGTCAGTGTGACCTTCAGAGTCTGTGTGGGGAGGAGAGGACAGAAGAACCCCAGGCAGCACAGTCTTGGAGAAAGATTTGGGAGAACTCAGACCCTTCCGGACGTACATTTCTATGTAGACGGTTTTGGTTAAGGTTTCCAGTGTGATGTGCCCTAGACCTGCTCGCTCATCCAACTCCATCTGTGTTACTTGTTTGGAGCGCTGGACTTCAGTGATGGGGCATGTGGTGAAGCAGTGAGTCCAGTCCTCACTGGGCATGAGGGGGTTGGAGGAAGCAAAGTCTACCCAAGGGGATCTAGCCATGCTCAGGTCACACTTCTAGGCCTATGATGCATATCAGTGAGATGTCATGCGAGGCACAGGCCTGCTTTAGTGAGCTTTGTCTCTAGTGGAGGGCTATGACAAGTAATTATAAATGCCTACCATAATGGAAGGTGGAAATTTAAAAAGAGATTATACATAACTCAGAAAAATCAGGAAAGCCCTCTCTCTTCTCTGGTTCCTTCAACTCTCATTCTACCAGACATTTCAGTCACCTCAAAAAATAAATACATTTTTAAAATAAGGCTTTCCTTTCGTCCTGTGTCACCTTCAGTTCTTGCTCTGTCCTTCTCTTTCTCTACAGATCCAGGCTTCCTGGAACTGTTCACTCACTCTTTCCACTCCCTACCTCATTCACAGTTCAACCCACTGCTGTCTGACTCTGGCCAGTGGACTCCTTCGAGACATCAGTGAGCTCCACTGATCCACTGCCCCTCAGGCCTCCTTGCTGTAGCTGCTCCATTGCATTTTTTTTACTTCTCCCAGAAATTCTCTTCTTGGATTCCAGGAGCCCCTTTCCTGGGTGTTCTGCTCCTTTTTCCTTTGCAGGAGCTTAATTTCTTATAGCTGCCTTGGTGGATTTGGGGTTTCTCTTTTAGCTATTGTGTATTGAGAACATGCTGTGTGCACATTCTTTAAACATTATACATTCACCTCACGCATAGTGACTGAGCACTTTTTATGTACCAGACACTGTTCTAAATGGTGGAGATATTTGCTGGACAAGATAAGTGAAGGCCCTCCCATTAGATTCTAATGAGAGGAGACAGAAAGCAGATAATTTCAGATAGTATGCAGCGCTCTGAAGAAAACAGGACAGGAAAATGGCAGCATCAATCTGGAGTGAGCAGGTGAAGAAACGGAAAGAAATCAGCAGCGAACAGCTTCTAATCACCAAAACAGGACTGATGAGTCCTCAGTAGGCCAACAGCCTGGAAAGCCAGGCTCTACTCGAAAGAAGAGCTTTTTTTTAAACCTTAAAACTATCATCAACAAAACAACAACCAGGTGTGCATACTTGATTGTCTAGTTTCCTACAAAGAACTCGGGATATGATAGGAAAGGCCCTGCATCTTCCAGCCTGGCATAGTATGGAGAGAAGGGAGAAAGCAGGACAAAGAGGTCCTTGCTCTCCTTCATCCCCCAGGCGTGGGTGGGAGGCGCGGGTAGAAACACCTGTGCAGGTGTGGGGGAAAGACGAGAACTTCTGGAGTTTAGAGGGGAGGGTGGGCTGCCCACTGTCCAGTAGGCCGAGGCCTGTTTTGTCTTCGTAAGCATCCCCTGCACTGTCCTCCATGCCCACTCTCCCTGCCTCATTTCCTATAAGCATCTGGGCCCTGTCCAGCCGATGGCACTGGCTCCCCTTCTGAATTGTCCTTCACATCACAACCAGAGAGAGCCCAAGATGTGCATCTGACCACCAATCCCTCTGTACTGTCAAGTTTATTTTTAGAGCTTCTTGCTATTGACCTGGTAATTGCTTTGCAGCTTTCAAAATGCCCTGTTAAAATGGTCCTCAAAATGAAGACATCATCTGGCTTAGTTCTTTTTGGTGATTTTATTTGGTCCAAAACTGAGCAGCTTTGACTATAGCTTTGAATAGGCTGAGGGGTAGAATGGAGTAGAGTAGTGAGAGGTAGAGCCTGGTGAATACATCTGGTTCTCAAACTATACACCAAGGCACCCCAGAGTACTGCAGCAAACTCACAGGAGTGCTGCCGGATCTTTGAAGCATAGTACACGGGACATCTGTCATGCACCGTTCCAACTGTTAGCTCAAGATAGTTCAGTTTCAACATTAGAACACACTCCATCCTTCTTCATGAGGTATCTTTGGGAAACCGGGTTTTTGAAGGTTTGGGTTATAAGAAGCAAGTACCCCTCAAAAATCATTGTGAACAGGAAATGAGGGTGGTGGTGTCCAATCTGATTCCGAGGTTTGAGAAGCTGTGCAATGCCCAATAGGCACACACCCCATTTAGTAAGCCATTGTAATTATAAATGAAATAAAAATTTTTCTCTCAATTTATATGGCTTTTTTTCACCAAAATAATAAAGCAGCCACTAAGTTACGACATAAATACTTAAGAAGTTATTTGGACCTTACTATTTAATGAAGGGAATCATTAGTTAGTTTTGGCCATGAAAAAATTGCACCATGAAATGTTTTGGTTGCACCATGAAAAAATTAGAGACACTAAGGATGCAGCGAGTAGGGAAAGTCTGATGACCTCTTTTAAGCCCTTCGTTTTAAAATATGCGTTTCAGGGCTGGCCTAGTGGTTCAGTTGGTTAAGAGCGGGAGCTTTAAGCAACAGCGTCGCTGGTTCGATTCCCACATGGGCCAGTGAGCTGCGCCCGAGCTGAGCTGCCGCTGAGCTGCCAACAGGTGGCCAGATGGCTCAGCTGGTGAGAGTATGGTTTCTTAACAAGGTTGCCAGTTCAACTCCCTCATAGGATGGTGGGCTACGCCCCTAAGATTGAACTGGGCACCTTGAGCTGTGTGGCCACAAGCTGCCGAAGGGTGGCCAGATGGCAACTGGACTTGGAGCTGAGCTAGCTGCGCCCTCCACAACTAAGATTGAAGGACAACAACCTGGCTGTTCCCCTTCCCCAGTTCCCTAATAAAATACTTTTTAAAAATAAATTAAGGGCCGGCATAGTGCATTGGGTAAGAGCTGGCTTGGGATGCCAGAGGGCCCCGGTTCGGATCCCACATGAGGGCCAGTGACGTTGCACCCTCCACAGCTAAGATGCTGAACAACAGCTCGACCTGGAGCTGGGCTGCCGTGAGTCACCGGCGACGGTTAGGCTGCAGCCCCTGCTGCAGTGGGTTGCCATGGGCTACCGTGTGTGGCCGGTGGCCAGCAGCCACTGTGAGCAGCCATCCAGAAGCCGGCGACTGATCTGCCTCACCTGGGAAGAGCGCAATGAGATGCCAGCTTGGGCCAGTGAAGCAACATCCTCCACAACTAGACTGAAGAACAAAAGGACAGCAACTTGTCTGTTCCCCTTCCCCCAATTCCCCAGCGCTGTTCCCATCCCCCAATTCCCCAATTTAAAAATAAATAAAATATGCTTTTCAGAGTGTTAGAAACAGACATCACCACCTCTGGCAGCAACAAGTGGGTGTTAACCACCCACCTCTGCATCGAGGCAGCTCCTGGTCCCATGGAATGCTTTTGAATTCTTGTACTTATTAAATATATTCAAAGAAAAAAAGGCATTTACTTAGATTTCTTAGAACAGCTTTTTAAGTGACTTGATTTATTCCAATCATCCCCCAAATAGCTCTTCTCAATTATAAGAGGATAAGCAAAATTATCATCACTTGAATTTTTAATTTATATTATAGCTATCACTTTCATTTTGGGCTAACGTATGTGCATTTGAGCTAAACAATTTGCTCTCAGAATCCTTTATGGTGCACAAGGTACCCATATAATGGCACTGTATATGATCAGTCTAACTAGTTAGAGAACTTGGGATTTTATTTTACTGTTTGATGTTATTACAGAGGTTGATAATGGTCATTTCTTTCATGCCACGTTGTTGGCTACAGATATCGATTACTCAGGGCCCGGCCCGTGGTCAGGATTGGAATCCAAATTCCACCTCTCGCAGCAGATATCTACCAACTTTTAATTGGCTTATCTTCAGCAACAGTCATTTGGTACAATTAGGCTAAAGTCACAATCCGTTTTTCTTGCAGGTTTTTCTTGCAGGGTTTACATTCACGTTAAAGGTAGACATTTTATGACATTGAAATGGTTTTATGACCATAGTGATCCTCACACCTTTCCAGGCCCTAATGATACCCTTTAGCACAGAATCCTGGGACCTCAGTTGTGGATTTGGGAGGAGACACACCATCATTTGCTGAGGAAACCTTTTCCTCTGCCCACAGGCACTTCCTTGGCCTCCCTGGGAGGCAAGTAGCCACTGGAAGTGCCACCTCTAAAAAATGTCATTGCATAACAGGAGGCTAACCATTTCGCGTTGGGTCCCTGTTTGTGATTTTAGCAGACCCCTTAGGCAGAGCAGGAAATAAAACTCCCACCCACCTAATAATGGGACCCATTTGATGCCAAGGTGAGGAAATGTTCTTTCTTCAAAATGGATTGAGACCACATTGTGTCCAAGGAAAGGAATGAGCAGCTCCTGGGGGGGGGGGTGCTTACTAAGAGGTTGACTAGTAGAGGAGCCTCAAAGCTCTCGAGGGACAATGTTGACAAAGAGATCAGAATTGTAGAATCCACTGTCACCTCCCCCAAGGGACTGGAACCCATCCTTCCTCAGCACTTTCAAGACTAGGTGACTGCCCAGCAGGCCACAACCCTGGGCTCCAGTGAAAACCACAGGAATCAGACTTGGGAAATTTTGGGGGGACTGGAGAGAGGGACCCAGACAATAACTATGTGGGAAGGGGTAGAAGTTTTCCTAGGATACAGAATGGAGTTGCAGATGAATTTCTAGGTCCAAAAATTATGTGCATATTTTGGATCTTGATATATAGGGTCTTTCCTGAAAGAGTTGTACCAGTTTCCACTCTTTGCTGTCCTCCCACCTCCTGATACCAGTCACCTCCTGGGCTGTGTTGACAAGGAGCACATGAGCATGGGCTTGAACCCTGCAGACGCAGAAACCTGCAGGAGGCCTGTGCAGGGAGGGTTCTAAGAGGCAGATTGTAGAACTGGTTCCCAAAAGCATCTTTGCCCATCATCTGTTTAGTTCAGCAAATATTTCCTGAGCCCTGGTGAGGGTCGTCTTGTGCAAGTTCAGCTTTTTCTGGGCACTAACATCCTTCAATATGTTATAAGGATTTCTGTGGAAAAAAATCAAGGTCAACTAAACGTGGGGCAAGCTGCATGTTAAACCTTCCTCTTGGAGACTCCTTGGTATAGTCAAGACCCAGTGAGTTCTGCAGAAAGCAAGCCCTTTTAACATTCCTTACCCCAGCACTTCACCAAACAGGATGGCTCTCGCCTCTTAGGCACAGCTTTGGACAGAGACATAGGAGGTGCCAGGCTACATGAAGATGGGGGTCTCACCCCTTATCCAGCAGCCTCAGAGCAGTCGAGTTAGTTCAGTGACACTGTGTGTGACTGTGAGGCATGGGTGGGAACACTGGAAATTCAGTGTGTCCTTGCGAGGTCAGAGGACCAGTGATCACTACGTGCTGGAGAAGAGGGAAAGGGGGCTGTAGGCGGGGTGCCAGGTGGGCAGCTCAGATCGCCCTGGGTCAACCCCCACAGCTGGGCTGGGAATGAGCCATGCAGTTCTCTGTGATCCTGTTGAGAGAGGACCCATGAGCTTCACAACCTCTTCTGAAGCCAATTCACCTCCCTGTTCCCTCTCAACCTGGAAACCACACCAAAGAAGGCATTCCCCACACCTCTGCACTCCTCTCTTTTCAAGCTGTCTGTTCACGGAGGCCTGGTGGGCCTTGGAGCCTGGAGCCCTTTATTCTCCTGTTTACTGATATGACTCAGTAATGGAGGACAGAAAACCTACTTGAACGAACCTAAGTTAGGAAGAAATTTACTGACTGTTATAACTGAAAAGTCCAAGATTGGTCTGGTGTCAGGCGCAGTTAGAGCCAGGGGCTCAAAGCCACATTATCAAAGCTTGGTATTCCTCTACCTTGTTACTCAGCTCTGCTCCCACTTGTGTGGGCTGCAGCCTCAGCTTCTCAGCTGCCTAAGTTCAAGTCCCCAAAGGGACAAAAACAAATATTTCCTCCCTCCCCAGAAACTCAAGTCAAAATCCCAGGGCTCACTATGATTGGATCAGCTTGCATCATGTGTCAACTCGAAGCTAATCAATATGGCAGGGGTGCGGGGGACTCGGTCCTGATAGGCCAGGACCAAGTCACATGTTTTGCCCCTGGGCTTGACTGAGAGTGGGGGAGGGGAAGTTCTCCAGGAGGAAAACTGGACACTGTTTCAGGGGATTATTGCCAAGAGCAGGGTGAAGAGATGGTGGCTGGTGTCAGGAACAATAGCTGTCCCCTGGTACCTTCTGGTGAGGACCAGCAGCTCCTTGCTGCAAGGGATCTGCTCCCTGCAGAGCCTCACAGCTGATCCACCCCGCCCCTGGCATGGGTGCAAGTGAAATGAGGTTGTCTCAAGTGACCACCTGGTACTTGTTGCTACGGGCAGCAGACTTGACAGAGAGCCCATGCAGGCACCTACATTCCGAGCTGGTTCCCTTGACTGTGCCCAGGACTTGACAGAATCCGCCCCTGCCACTGCCTGCTAGGCCTTCTCATTCACCCAGTATATAAGGTCAATGTCCCAGGGGGTATTAGAATGTTTCAGCCTGTGTTTCCTAATTTGAACTTCCATCACATCTGAGCTCAGATCAGACCCTGTGGGCATAGGCTGAGGTCTCTGGTGGGGAGGGCCTGGGGACAGCCCTGCCCCCTTCCCTGTCTGGCCTGAGCTTGGGGTTGGGGGAGGACAAACAACCACATTGCAAAATTGGACTATCCCAAGTAAAGCTAGGACCAGGGTTTCTATCCCCAGGAAGTAGCTTCCACCAGGAGGGGACCATGGGGTAGCCAGGGGCCCGAGACCAGTAGGGCTGACCCGCATAGAGGACACAGGAAGCCACAGAGGATGCCTGGCAGAAGCAGGGTGGGCATCAGGGCCCTGGAGGGACTGGGATCTAGGAGGCCTTTGGACCCCTGGGCCGGCACTGACAGCGGAGGAGAGGTGACACCAGATCCTGGCTCTCAGGCCTGGGGTAGCCTGGCAGGCAGCTCAGAGAGTGCCAGGGAGTGCAGCTGAGTGGCCCCGCCCCCAGTCCCTGGCTCCAAACAGCCTAGGGGCCTGGGGCTGCACTCAGGGCAGCAGCCACTGTGAGGAGTCCAAGGCCCAGAGATGACCAAGAGTTGGGCCTCCCTAGGAGGACACTGTGCACGTTGAACGTTTGAATGGGGCTAAGCAAGAGGGAGTCCAGGGGGCCGGTGACCTCAGAGGAGCCGACCCTGGCCTCAGCTCTGGGGAGGTCTCAGGTTTCCCAGGAAAAGAAGGACCGGGTTCTGGGATGGGCCATCAGCTGCCCAGAGGGCACGCTTGGGAAATGACTGTCATGTCTGACTGAGGTTCCAGCAACAGAGCTGGTGGAAGGTCTTGTTTTGGGGGGGCGGGGGGCTGAGGCTGCCCCTGGGGCTAGGGCCCACTGAAAGGCTCTTTCCTAGACTGAGCAGAACCCCGGGGAGCCCGCTGTAGTTCCTCTGTGGCCACCAGAGGGCGCCCATCCCTTGTGAATCTTCCAACTTGGGCTCTTTTAGGCGCCCCTGTCCTTGCATTTGGAGGGGATTTGGGGAGTAGGTAGGATAGAGGTGACCCTGGATCCTGAGGACAGGCCCCCAGTCAGTGGTTAATCATGTGCCAGGCTCAGGACTAGAGGAAAGTAGATTCTGCTGAAGGCAGCAAGGGCTGTCCCAAGCCAAACTTGCAGTGGGGTGATGGGGATGAGGCTGGGACAGAGGGGACAGAGAGCTCAGTGCAGATGTGGGACCCTAAGAGAGGCAGGCCTGGGCGCTGGCTCACGCTTCCTGCTATTGCTTTCATTGTGCAGAGAAGGAGACTGAGGCCCAGCGAGGTTCAGTCACTTGCCCCATATTAACTGCCACACCTGTCTGGATGGGGCTGCTTTTCACCACTGGGGTTTTACTGGTAGTAGTTCTGAGCAGAACCGCAGCCTCCAGGAGCTGGGTGAGGCCTGATCTCAGCTCCATGTGGTGCCTGCTGTGTGGCCTTCCTAGCCCCCCTTCTCCTGCCTTAGAGGCCCTCCTGGACTCTGGGCCTTGGAAATATCCGCAAGGCTGCTGCCCTGGGCAGCAGACAGAGCGCATCTGGCCAGTGGCACAGCCTGTGCAGGGGTGTAGGATGGGCGCACAGGGTCAGAGGGTCCCTGCTACCAAAGCCTCAATCTGACCCTGACTTGGCAAGTTTGGGGGCAGCTCAATGGGAGATGGGTGTCCTGGGGCCTGAGTGGCCCGCTGAGGACAGCAAAGCTCTAGCCCCTGGGGATGGCAAGGGCTTCCCAGCATACGGGTGTCCGACAGCAACCACAAATGTGGCAGAGACAGTGCACATGGGGTCCGGCCACCAGAAGGTGTCCTGCTGTGTCAGGATGAGGAGCCTGTTCTCGCTTGCTCTTTCCTTCATCTGGAGCCTATCACGGCACCTGACACGGGAAGAGCATCGGTACATACGTGAATCAATGAATGAATGAACGAACAAATGAGTGAACAGAATAGTACCACATGCAGGGAAGCGTGGTGAATAAGAAGTGGCCCCTGACCTCAGTGGGGGACACCCAAAAACACACAAGCAGGTAAATACATAAGCTCACATTGTGAGAATGGCTGTGCCACCAAAGGAGAACTGGAGAGGGCCTTCTTAGATTGGGGGCCAGGGAAGGCCTCTCTGGGAAGATAACTGGCACGGAGAGCCAGTCACGAGAAGTCAGGGAGTTAAGACGCTCCTGTGGCAGGAACAGCAAGTGCAAAGGCCCTGAGGACCCAGCTTGCCGCGGAACAGCAGGCTGATGTGGCTGGTAAGCGAGTGGGGCGAGGCACAGGGCAGGCAGAGGTAGAGGAGGCAGGCCAGTCTCAAGAGTTCTCACTTACTGGGTGGGACAGTGCCAGCTGGGTATGCTCCCCGGTGTCACTTGAGCCTTCTCATCTTGCTACGCCCTCGCTTTGGCTGCCTTTTCCACACCTTGTCCTGGGTTACTCTGGCCCAACCCAGGTCTCTCTCCTGCCCTCCAGACCCGTGCACCTATGGGGTCCAGACTTCACCTCCGGGCCCTTCCCTGTAAACGGCTCCTTCCTGTGCTCAGGGGCTCAGGCCAGAACCTGGGGATCCTCCTTGGGAACCACCTCCAACATCCAATCCATCCCTGAGTCCTGATGCTTCACCCTATGTGATGTCTTACATGCACACTTCCCTCCCCCCCCCACACACACACACCTCGGCAGATGTCACTTCAGTATCTTCCAAGCAGTTTTCCTGCTTAAAACACCTCCGTGGCTTCCCCTAATCCTACCTCGATAGCTGGCCCACAGACTGCGCCCCCTTTGCCCATGCGCCCTTGGAGTCTTCAGTCCTCTCCTGCATCAGGCCTGCCCGTGTACTGCTCCTCCACCCAGTGCCCCACCCCCCACCGTCTCCTTTTCCACCCTCCTGGCGTTTCCAGTCTCAGCCACAACGCTGCCTCCCCAGGGAAGCCCTCCCTGAGTCAAATTCCCTTGTCTGTGGCCCAGTATAGTAGCTGTAGCCTGCAAGTCTGTTAACATAACCCACCCCCACCCACACCACACCATCTCCCACCAGTAGGAGTCTTTAAAACAAATGACAAGGAAAACGGTGGGGGCCTAAGAGGGAGGAGGAAGGCAGGAAGAGGGGTGGGGTATGGATGAAATACCCCCATCTCCCTCTATGAGAGACTGGGGTCCCAGGGCTCTTGCTTGTGATAGGCAATGTGCCCCCCTCCCCATCAGCTCCAAAGCAAGTAACCCCCACATGGCCAATGTTGGGGTGGCGGGAGTACATGGCTTTCCAGTCCCCACCCCCTTCTTTGCCCACAGCCAACCCTGCCTGCAGGACAAACTCAGAACTCCAGAGGGAAGCCTCTGGAGGGGAGGTCTGTGGCCCACCCATTCTGAACCCTTCCTCACACCCACGAGTAGAGCTCACTTGGACCCCATGACACCAGAGGTGTACTCAGGAGGGACAAAGGAGGCCCAGGGTCACCGGCTGGTGGCAGAGCTGGAATCAGGACCCTCAACTTGACTGTTCTCAGTGACTGATCTCTCGCAGTGGGTCCTGCAGCCTCCATCTTGAAATGTGCCCATTGCCTGAACCTCCACAGCTGGGGGGTGTCAACCCTCCCCGACCCCCTGGAGAACGGGCACAGCCATCTCTATTCAAGGACACGCTGTGTGTGAGTCCTTCAGGCTTCTGCCCATGAGCTCATCTGTGGACCCCAGGCTAGGAAACAGAAGGCTCTTAGTGGGCTTGGTCACTTCAGAGGGTTCTAGCTTGAGGTCAAACTTCCTCAACTAGCTTTCCCAACACTGTTCACCTGTCTGAATGTCAAATCGGCCCACAGATCACCTCCAACTGTGCTCAAGGAGAAAGGTGGCCTGCCAGGCTAACCAAGGTATTTCTCCAGGAGGCCAGAGCTTGGAGAATGAGGGCACTGCGGCTGCATCAGTGCCCTGGAAAGTGAGTCCTAAGGGACAAGGTGCCACATACCTCCACCAGAGGGAGCCACTCCATGGCCAGGCTAACCCAGTGAGGCCTGTGCAGGGAAGTTGTCCCACTGGGAGGCTGAGTCCACAGTAGGGCAGCCACAGGTGGCCTGCTCTTCTAGAGTGACTGGGGCTATCTATGGACACCTGCCGTAGTCCCAGACATGTTCTTGGTACCATCAGTAGGAGGCAAACCTGGTAAGCAGCTCCCCTCAGCCAGTAACTCCCAGAGGCTGAGGCCCAAAGGGCACACCCATCCCCTCCCAAACAGGTGCCTTCAACCCTCTGTTCCTACCCAGGAAAAACAGCTGGGCCTCATTTCAAGATCATCCCCTATCTCTCTGCCCCCTCCCCAGGTTTCAAGAAACCAAAACAGAAAAACCAGGCTTCGAGACAGCTTTGTTAGAACAACTCAGCAAAATAAAATTCCGGTTTATTGTTGGACAACATTGTTTTCACACATACATCAAACAGGCCAAAAAAAATAAACAGCAACTTCATAGACAAAAAAAGGAAAAAAAAGAAACCTTTTATCTTTGGCCTTTTTAACCATCTCATACAAACCAACTACTTATAGTACAGCTAAGTACATACACAAAAAAAGTTACTGGAATGCTCGGAATAAGATTGTTTTTTTGTTGTTGTTTTTGCTTTTTTTACAAGGTTTTTTTTCTCCTTTGAGATAATGAACATGCTCACACCACAAGTAAAGTCAGAAGTAGGACAGAGAACGCTCCAAAGGCTGGTTTGGTCATCACGAGATCATTAAAAATGGCTGACCCCTAACAATATGTACAAAAATATAAAATGTAAATAAAAAATACAAACAAATTTTCCTTTTTAAAGTACTTTTAAGAAAAAAAGCAGGGCCTTGGAAGTTTTGGTTTTTTTCCTCCCCTGTTGCAAATTCACGTTGTGGTTTTGGTTGGGTGGTGGAGAGCGTGTGTCATCATCTGCGGGTGGCACTGCCCGTGGTGGGCGGGCAGGCAGGCGGGACTCTCTACTCGAAGGTGACCACGTTTAGATTCTGAGACGGGAAGTGGAAGGTGAATAGGTCACGGCGGCCTTTTTTTTTTTTAAGTTTAACTTTTCCTTTTTTGCTGTCTAGTCATCTTCATCAGTCTTCTGCTTCTTGGTGTCAACATCATCATCCTGGGCAGGGAAAGACGGGCAAGTCAAGGCCCCTTCCAGTGCACTGGGCCCACCTACCCACTGTCTGAGCTCTTGCTGGCAGTGAAGACCAAGCACTGGCAGCTCTAGAAGCCTCTAGAGCTCTGGGAAGCTGGGCCCAAGTTCCTTCCTGCTCCTGCTCAACACTGAGAAGCAGCACCCCAAACACAAGGTGAGTCCATCAGCCTCTCCAGCTACAGTGCCTCAGACCCCAAACCTCCCCCAGGCCAGAACCCACCTCATCATCTTCAGCTGCCCGCTTGCCCGTAGCTGCCTCAGCCTCCTCGTCTTCATCCTCTTCCTCACCTGGAGAATTAACCCAGGTAAACCACACTGCCTTCTCAGCCAACCGGGGGTGGGGAGCTGGACTGCAGTTCCTCAGGGAATCGCTCAGTAATAGATGCGCCAGGGTGGAATGTCCCTGATCTGTCTGCTGCCTGACAAACCAGGCAGTCAGGGTACCCACACATTGCCCACATAGGCACTTGTCTCCGGGGGGGAAGGTCCAGTGACCCAAGCAACTGTACCAAGGCTACACCCACAGATCAGTGAGGCCAGGGCTCTCCAGCAGGAATAAGAGTATGGGGTACAGCTTCACATCACTAGCCTAAAACAAGGCCGGTAAACTGGAACAGGGTCCAGTTGCAGGTGGTCCACTGGCCCCCACCCTGAGAGCCCAATTCCTACCCCTGTGCCAGAGGGGCCAAAGAAAGGTACCCGCCAAAAGAGGAGATGGACAAGGCTACTCACCATCACCTTCCTCCTCTTCCTCCTCCTCCTCTCCTCCTTCTTCCTCTTCTTCGTCTACCTCATTGTCAGCCTCCTGCTCCCCATTTTCCTCATTCTCAACAGAAAACACACCAGGTTAATGAACACAGAGCATCACTCTGGTCCCCATCCCCTCTTCCAAACCCTGCCCAATGCTTCTACAACCTCAGACCCCCTGAGGCTCCACACTAGGAGACGACACAAGAACCAACCAAGGGCTCAGCCTCCTCCACAACCCTGGACTAAGTCCAAAATCACTGGAGGGAGAGAGCTTCTTGGCCAGGAGCTGCTAGGTGGTCATGAGCAAGGTGGACACTCACAGCGTTCCCATTAGCAGGTGCGTCTCTTCCATTCTCTGCCTCCTCCACAACTTCCTTCTTCTCCTTTAAGTCCTTCAAAAAGGGAAGAAGGAACTAGTAAGCCTTTTAAGCAACCTACGGCTGGCAACTGGATCCAGGGTTACAGGTATGTATGTAGTGCTGGATGTCCAAAGTTTAAAAAGCCGCATATAACACATGGAACCCGTAGAAAGAAAAGCCACAGAATACGCAGCGTGTCCGTGGTCAGGATATTGTCCGATTTCGCAGCCCTTAAGAGAACACACTAAAAAGGCCATGTGGCACCACAGCCCCAAACCCGTCTGGCCGGGCAGACAAGCCCAGAAACACTTCACTCTCACACACACCCATCAGACTTGTTTCCAACCAGAGGGAGCTCCGCCTCTCACAAATCCTTCTGGGAAGGCAGCAGGTATGTGCCATAAATAAGGCAAAGGAGGGAGGGCCCCGACACTGCGGGAGAACTCCCGTGGGTGGACTAGCCAGGGAGGGGAAGGGAGGGAGCCAACAGGCGGAATTGGGGAGGCTGCCTCACCAGCCAGAGTCCGCGAAGCCAGAGCTCGAGAGCCAAACCCACGGTAGTCCAAGATGTGAGAACCTCACGCCTTTATAAAAAGGCCAAAAAAAACCACAAAAAACCACCCCAATGTCCCCCTTATTGGACAGCTGTCCGGGGGGTGGGAGGGCTGTGTCGCAAACCGTTGATGGAAATGGGCACAGGCTCAGGCGACGCGTGCCTAAGCCCGAGGCCTCTCTCTCGCTCAGAAGAGCGCGGCCCGGAGCGCCCCATCTCCCTCCCGGCTTCTAGCTTTTCTGTCCACGAGCACCTCGCAAAGGGCAGCGCCATGGCGGTCGCCCTGATGCCCTCTAACTTTTTCCATCCGGTGTGGCTGGGCCGGCGGCCAACACAGGCGTCGAGCGGCCCGGGGCGCCGTCCAGAGAGCCGCCCCGGGGCACCTGTCTGCCGGGTTGGCCCCAGCCGGCCCACCGTGGACACCGATGCCGCCCGCTCCCGCCCCCTGGCGGCCAAAGCCCCAGGGAGCGAGTGGGGGCGGGGGGAGGTCGCAGCGCGCAAGCGCACAGTCCCCGCCCGGCGGGCTTTGCGCGCGGGCCTCGGCACGCACCGCGCGCGCGGAGCACGTGGCCCCGGGGCCGCCGAGTGTCCCTGACCCTAGAGACCCAGAGCCGGGGGGCTGCGGCGGCCCCGGCCATCGCGCAAGGTGCGCACCAGTCTTTCCCTGTCTTCCGACGCCCACGCAGCCCCCGCCTCCCCCGCAGGCCTAGATACGCGGGCCTGCGTCTCTGCATTTGGCGGGTAAAGTCCCGCGGGAGGCCGCCTCTCCGTCCGCCGGGCTTTTTCAGCCCCACAACCTAAGTCGTCGAGGACGCGCTCCACACGGCTATTTAATGCCACTAGCGGGAAATCACCTTGGAGAAAAACAAACGCGGCCGTCCGCGCTGGGAAGGCCGATCCTCCCACCCAAACTAGTCCCCCGCTGGGCTCAGAGGGGATCGGCGGGCGCTCCTGCGGAAAGCCCGGTCGCAAGCTCCACTCCGCTGGGGGGAATCGCCCCTGGGAAGAGCGCCAGGTGAAGCCAGGGCCATTGGGGCTAAGGAGACGCCAAGGTGACTTGCGCCTGTCACCACGGCACGAGAGGGGTGCGGAGAAGGGCCGAAAGGTTAAAAAGCCTGTTCGCCTTCAAGTGTCGCGCTCCCGCCGAGCGGAGACGCTCCCCGAGACGGGCAGCGGGATTGACGCGGCGCGCAGAAGCGGAGCTGCGCCAAACGCACAGGACCTCAAAACCGCGGGCGGCAAGGAACCCATAGCACCGGACCCGACAACCCCCGGCGCCCAGCATGACCCCACAACGCGTCCGTCAGGGGCGGCCGCAGCTTTTGTTCGCCCGCGTCGCCCCCAGAGGGGCCGCGCACACGGTGCTCCAGGGCAGCCGCGGGGGGCGCCCACATCGTCGTCCCGGCGCGCCGCTCCTTCACTTTCCGTTTCCTCCCCTCCGGCGCGTGGGCTCGCTCGCTCGCTCCTCCTCAGCCAAACACGGCGCCGCTGGTGCATTACTGAAAACTAGGCGGCTGCTCCTGGAACGCTCCCCCCGGAAGACGCCCACCCCCGCCTCCGCAAGCGCCCAAGTCTAAGGAGACCTTCACACCTCCGCAGAAACGATCGACGGCGCGGCCGGCCGGCCGCCCACTCCGCCTTATCAGACCTCAGGGCAGACAAACCTCCTCTGACCGACTGCAAGGCGCGAAAAGGGGCGGCCCGGCGCCGAACAAAGAGCGCCGCCGGCGGGCAGTCGCCGCTACTTCCCGCAGCCGGCCCGCACACGCGCCCCCCCCACCCCAGCACTTCCGATTCCAAACGCGCTCGAGTTTCAAAGTTATTTCCGTGCGCCCTGCGGGCCGACGACCCCCCAGCCCGGCCCCTCTCCTCCTGCCGCCGCTCAGACGAATCACAAACAAGTTTCCGGAGCCGTGGAGCAACCTTCCCCCAGAGCCCCTCAGCCTCCGCGCCCCGCTCCCGCCCGACCCTGAGGGCGCCCGGCCCACTCCACCACGGGCATCGGGTCTGCCCGCGGCGCTTCCCGCCCCCTCCCCCGCACACACAAAGAGTGGACTGCCTGGGGGCCTAGGCCGAGCTCCCCGCAAGAAAGAGACACAGCGGGCTCGCGGCACCGCAGCCGTGGCGCGCCAAACACCGCTCCGGCGACAACGCGCGGACCCCGAAGGGGCGGACGGCGTCTACCCTCACCTTGGTGGTGATCTCGGAGCTGGTGTCCACGGCCGCGTCTGACATGGTGGGGCACGCCGGTGATCCTAAGCAGCGGATTAAGAAGAAAGCGAGAGTTCGAGGACTCTAGCGAAATAGCTGCCGGAGTCCGCGGCGGCGGAAGAGGCGCACGGCGGAGGTGGCTGCGGCGAGAGCGGAGCCAGACACGGGAACAATGCAAAGATGGCTTTTCAGAGCAGCCAGTGGGGAACTCACGCGGCGCCAGAACCTTTAATATAGATTATGGGCGGCGCTAGGCCTCCCTTGCCCGAATACTATTGGCTGAGCGCAGGGAGCGGGCGCTCGCTCATTGGCTCCATTCCGAACAATGGGCAAGCGTGCTTAAAGCGGCAGTGCCTTGGTGCGTCCCGCGCTGCGCAGTAGCCGGTCGCACTGTCATTCAGGGCCTGAGTTTGCCGGGTCTCCGCTGCGCGTACGCCGCGGGGGAAGGGCGCGCGGGAGCGCTCGGGGCGCGCGCTCCCGCTGCTGTTTTGCTGGGGCTGCTGACGCAAAAAGCTAAAGCGCGGCAAAGCTGCCCGCCCAGCCCCCCGTCCGCCCCTCCCCGTGGCTCCTCGGAAGGAGGGGGAGGGAAGAGGAGGTGGCGGCGGGCGCGCACGACGGCTGCCAGCGAGGGGGAGGGGAAGGCCGGGGTGCTGGGCTGAATTCACCCCGGGCGGTGCCCTTAGCCGTACCCGCGGAGATGCTTGCCCCCTGCGCCTGGGCACTCTCGAGCAAGAATTGTCCCAGCGCAAGTGGGCGTCATCCCCATGACGAGCGGTGAGGGCGGGAGGCCGAGACCCGCGTACCTGGACTGCCCGTCTTCTCTACCATGTCCACCCCATCTGCCCAGCCCCAGGGGCCCCGAGTCGTTGGGGAGGTCACCGACACTGCCCCCTACCATCATCCCCTGCGTTCTCCCCCCATAAGCCAGCCGAGGAGCGGGCTTCGAGCCAACCACACACTCAAGTGATTCACACATCGAGGGGACTCAAAAGCCGGTGCAGGCTTCTGCCCTCGAGGAAGACGGCACGCGGGCGCCGCGCTCCAAGGTTGTGGACGGCGCCTGCCCCGAGCGGTCACTGCCGTCGCGGCGGACTCGGAGCCTCCTTCCAGCGCCTGGCCATCGAATATACCCTTCACCCATCCCACTTAAGGGGCTGCGAGGGGCACATGAACTTAAACGTTGAGGCGTTATTGGGGGTCAGTAATTGTCCCTTAGACCAGTTGGGCTAGTCCTTGGGGTATCCTTAAAGTTTGGGGCGCCATTTAGGGAACCACGCGGAGCCCCGAGAAGGGAACCATTCAGACGCCACACTCAAGATGGCGTTGGGCTCGGCGAGCGTGGCGTGACGTGGCGATCCAACCCACGCAGGCGACCCGAAAACTACGTTACACCCTCCTTGTCGCCATCGCACTTGGCTGTCGAATTTAGAAACCCGCTGTGTGGGAGGAAAGATTAGAAGAGGTAGAAATAAGTTCTAGAAAAATACCTGTGCCACACACAAGATGGCGACAGATAGGGTTCATCTCTGTATTGCCACAAGAGGGCGCCCGACACGGAAGGCGGGACTCGGGAGAAACGAGCGCACACTGGCTGAGAGTGGCGGGCGAACACAAAGTTGACGCTTTGCGTCCTTCCATTGGCAGGTGCCGCTGTCTGTCTCTTGGGGCCGCCGATCTGGGAATGGAGAAAACCCGGAGTCCGGGATCATGGAGGAAGGACAGTTGCCAAATCCAGTAGAGCTTGAAGTCAGGGGCAAAAGGAGAGACTGAGTCGCTCTTCTTGGTTTTCTTAGGTCAGGGACCAGCATGGTCCCATTCCCATACGAGACCCACTTTATTGAGCTTACCACGCACTCGGTCTGGCTGCCTCCCCCGGCTTCGGACTCCGCTGCCCAGCCGGGAAGAGGCACAGAGAACCAGAGCGCCCGCTGGGTTTGGGCCCCCACCCCTCCACCCCCTTACCCGTTCCCCGCACGCGTCGGTCCCGCATCCCCGAGCACATCTGCCAGTCTGGCCTCTGGCATGTGGGGCTTTCTTGAGCGAGTTGTCTTTTGGGGGGAAAGAAGACTGAACTCCCTCTCTTTGGGCCGGGACAACGTAGGGCAGGTGCTGGATAGGGCGGGGGCACCGCGCCACCTCCTGCTGCCTGGCGGTCGCCATCACGTCCCGGGTACGCGGCGGTGGAGGGGGCGCCCGCCGGGTCTCCGCCCCTTAAGGCGCCTCAGTAGCTGGAGGTGGGATTCTCCCCAGGCTGAGCGCGCGCCAGTCCAAAGGACTCACAATGGTGTCCCCGAGGACCATGCGTCCCAACTCTTTGTTCAGTCCCCTCCCTACCGCCGCCAGCTGTATTGAGGCGCGGACCTGAGGCCGCCCTTGGCCTCAGATGAGGAAGGGGCTCCTTGGCCGCCGCCGCGGCCATCCCCTCCTTTGTACCACATTCTACCAGAGGTTTGTGCGGCGTTGTAAGTGGGACAGGAGAGCGCCATCCACCTGCGGTGCATCTATTAAGCTCTGGTTTCACTCTAGGGGATTGTTCAGTCCACAAAACCCGATGCAGCGAGAGAGCTTGGTCTGTGCTACATCTAACCGATTGGGTCGTCTTCCGTGTCTGGATGGTAGCCTTGGACAGTCGTCTGTGCCCACAGTTGAACATGACTGTTCTGGATTCTGGCCATTATGTGGGGAGCACAGCGGGGAGGGTATTGCATCTAGGAGGAGCTCGGTGAGTGTGAATTGCCCTTGAAGAACTGCTTTGCCTGACCCTGTCCTCATGCAGCTGGCTTTGACTAGAAATGAGTGGGGAAGGTTCGTGCCCACATGGAACCAGCATTTACATTCACCAAGCACTCACTGAGTGCCTGCTGTGTACATGGCAGTGAGCCTTTGGCTCATGCTTCAAGCATTTTCCTTTATTCTCTGCACCTTGCAATAGGAAGGACAATTATAGGGTTGAATCATATGATATTGATGTTTTTGTAGGTCAAAACCAATTGAAAATCAGCAAATTTATAGGTTGAACTTCTAATATGATATCACTTTCTTTTTAACAAGTCAGGAGAGCAGACAGGGATTACAGCACAGAACTTAGAGTAATCAAGTGAATCAGTGATTAGACTAAAGCTAAAACCCTAGAATGGAGAAGTTGTTAGATGAGCCCTGGAAAGGAAGCAGCCTCCTTGGGCCTCTCCTCCTGGCCGTGGGAGTGTGGTATTTGACTTAGGCTATCATGAGCCTTGTTCCTCCAGTAACAGGCAACTCCCCACTTTTATTTATTGATTCATCGCTGCCCTTTGCTGCTTCTGTGGCCTTTCAAACCACCACCACCATCACCACCATCACCAAAGAAATAAATAATAAGCTGATGTACCCTGGTAGGCTGCATATCCTGGCCAGGCTCTGTTTACAACCTCATGTGAGAACTCTCTTAGCAGCACCCAAATGGCCTTCAGGCAAGTTTTGTGTTTAGGGAATTTGCAATAAGGACACCTCTGGGTTGCCTACACACTCTCCAGTTGGACCACAGGCCTTTCCCTGCCCGGCCCGAGTCACACATTTATTCACCGGCCTGGCCTTGTAGGCACTTAAGTTGGCAACACTTGCTCCAAAGCCACTTCCAGCCTATTCCTAAATGGTTGTCTCACAATCCTGCTTGATTCCCAAAAGACCAGAAAGAATATAAAAGCTGATAAAGCTGCCTGGGTTCAAATCCCAGCCCTGCTACATGCTGGCCATGTGACATTAGGCGAGGTACTTCCTCATCTCAAAAAAATGGAGATGACAATAACAGTTCCTACCTTCCAGGGGAATGGTGGAAACGAAGGAATTAATATTCAGAAAGTTCTTCAGATAGTGTCTGGCACCTCTGGGAAAACCATCAGTGTTCTTGGGACCCCATTTTCCAGCTGCCCTCTGTACCTAAGAGGGCTGGTTTCACAGTGTTTGTAGGACTCTGGACAAAGGAACAATATCTTCAGCAAGCTCTTCCCATATTCAGTGGGAACTGAGGGCACCGGCCTAGCTGAGCTTCTGGAAGTCTGTGTTTCAGTGCCTGACATGCTTGGCAGTCCCTCCGGCCTCAGAGGAATGACAGAGTCTGGGAGGCAGCCCGAGTGAAGCAGGCCTCAAAAACTCCCGCCTTCCCGCTATTCAGAAACCAGGAGTTTCAGGCTGTGGTTTCCTTGCCCAGGCATAAGGGCCTGGGGAGCTGCCAGAGGCCTTTCAACTCTGCCGCCCTGCTGAGCCAGGACCAGATTGTGTAAGAGCCACCCCCCACACGCCTGCTCCCTTGTGCAGCTCGCCCGGGCCTGCCCGTTCTCCCAGGAATCTGTGCCAGAGGCCCTGGTACCCACACAGGTCTGGCTGCACCAAGAGGCTCCTCCTAGCAGGGAGAGGGTGGGGAGCAGCTCTTGAGATTCAGGGCCTGCCCCGAAACTGATGCCAAACCAGAGCCCCGATTGGAAATGAGGAAAGGAGGCTGGGGAGGTGTGTGTGCCGTGTAAGCCACCACCGCCACCCCCAGAGCACCCTCGTGTGGAGGTGCCAGGCCTGGACGCCCCTGCACATGCCCCCTGCGGTGTCTCCAGGCATCTTCTCCCTGCCTGGACCATTTCCCGACCCCTTTCCCTGCATCCATCCCCATGTGTGCAAGCCTGTTTGCATAGCTCAAGGTCCGTGGGTGTTTTGCTTAAGCTCTGGTTCCCGTTTGTGAGTGCGTGGGCCCAGCATCACTATGACAGGTGAAGGTGCCGGTTGGGGGAGCACGTGTGCAGGCACACACCTGGTCTCTCAGCCTGCAAGAGCCTGTGAAAGCGGTGCGCCCGAGGAAAGGTTAAACACCTGTATATGACTGTGAGGAAGCATTTAACTGGCACCTCCTGCCGGCTGGCCCCACAGGGAAACCCAGCAAACAGGAGCCTCGAGTGGGCCCCAACTGAGCATCTGTGTGTCCAGGTAAGCTTGAGGTTGAAGAGACGCAGGTGCTTTGAGGTGCTTTGACATCTCAGAGCTTCCTCTTCCTTCTTCTCTGTTAATCTCAAATGGGTCTTTTCTACCTTCCCTTCACTCCTGGCAGAGAAGCCACCCCCAGTCTTGTTTGGGAGGAGAAGGTGTAAGGGGTGGAGGACATACCACCAGCCAGGATTTGCTCGCTCTCACACCAAAGGGGAGTACAGACAGGGTGACCGACGGTCCGGGTTGTCCTGGGACGCAGAGCTCCCAGTGCTACAACCAGAAAACTCCCAGGCACACTGGGACACGTTGGTCACACTGGTCAGTCCTTATTCACTTGCTGGTAAGAATGGCATTTCAGAAGAAATCTTATACCACCGCCAAGAAGAAGGGTCCTATGGCCCTCGATCCAAAAACAGCTACCCACTTGGGTTCTGCTTCTCTTTGCCATGGAGAACACAGGGTGACGCTGGGAGCATTTGGTTGCACGTGACAGAGCAGAAGGATTGAAGGGTTTAGCGAAGCTCACTGAGCACTCTGGCAGCGTGGGGATCAGCAGCTCCCACACCCTCCTGGAGGGCTCTTGGCTGCCATGCGCAGTGCCGGGCGTGAGCTCGGGAATCTGTTAGTTTCTAGATCCAGGTGGGAGCAAGAGTCTCTAGAACTGGGGGAGGAGATTCCTCAGGCTCCTTTCAAAGATGTTCTCCCCTCTAAGAGGTTTTCTGAGACTCACAGCGGGGGGGTGAAGCTCTCACTTGGACAATTCTATAGGAAAATCTCAAAATGGGGTGCAGAATTACCCCAGAACTCAAACCTCCCCAGGGAAGGGAAAGTGGCAGCACCTTTTCTAGGGAAGTGGAGCTGCGTGCGTTTAAAGCATGAGAGGAACGCAAGAGCTCAGACATCTGAACTGAGAGCTGGCCCACACTGCCCTCAGCCCCCACGTCGTCTCAACTTGCTGCCGTGTGGCCAGGCCTTGAATTGTGAGTATTTAGTGGCTGTCTGCAACTTTCTCCAGGCCACTCTCTCTTGCCACTTAGGTGCTTTAAAAGTGCTACCTCAAAAGCGTTGGCCAGACACCTCCCCATCCACTTGGCTGCTGGCAAGATCTCAGTTTTCCCACTTGCTAAATGGAGAAAAGAATATGGCCCGGCTCCCGGGGAGAAAACGGCATGGCTATTTGTCCCTACTCTGTTCTGGCTCTTCACAGGGCCACAGAGCTCTGAGGTGCAAAGTCCTTGGCCAAGACATGGTTTTGAGACACCCCCCCCCAAAGTATTTATCACGTTGGTAGAAATCAGTCTCTGTTGGGCCATATACGATATATTAGAGGTTTCCTCAATTAAGATTGTCAGGATGGTAGAATGTATTCCAGAATGTTCTTCAGAAGTCACCACTACCATTATACAAGGCTGAATCTGGATCCAGAGGCATTCATGATGGAACATAAAATGTGTTCTGAATACCTACAGTAACACATAAAAGGGAAATTAGAAATGAGTGATTAATGTTAATAAGCGAGCCTACACAAAACAGCTGTCAAAGCAGGGAGGAACAAGCATGAAGAAGCATCCTTAGCCAAGAGCCCCAGCTTCTGGTTACTTAAAGCTTTCAGCTTTGTGGAAGGCTGTCACCTGGCGATAGTGGGGTTCTCTGTGCTTTCTGTTTCTAGTCCCAGCCTCTCTTCCTCTCAGGACCACCAGTAGGAGTGGGGCACTAGAGGGACTGGAGAATCCACGCCTAGGCTTGATTGACAATGGTTCTAAACAAGTCCCTTCGCCTTCCCCACCTTGTTCCTGTCACCTGGGCTGAGCAGAAGGGATTTCTGGGCATGGACAGTCATGTAAGCGCCCACCTCCCTGCAGGCTTCATGAGCTGGGGGTGGTAAGGGCAGATCCGGTTGTGTTTCCACTTGGCGTGGCCCTGTGCCTTGTACACCTGACTATACTTCATCACGGAATGACTATTCAATTGCTCTGAGTCGAATGGAATCGGGCCCGGCGTTCCACTAACTGCTGAGGATGCCTGCTCTATGCCCTGCAGATCGAGAGGACGGGCAGGAACCTCATTTTACAGATGGAGACGCTGGGACCCGATGGGAGCCTGATTTGCCAGCAGAGTGGCCCCTGGCCAGGAAGACAGCCCTCTTGGTCCTGGCTGCCAGGGCTCCATGCCACCCACCCTCCCTGTCGCTGAATGACTGAATGACTGGGGCCCCGGCTGGCACCAGCTTACGAGACCAGGGCAGACCAGAGAGGTCAGGGGTACTTCCTGAAGCAAGTAGGGCTTGGCAAGAGCCAGGAGTCAGGGTAAGATGTGAGAGGAGAGAGCAGGGGGTGCGAGCAATGGCAGCTCCAGCATGGAAACAAGCCAGGCACGTGCGTGAGCAAGGAAGTGGGTCAGGAGGCTCAGTGGGAACAGGGGCGCTTCCGGAGCCTGGCTTGCCCCAACCCAGCAGAGACAGTCCAAGTGCCCTTCCACCTTGGTGCACAGCTACCGCGCAAGGCCCCAAAGACCTGGCCCATTGGGGCCATAACAAGTGACCACAACCGAAACCCCAGCACATTTTGATGTAAGCGGTAGAGAGGCCATGTGAGAACAGCAGCTCCTGTTTACTGAACAAACTCTGGGCCAGACATTGTTCAGAGTTCTAAACACACATCAACTCATTCAATCCTATAAGGTTTGCTGTTATTGCTACCTTACAAAAGGGGAAACTGAGGCACAGCATGGGCAGGTGTTACCCAAAGTAAGTGGCAAAGCTGGGATTTGAAACCAGGCAGCCTGACTCCAGAAACCCATCCTGCCTGCAGTAACAGGTGCTGCCTCCAGCCTTCAAAGGGAAAAGACACTGGTCATAAGCAACCCTATCACCCTCTCACCTCTGCCCACCCCCACCTCCTGAACATGGACAGGATCTTGGGGTTCCCCTGTTGGTTGGTAAGGAGTTTATTTTCACCCGCTGAGGCCCTCATCCCCCAGCAGGTGCCTCTCAGGTTGCAGGGGGAGCAAGAAATCTTCCCAGATAGGTGACTTCCGGCTGTGAGGCAAGATTTTTTTCCCAGTGAGACTTGGTGACCTGCAGTGAAGAGCATTTTGCAACTGTTTGTCTCGAAGGCCTCACCAGAAAGTTAGCCTACTAAAAGCTAAGAGCTCCCAGGGTGTTCCATTGTGCTTTTTCATGGCATCAGTAGACAATTGGTAACATCTGCCTTGAACAGTTCTCCAGGCTACCATTCACCATGGCCTGGCTCAGGGCTGTGGAAGTACATGGTTGCACAAGGTCCCTTTTAGAGTGACGCACAGGACAAATTTCTCCTGGGACTCAGCACCAGCAGGGAAGTGTTTCCTGGTGGTTAGGAGCACAAACTTCAGGTGCCCCCTTCCTGTTCTTCTGTGTTGGGGTTTCCCGGCTGGCCTTTGTGGCTTAAGAGTGTGGGTCCTTGGGCAAGATTAACCACTGTGAGCTTTCAGCTTTCTCACACGTAAAATGGGGCTTGATTAACCTCCTAAGGCCTCCTGAATCCCTTGTTTCATTTTTTGTTTATAGACCTTCGGTGTCTTGTAACTAACCAGCTTCCTCTCTGCCTGGGCTGCCGGACTCACCTGGAAGGCACTTCTGGGTCCCGGAACACACCCCAGGTGGATGGGACTAACCATACCCTGGCTTCTTCTAATTTCTACCATACTTTTCTTTAGCCCATCTTCTTCAGTGATTTTTTTCTTTTTTTCCTGTTGGCCTTTAGGTATTTCTATAAACTTTAGAACCGAGGTCTAAATTAATTGAGGTGGTAATTAATTAAGCAAGCTGGAGCCCTTTATTCTAAAGCACTTTCTCACAGGTTGTACCATTTAAGCCTCACACCAATCCAGGTACATGCCCCGTTTCTTTTTCTTTTTTAAGATTTTATTGGGGAATTAGGGGAGGGGAACAGCACTGAGGAATCAGGGGAAGGGGAACAGACAAGTTGCTGTCCTTTTGTTCCTCAGTCTAGTTGTGGAGGACGTCGCCCCACTGGCCCAAGCTGGCACCATCATTGCGCTCTTCCCGGGCGAGGCAGATCAGTCGCCAGCCTCTGGACGGCCACTCACTGCGGCTGCTGGCTGCTCACACTGGCTGCCGGCTACACACGGTAGCTTATGGCAGCCCACTGCAGAGGCTGCAGCCTACGCCATTGCCGGCGACTCACGGCAGCCCAGCCCCAGCCGCCATTCACCATCTTAGCTGCAAAGGGCAATGTCACTGGCCCCCATGTGTGGGATCCAAACTGGGGCCCTCTGGCGTCCCAAGCCAGTTCCCAGCCCACGCGCCACTCGGCCGGCCCCATGCCCCATTTTATAGAAGAGGAAATGGAGGCTCTCAGAGCAAGCTGGTGGGGTGGCGTTCGGTCATTCCACACAGCCTCAGCTGCCCCTTTGCCCCTGGCCTGGCTCCATAAGTGGTTGTCCCCCCAACTCTCCCAGGCCTCCCTAGCATCCCCTGACCGGACAGGGCTTGGTGACTCTGCCCCTTCCTCACACTTCACTTCCATTCCACCTTCCATTGCCCTGTTATCATTCTCCTGTGTTTGGGGGGACTTTCCAAGAGACGGTAAAGTTCACTGCGTTGTTTAAGGATGAGTGAAAAATCAGCCACCTTTCTTTGTGGCCTCTTCCATGGCATTTACACCAAATAATTCAGGTTTGACTCTCCTCAAGTGACAGTAGTGTCCCCAGTGTCCTGGCATGAGGCTCAGCCTTAAGAAAATGTGGCCCAACACTCCCCAGAACTAGCCGCAGGACCTCGGAACACCAGGGCCGCGATGGCTGGGACATTCCACAACAGGGCCTGGCCAGTCCCTCAGAGAAAAAAGCCAGCATCCAGCCAGGCACCCCCTCACTCCCTGAATGGGCTCCCTGGGGAAGGTCCAGGACCCCAGGGGCTCACAGATCCCCAGTGAAATGCGGAGGGGACCCTCTTTAAAACCCCAGTTGCCCTCTGAGGCTTAGAGCCTGTAGAGTCCAGCTGAGCACCTGAAGCTCCAAATGGGCCATCTCGGGTGGAGAGAGCTGAACTGCTCTGCAAAAATGGGGCATTTTAGCTTTTCCAGGACACTAGCAGCAGTCATTTTCTTCACATCTCAGTGACAAAGCAACCCACAACTTAGAACTTGTTGGTAATTTTTATTATTATTATTATTATTATTATAATACTTGGTGATAATTTCCCTTCTCGGCATACAAAGCTCATGATTGTTGCCTTTCAAGAAACTGTGGTGGTAACAGGTTCGAAGTCACCCAGCTCTGCCCTGAAGACTCTGAACTCCGCCCTTGGGTCCCCCTCAGTCCCGATGTGTCGCACCCATGGGTAAGTCATCCAGGAGCCGGGGCTGCCTACTGCCTCCCAGCTGCTGGGAGTCAGGTCTGGTAGAGGAGCCTCAGGAAAGACATGGAAATGGCCAAGGATTGCAGCCTGAAACCCCAGAAATAGGGCCAGGCTGGCCCACTGTGGACTCCCCGTAGATGAGGGAACTTGCCTTGCCTAATCAAACAGGAACATAGAGTGAGAGTGACAGCCTGGAGCCCTCCTCGGCTGACAGGCACACGGCAGGCACGCAGCGGCACACCCCTGGCCTCGGCCCAGCTTCTTCTCCGGAACAGGCCCCTTTCCAGTCTTTCCACATCCCGACTCAGGGTGTGCACGTGCATTGGAAATATAACCATGGACACACACATATCCATGTTGGGTGACATGTTTCATGAATGTGGGCCAGACATTTGTCTGTGCATGTGCAGACATGAGCATTGCCTGCGACGTCGGCAGTCATACAAGTACCCTTCCCATCTGCAGGCTAGGACACAAAGCCGGTCCCAGCAGGTACACGGGTGTTTGCTCCATTCTCCTTTGTACATTTTTGTGTGTGTTTTTTTCAAGATTTTTTTATTGGGGAATCGGGGAAGGGGAACAGACAAGTTGCTGTTCTTTTGTTCTTCAGTCTAGTTGTGGAGGACACCGCTTCACTGGCCCATGTTGGTATTATCATTGTGCTCTTCCCGGGTGAGGCAGTCAATTGCTGGCCATTGGACGGCCACTCACGGTGGCTCATGGCAGCTCACAAAAGCACACACCAGCTGCCAACCAGCCCCACTGCAGCCTACGCCGTCGCTGGCGACTCACGGCAGCCCAGCTCCAGGTCAAGCTGTTGTTCACCATCTTAGCTGTAGAGGGCGCAGCATCACTGGCCCTCATGTGGGATCCAAACCAGGGCCCTGCTGCTCAGAGCTGACGTCCCAAGCCAACTCTTAACCAACGTGCTGCTCGGCCGGCCCCCATTTTTGTGTTTTTTTAACCTTCCCAAATGTAAGCACACACACACACACACACACACACACACACACACACACACGCTCACTGTCCTGCTCACCACACAGTGGGGGTGGCAGGCACAGCCAGGAAGGTCCACACTAAGTGTGTCAAGGGTTCTGCTGTGGAGCAGAACCGGAGGAGAGAGCAGATGAGCCTGAGCAGTGAGGGAGGGCTTCCCAGAGGAGGCACCCTCAGAGCTGGGACTTCACAGGTGCAGAGTGCTGCTTCAGGCAGATTCAGGCCTCCCTGCTGACCCTCCTCCCTTCCCTCTGGCTGAGCCCTCCCTCCCGTGGCTTCTAGCTTAGCTGTCTTCTCTCCCATTCTCACCTCACTATGCCTCTGGGACACACAAGGGTACCTCCCCGTGCTTCAGTTTTCTGACCAAAACAAAAACTAAATCAATCAATCAATCAATCAATGAATAATGCAGCTCATCTGGGTGATAATGGCACCTCAGTTCCAGTAGAAACATTTCATTTAGCCCAATCTTTTTCTAGAAGTTTCTGAGTCACCGAAGCCTAAGAACAGAAAGGGATTGTAGAACTGAGTCTCACATCCCACCTTGGGAGGCATGATCTCTCCATAGTCCCCCTTCAGGGGTCGCCTGGTCTCAGCCTGAACACCTGTACACACAGGTGAGCACATAATCCTTCATGGACACCCAATGCACCCAGCCTGCCTGGTGCTGAGTGAAATGCCCGCCTCCCCCATCAGCCTTCAGATGCTAGGTAGTCTCCTTGCCTCCTGCTGAGCTCCCTCCTGTGCCTAGCCTCCCCTGCCTGGAATTGGGGACCACCAGGCCTCATAGGCTGGGGAGGGGCCAGCTCTGCTTCCTCCCCACTGTGTGGTCTTAGAGAAACTGGCGAACTCTCTGAGCCTGTTTCTTTTTGTAAAGGTGGGAAGGGGATGAGGAAGAAGTTAGTTTGTTAACTGTCACCTGCTCTGCAGATGCTACACATTATGATGAGACCATCTGAGAGCAATTACAGAGCAACCATCAAGGATTAGAGAACAATGCGGGGGAAACTGCACACATATGTGACATATGTGCTAGGGAGGCCCCCCAGGGAGAGCACTTGGGGCAGAGTCCTCTCTGGCTGCCATTTGGGTGGTATCTCTACGGCTGGTTCCCTGCACAAGATAAATGGCCTCTAATCCTCAGAGCTAGCCTGGGGGAGGGGGGCCAGCCTCGTGTGACCATGAGGACCTGTTGGCTCAGAGACGGCTCATAGGCAACAGGCTGGGTCTGGATTCAGGTCTTCTGGCTGTGAAACGTAGGCGCTTTTCACTCTGCAGCTGCTGTGGAACAGTTTTCAAGCCAGAGAGATCTGAGCAAATGTGAGTTACATGAGTTGATGAAGAGAAGTCACATTTGCTGTGGGGAAAAGGCATTCATTCATTCACTGACTCATCAACACCTGCTTCTGAACACCTGTCTCCTGCTGAGTAAATGAAAATGAGGAGGGAGGAGTCATTGAAGGGCACCTGTGGGTTCCCAGGGGCTTGTGAGGCAGAAGACAGTGCCTTCCTCATCCACGTTAGTCCTGAAGTGAGGCTGGCAGGGACCAGCCCCAGGCAGCTCTCAGGAACCTCCTATGCATGGGCTGAGCCTGTTTTTCATCAAGACCAGTTAAGTGGATCCCAGGGCCTCTGTTGAGGGGGGCAGGAAGGCACAGGGGGACGGGGAAAGAGGATGAGGGGACCTCCCTCGGGTCACTCAAGGTGCCCAGTGGACGAAGAGAGCTGAAGACAGAGCCTGGCAGGGCGGGCCAGGTTGGCGGAAGCAGGGCCAGGCGCAGATCCAGGGCCACCAGGCCTGCATGTGGGAGGGGACTGCGGATGGAGGCCAGCATGACCCGAGGGAGCAGGGAGCAACCTGATTAATAGGATGATAGCGGCAGATGGACAGGCAGCCAGGGCCACTCTGGGCATCGGCCTCCTGCTCCCCAGCCACCAACCAGGCTGGTGGGCTGGGGGCAGGGATGCCACTGGCCTCTGGCGGGGGTGAGGCTGTGGTGAATGAATCACTAGCCTATGCCAGGAGCCTGCAGGCCTCAGCGTTCGCTCCCGGAGGACCAGCTAATTCACTTGGAGCGAGGCCGGACCACTAATGACAAGAGCAGCCTGCCGGGGCCCTGCAGAGCCCCATGCACAGCTGACCACTGAGCAAGGGGCCGTGCAGTGGGAGACAAGACAGCCCGACCCTGCCACAGGCTTGGCCAGGGCCTCCACCTTCCTTCAGGAGCGGCGGCAATGCACCTGAGGAAGGGAAGCCCTCCAGCCTGGGCCAGCCTGAGACTGGGGGTGGAGAGGAGGCACAGACACCCCCTCCGGAGCCGCAAAGAGCCTCATTATGGGGAAGGGGACCTGGGGGACGACAGTGGACAGGGAGGGCCAGCCTTGCCCTCCCCTCCTGGGAGAAGGAGGAGGAGGAACCTCATTCAGCCAGGGCGCATGGCCAGGTTGTGAGCCCGGCCCCACCAGGAATAGACACTAAGTCCCTGAGAAACATGCCACTTGGAAAACAAGGCCTGGTGTCTTGCCAGGTGCTCCCTGATGCGTGCTGTTTGCTGACGGCACAGGTGCGGCATTCCAGGATGAGGACATGGACCCCATCCTGTGCATGTCCCTGGGTTTCGTGAGCACATACTGAGTGGCTCTCTGCTGGGGTCCAAACACCATCCCAACGGCTCAGCCAGGAAAGGGCTCAGCACACAGTATTTACCACAGTGATAATAGCCAACTTCCATGCACCTGGCCCCAAACCAGCTCTGCCTGTGCTGCCCTGTTTGTCCACGCACCCACCTGCAAGGCAGGCAATGTTAAGTATGCCCATCTCCCAGAGGAGAAAACTGAGGCTCAGAAGGGTAGACCACTCGCCTAAGGCCCTTAATTTGTAAACAGCAGAGGTGGGTCTTAAATGACATATGTAGCCTCTGCTTGGCACAGCTCCAGGACTCTAGGTTTGGGGGGTGGAAAGCCTTGGGCTTCTGTACTTCAGGAACCTCACCAGCAGCTCAATGGGGCCAGAAGAGCTGGACAGCGGTGAAAGGGGAGGATTGAAGGTTTTCCCTTTGGGGTCTTAGCTCCTCTTTCAGTGTTCCCAGGGCCCCCCTCCCAGAGAACAACAGCTTAACAAACCCTTGGAAAGACATGGGGCGGGAGTAAGGGCTGCAGGCCTGTAAGGGGTGTGGGTCTGCAGGGCCCTTGGGGCTGCATGGTCCTGACTGAAAGGGCAGTGGGGTGATAGGCCAGCTCTCCCTCCTTGTGGCTGCCTCCCCCATGCCTGGCACCAGCCTTGAGCCTTGGTCCTCTCATTGCCCCATGGACCCTCCAGACTGATTTCCGGGGAGGAAATGAACACGACCAAGCAGGGCCTGGAGGTCTCCATGGCTGGGCAGTCCCCAGGCATGATGGCCACCTCCTAGGCTTTGGAACAAAGGGAACCTGGTTTATGAGGGCAGGTGGCAACCACGTGTTTTCCTTTCCTCCAGGGCTGTGCCCAGAGGGAAGGGGCCTCGGGCGCCCTCTGCAGGCCTGGGGGCTCTGGGAGGAAGGAGATGGCGGCTGTGGCCTAGTTCAGCAGTTCCTCCCGCACCGTAGACCTGGCTGGGTGTGCACTGGTGGGTACCTGTGGGTGCATGTGTGTTCTATGTGTGCAAGTGTACATCCATGTCTGTGAGTGTGTGCCTGTATGTGAGCAGGTCTATGTGTGCACATGTCTGTAGATGTGTCTATGGGTGCCTGTGTGTGGTGTGCATGTGTGTGTATGTGCCTGTATCTGTGTGAGCACATGTGCATTTCTGTGTGAGCATGTTTCAGTGTGTGTGTTGGTATGTGTGCAAATCTGTGTATTTGTGCGTGTGTGTGTATGTGTATGCACATGTCTGTGTGGGTGCATGTCGGTGTGAGTGTGCGTGTCCATGCCCACATCTGTCTGCCTGGCCTTGGGTGTGTGGGGCGTGAATGGCTGGTGACAGCTGCAGCACCTACATTTGTTCAGCTGAAAGGACCTGGCCAGGTGGGCCCTGGAGTGGAAAGCTCACAAGGGCATGGGCAGGAGGTCATGGGCAAGAAGTCGAGAAGGGCAGATTTGGCCACTGGCCATTGTAATGTTTACTCAGTACCCACGAGGAGAAAAAGAGGAAGATATTGAGCGAGTTACATCTCTAAGGAGCCACGCACGTGAGCAGTTATAATCCAGCATGAAATTAAGATAACTATGCTGGAGGTGCCTGCAAAATGCAGGGGGAGCCTAGGAGGCTCTAAGTTGGCCTGTAGCAATCCTGGAAGGCTCTCTGGAGGAGGCAAGCCTGAGCTGAGGCTTGAGGGGTAGAGAAAGCCTGAGAGTTGGCCAGGTAGGCAAGGGAGGTGAGGATGTGGAGAGCTTAGGACACTGAGAGCAAAGAATCAGAGAGGTTACTTTGTGAGGGTGAAAAGGGTAACTATTGCATTGTTCTGTACACCTGAAACTAACAATAAAAAAAAAAAAGAATCAGAGAGGTAAGTGACAGCAGGTCAGTGAGTGAAATGTCCACTGGGAGTCCAGTGGTGAAAAGCAAGGCCAGAGAGGTGGTCAGGCACAGGTGCCCCAGTACTGCCCGGTGATGGAGGTTCACTGAAGAAGTCTCAGCAGGGCAGAGACCATCCATTGTGGGCTTCAAAGGTGGATGGGGGGCCCTCTGCCTCCTGCAAACCCCTGGGAAGGAAGGCCCATCTTTTTTCCTTCTAGCGGTTTGCCATATATCAATAGAAGCGCCTCAGGATGAAGCTATCTGGGGTGCCCACACTGACCACAGATGCTCAGAGCTGGGCTTGGAGCCCGACAGAGGCCTGGGTGCTACAGCGCCCATCCTGCTCCCCCTCCAAGACCCAGCGATGCCCACGCTGCGCCAGCTGCAGCGGCCTCCAGACACTTCTTCTCCCATCAATGCCTCCTCTGTGGCCTGGGCCTGGGCCTGGGAGGGTGGGCCGGGTAATGCCGTGGGCCCCAGCCAGCCTGGTCCCCTCTCGGGGTGGCACCGGGCCGGCCTCCTTGGCACTGACCTCAGGGTCTCCATCCTTAGGGCCTGATGCTCCTGAAGCCCCTGCC
>NW_017731367.1:987610-1018417 GCF_001890085.2 Hipposideros armiger | reverse complement strand
GAGGGCAGTGTCACTGGCCCTCATATGTGGGATCCGAACCAGGGCCCTCTGGCGTCCCAAGCCAGCTCTTAACCATCACGCCACTCGGCCGGCCCTGTCCTGTCCATGTTGTTGCTCCTCGCTCAGCATCTTCTGTGGCTCCCATGGACTCCAGGATCAAGTCCTCATTTACCTTGGTGTTCAAGGCCCCTCTACCACCTAACCCCAAGCGGCTTGCTCACTGTGAACCTCTGCTCCTGTGCCCCTGTCATTCCATCTCCAGGCCTTTGCCCAGCTCTCCTGCCTCCCTGGACAGCCCTCTCTTCCCTCCCACTGCACCCAATCCCACTCCTTCAGAGAAGGAGAGGCGAGAAGGAAACTGAAGGGAATGGTCCTCTCCCCCACAGGGCTCTGCCCGGGCCTCAGGGTCCACACAGTGTTTTCCTCCCTGCTGCTCCCCGCACAGCTTGGCCTCTGGCTCCTTAGGGACTGGCCCATAGAAGCCCAAGGCCCAGTGATGTGCAGTGTGCCACAGTTCTGCCCCATCCTTGGAGCGTGGCGCCAGGATGACCCTGCTCTGGAGCAGGTGTTGGCAGGGAGCTCAAGCATCGAGGGAAAGAGGAGGCAGCGGGCGGAGGAGAGGGCATACCGCAGCCGTCCCCTCCCCGCACCGCCTCTCCCAGCCCCTGGGAGCGGTTGCTAGGCTGGCACACGGCAGCAGTGGGAGCACACACTCTTGTTGCTGGCACAGCCTGTCAGCTGCACCCACAGTCCACATGGCAGGAGCCGCTGTGGGCATGGGGCAGCTCTTGGCTCAGGGGAGATGCCAACAGGCCAGCCAGACCCTAGGGACAGGGGGAGATGGAGTAGAGCCCTAGGACCACAGGAAGAGGAACGCTTCCATGGTGCTCCAGGCAAGGGTGACCACATGGTGGGGGAGGGGGTCCCACTCCTAGTATCAAGGGTCCCAGCGGTATTTCTTGGGCCTCGTTTATCTTCACCCTGTCTGGTGGGCCACCCTACTGGTATTACTGTGGGCCAAGGAGCTGTTGGAAGCCTCCTGGATTACCCCCCAGCCCTGGTATGCCTCTTTGCCTCTGTTGCGGGGAGGCCCCAGGGCAGAGGACTCTTCTAGGCTCACACCTGGGAGCCTCCTCTCTTCTCCAGAGCTTCTGCAGGGGCCTTCAATCTGACCAGGAGCTCAGCTCAGAGGAGGCTGGAGTCTGGGCCTGCTCGGGATCCTCTGGTGCCCAGGAGCTCTATTAGGCTCTAGCCCTTCCTGTGGGCTTCCCTGGTGCTGCTCTCAGGATGTTTGTGGCCTGAAGGGGAGGATTTGAGTCTTGGGCTGAGGGGGCCAGATCACCCGGACTGGACCCTTCCTGCGGCAGTCCTAGGAGCAGATGTCCGGCTGGGTGGCTGGGTGTGAGTAGAGAGGGCCGAATAGGGGGCGGTGGAGGGAGGGGCATGATGATTCTGGGCAGACTCTTCAGCTGGCAGAAGCTCCTGCCAAGACATTTCCCTGCCCCGCCCCCGCCCCTCCACTCATTATCAACTTGGGGTTTGTGTGCAAACAGCAGCTGGTCTCTTTTGTCAGCCTCCCCTCCCCCCTCTCCCCCTGCTTCTTTCGTCCTCCCCCAATGCCTCTCAACTGGCTCTTGCATCTCAGGTCCTGCCTCTCCCCCAGGGGATCTAGAAGCTGGAGCTTTGGGGAATACCTGGGATGGGAGGTGGCCCCTGCCCCTTCTTGGCCCTGGGTCTCAAGTTCTTCTCTAGCTCTTCAAAGAGGACATATTAAACCCTTCTGGGACATGAGAGCCAGATAGGGTGAGTAACAGAGCCAAAGTCACAAAGTGGGCAAGTGCAAAGCCAGGGCCCAGACCTAAGTATACCTGTTTGTAGAGCCTGTTTCCTGAACCCGTCGACTCCCCAGACTGAACTGTTCCTCTGATTGCCCCAGTGCCTGGCACCACTTCTATTAGGGAGCTCTGGAAATGCAGGCCCACTCCCAACCTCCCAGTCTGCGTCAAGGGCAAGGGCTTCAACTGAAGTAATTCTGTGTGCCCGTGGCTGAGACAGGAAGGCAGGCAGGGCCAGATGGCAGGGCCCTGTTTGTTATACCGAGTTGGGACTTGATTCTGAGTGCAATGGGAGAAGGAGCCTTGCAAGCATCAGGCCCTGCAGACTGTGGAGGCAGAGAACAAGGAGGCTGATTAGGAGAACCAGCAAAAAGTAGGAGCACGTGGACCAAGGCACTGGTCCTGGGAGAGCGGGGCAGCTGATCTGG
The DNA here is from genome assembly GCF_001890085.2 of Hipposideros armiger. NCBI lineage: Eukaryota > Metazoa > Chordata > Mammalia > Chiroptera > Hipposideridae > Hipposideros > Hipposideros armiger. The sequence goes on along the minus strand of NW_017731367.1, from coordinate 1,016,154 downwards.
GAGACTTGATCACAGTGGATGGCGGACAAGGGGGCTGGGGATGACACCCAGGTCTCTGGCCTGGGCAATGGTGAGGATGTGAATCCTTTACAGATACAGAAGTGAGTGTGGCAGGATGAGGAGAACCTTGAGTTTGAGATAAACTGGGTTTGAGATACTTGAGGGATGTCCAGGTGGAGGTCTCCCAGGGACCCAGGAGACAGATCAGGGCAGGGCAGGTGGAAGTCTGGGAGTGGATGAGCTCATGGAAGGTGGAGGGAATAACAGAAGGGGACTGAGGATGGAATCCAGAGCAGGCTCCGAGGTCAAGGGGCACTGCAAGGAGTGGGAGAGTAAGAGGAGTGTCTGCTGGATTTGGGAATCTGGAAGTGGCAGGGGCTCTGGAAGTGGCAGGTCCAAGTCCATGGTGTGACAGGGGCGGTGGCGTGCATGGGTGCATGGTTCCTTATCAGGCACTCTCTCTTCATCACAGATGTTAGCTCTTTTAATCCTACAACAGGCCTGGGACAACAAGCCTGTCTCAGGTGCAACCAAGGTTAGGCCTGAAAGTGCTGTGTGACTCCCAAAATGTTTTGATGAGGGCCAGTTGCTGCCCCCTTGAAAAGACAGGCATGGAGCACCACGCTCTGCCAGGCGCTGCGGTTACTGAGCATAGGTCCCTCAGGGCCTCTGCTGAGATGCCCAAACTCAAACTAGAGGGGACCGCGTGCTAGGTGAGTGGTGGTGGACACAGGAGGGAGGCTCCTGCGACTCTCAGGGGCATCGGAGAATGCAACCCCATGGTAGGTTTGGAAGGAAGAATCCGGGCTCATTAGATGGGTGTATCTGAAAGGCAGCAGGCAAACAGCCTGAGCAAAGGCAAGGAAGCAACAGAGAGCGAGGAAAACCGCGGGCCCGGAAGGAAAGGTGGGGACTGAGCTGGACCAATGCCCACGTCCTGGTGCCCCCCCATCCCCGTCCAAGGTCAAAGTTCATCCTCAAAAGAGCTTTTCTGGGGCTTCAGGCCAGGCTCTCCCGGGGTCCCTGGGGCAGCTGCGGGCACCCAGTGTGCAAGGCCACGGGCAAGCCCGTCCCTGGAGGCGGGGCCCGGAGTGCCCTGGGATGAGCCTGGGCGAGCCCTGCATACACGCGCGTGCACACAACCGGGTCCGCACGGGCCGGAAGTTGCAGGGCCAGAGGCCGGGAGCCTGGCCGCAGAGAACGCGCCGCGCGGAGGGCCGCCAGAGCAATTGGGAACAAAGAACACGGCGGGGAGGGGGCGGCCGGGCCGAGCCGTGATTGGTGGCTGGGGGTCTCGGCCTGGCGGTTGATTGGCCGCGGGCTCAGCGGGCCCCTCGCGCCTGCCCCGCCCCTCGCGGCCGTAACCTGAGCCCGGAACCGCGGCCCGGGACCCGCCCGCGCCCGCGCCATCTGCGCCGGGGGCGGGGCGCAGACCGGAGTCGGGTTCCTGCCCAGCCCCCCTTGCCAGGTCCGCCGCGGAGACCAGCAACCTGTGCACCCAGCTCCCCGCACCGCCACCCCCGGCCCAGCTGCGCGCGGGGTCGTCCGGGGCCCGGGCGGGAAGGCCGGAAGGGCAAGGTTCCTGGGCACGAGAGGGCCAGGGTGCCCAAGTGGGAAGGGGCTAGGACCCAGGAAGTTGCAGGGCCTCGTGGCTATACTAGGAGAGTGGTCAGAGAACAGGGAACACTCAGGACGGGCCGGGAGTGGAGGAGGTCTCGGACTGAGAACAGATCTGGGTGGGTAGATGACCTGAGGCCCGGGCCACCCAAGCCTGGCAGCTTTCGGAGTCACCGAGGTTCACTGCAGGGGCGCCAGAACGCCAGATGGGCCCTGCAGGGCATAAGGCACGAGAGGGAGTTAATTGAGTTCACTGCCTCAGAGGCCACCAATTGGTGCTTAAGGACTTAAGTGAGGGGCCTTCTCAACTCCATCCCTCTTTCCCAGCTTCCTGAGAGGTGAGAGAGAAGGGGTGGAGAGAGGGACCGGAGCCACCAATCACAGCCTCAGCCCCACTTTGAATCTGGACTGGCGCGCTCGAGCTGCCTGGCGGCCAGGTGTGCTGGCGCCCGCCCTCTTTGTCCCCGCTTGCCTGCCCAGGCATGACCCACTCCACCCCCACCCTCCAGGAGGCTCCGTGCCCCACACAGCTGGGACAGAAGCTGGACCCAGGTTCTGTCCCGGGAGTCCTGATGACTCCAAACCATGCCCCTCTCTCAGCCCCATTCTCAGCTCTGCACAGACAGGAGATGCAGAGTACAGCTGCCTCCATCTCCCCAAGATGGCCACCAAGTGCCTGCTGGTGCTGGGAGTGGAGGGGTAAGAGCCCATGATTTGCAGCAAAGTCCTGGCAGAGAACTGGTCCAGACACAAGCTGTGTAACCCGGGGTGAGCCTCTTACCCCAGAGGTGATTCTTATAGTCATGAAACCAAGATGATAAGGGCCTACAATGCCAGGTAGTTGTGAGGACTAAAGAAGACCCTCCAGAGGAGAGAGGGCTTTGTAAGACAAACCTCTACATCGGAGGGGAGGGGGATGTTATCACTCTGTGCCAGTGCTGGGGGCAGCCAGACAACCAGAGAGGGTAGGTGGGACTCCCAGGTTCTGCCCCTGTGGGCAAGGGCCAGAGTGCCAGGCAGGACGGGAAAGACCAGTGCAGTGCCATCCCCAGGGAGCCAGAGCCCCACAGGCCCTAAAGAGAGAAGAGCCAGAGTTAAGGGTTCTTGGCCCTCACACCACCCCCAGGCTCTCCAGGAAAAATGGGCAAAGAGATCTGGGGGCTGCTTTTCCTTTACCTTCAGCCCTGAAGGTGTGGAGCTGGAGCTCTCTCCCAGGTCAACCCTAGATAGCAGGTTGGGGGCCCACAGACTTCTCCTCTTTGATGCCTCACATGTCCCTGCCCTCTTCCCAGTCTGCTTTCCTATCTACTGCTTTCTGCCTCTTCCTTCCTCTAGTTCTGGCATGAAATGGGTCACCAAGACCCGCCAGGCTGTTTCCTTAACATCTCAAATATGTCTTCTCTACCCCTCCACTGCCATCCTGGTCACAGTTGGACCATGGTGACAGCCTCCACCTAACCAGTCCCCCACCGCCAGTCTGGCCCACCCTATAGCCAGCATGAAATACAAACTATTGGGTTGTCGGAAAAGTCATGACTCATTTTTGCAACAAAAAACATAGAAAAAAATACGTCATGACTTTTCCGACAACCCAATAGGTCTTGTCTCTTCCCTGCTAAAATTTTCTAGTGGCTTTCCATTGCCCCCAGGACCCCCTAATTGAACCTATCAGGGTGTCTAGTAACTGGATAAGCCCACACTCTGGAACCAGCCTGCTCATGATTGAACCCTGAGACCACTCCTTGCTAACTGTGCCTTAGTTCTGCCATCTGTAAAATGGGGACGATGATAACAACTGGGCAGTGTTCCAAGTGTTTTGTACATAATCATATTGATCCATTCGATCCTTAGGACAACTCTATGCGGTAACTCATTATGTCTGCCTTACTGTGTACCCACAATAAAGGAATAATGGGAGCACCTAGTTCATACAGTTGTGGATTAAATGAGTTAATACATATCAAAATCTAGAAGAGCTTGGAACACAACTGGTGCTCAATGCATTCTAGCTGTTGTTTTTGACCCAGCCCCTCCTGCCAACACCTTCCCCATCTAACCTCCAGTTCCACTGAAGCGTAGGTATGTGCCTCTTCCCTTGTGCTAACCACCTTTCCCCTCTTCAATGCGTCCTTTCACCTGGCACAGAATGGATGCTTGATACATATTTAGGAATGAATGAATGCGGTGTAGGGAAAGAGGCTGTGCTGAACGGATTAGTCAATGCTCACGCGCCCCCTGGTGGCCATCGTGGGCATTCCAGGCCCCGGCACAACTTTTAAAATGGGAGGGCCCAAGACAGCCTCAGGCAGGGCCTGGGAGGGTAGGTAGAAGGCTACTTACCTGAGGTCAGATACTGAACGCAAGGGGTTGACCCCAGGGCTTAGGCCCCAAATGTCTATCGGGCTTCAGGGATTTTCAGCCCCCAGTTAGCTCAATCTTTCTTCCCCTTCTCTCTGAGAGCTGCGCGTGTGTATGTACTTGTCAGCGTAAGCTGGACTGTGTGCCCAAGAGGCCAAGAGTTCAACTGTGTGTGCACAGAACAGATGGTGGCAGCAGGTTCTGTCTTCGGAAGATGGATGTGTGGGTGAGGGATGTTTGATCGAACCCACATTCATGTATGGGCTGTGCGTGGCTGTCACCAGAATCTGTCTGGTGTCCAGGAGTCCGTGCTCTGGAAGGACCAGTACCACGCAGGCATGGGCAGGTGTCAGGGCCTGGATGTGCACCTTGGAGGAGAGCTGGGTGAGCTCTCCCATTCTCTCGCGTGTGTGTGTTCACGGTGCTTGTCATTGTTCTCCTTGCTTCTGCTGAGCACCTGCGTGGGAGCTCCTGGGGCAGGAAGGAGTTGTATATCCTCATTCATGAGCATCTCGGTGTATACTCGTGTCTCTCCTGTTTATTTTGCCAGATTATCTTCCTGTGCATAGGCAGGCTGCATAAGAGGAAGGAATTTGGGATCAGACATGTGTGAGTTCAAATTCAGGCTTACCTAGCTGTGTGATTTTGGACAAGAGGCTTCATTTCACTGAGCCCCCGTTTCCTCATCTGCTAAATGGGGATTATAATAATGCCTATTTCTTAGACTGTTGTGAGAAGTAGACAAAGAATGGAAAGCCTGGGACAGGGCGACAGGCACACAGAAGGCACATGATAGATGGTGGTGATTACTGGTGCTGGTGTGTTTTTGGCTTCTAGCTGGGCCTCTGCGCTCTGCTTCCTGTCCCCATGTCTGTGTGTCCTGTGACCCATGACACAAGGCAGAGTGTTAGGCCAGGCCCAGCAGACAATCCTCCACCAGCGTTCAGCATGGCTGCAAGCAATTCCCCACAGCCTGGCTCAGAACACTTTACAATGCTGGACTGCACACACTGCCTGTTTCATTCAGACGTGAATGCACATACAAGTGACCTGATTTTCCGAACCCCACACTAGAACATCTGGTCTGACCAGGCAGATATATTGATGGGGCTGAAGGGGCAAGATGTTTGAAGCAGGGCCTTGCAGACTCTCCAGCTTCTGGCCTTGGCATGTTTGGCCACCTGGGGGAGCCCTCTGTCCCCTTCCGTCAGAGGGAGTGGAGGGGGATGTGTGAAGAGAGGAGGGGTGCTGGCTGCTTTGGGGACCAAAGAAAGGCCCGGAGTGGAGGGGGGAGTAGCATGCCCTAAGAAGCATCCCTCCCAGGAGCCAGGCCAGGAGTTAACCCATCTGTTGCCAGCCTCCACCCATCACGCCCCAGGGCCTCAGGTTCTAGGTAAAGATGCCCAGGGTGGGGTGGGGTGGGGGGATTTGACCTTGGGAGCAGTGGAAGCAGAGGGAATAACATGGTATTCCATATAAATGACTGAGCCCCTCAAATGTGCTCAGGAAGAGTAATGCACAGGGGGTGTGAGTGTGTGTGTGTTAACTTCTCAGATCACTGGGATTCCCAGAGCAGCCCAACTGCTGGAAGTCCTGTTTGACCTCTGTGACCCTTCACCCTGGTCATCTGGCCCATGGCTGTCAGGCAGTACCAGTGCCAGGGTCTACCAAGCAAGCCTCGGAACCAGTGCTCCCCCCGCCTCCTCTGAGCAGCAGTTTTCCTGTGTCAGCCGTGCTAAAGGGAGGGCATGTTCTGAATCCTCACAGGCCCGGGAGTTTGCTTCTATGTTGTCCTCCCCACTTTCCAGCTGAGACCCAGGCCTGGAGGGTGAAGAAACTTGCCCCAGGCAATCCAGCTGGTAGGCAGTAAGGCTTCAGGCTTCGTTGAACCCAGGGTGTCTGATGCCAGTGCCCTTGTCCCCAACCCTCTCCCCCCACCTGCCCTCTGCCACCCTCTGCCACTCTTGGTGGCAGAGCTCCAGCCCTGAGACCCAGGCAGACAGAGGGACGCAGGGAGGACAGGAAGGGCCAGAGAGGTGGACGCTCAAGGGAGCAGGAGAGGCGGGAAGAGGACGCTAGCCAGCCCAGAGCTGCAGAGACAAGCCTTTGAGCAGTTTCAGGGCCTTGGGCTGAGGAATGAGGAAGGGAGGAGGAGATGGAGATGGTGGCTCCATTCATTTCAAGAGGGTGGCTGTGAGGAAAGGGAGCCAAGACGGGAGGTGGGCTCCCGGCACTCAGGTTAACGTGGAGGGACTCAGTCAGTGGCTTCAGTTGATGGGAAGGCGTCAATATCACGGATAAACGTGGAATCAGGTGCCTGGAACCTGGAGTGGGGGAGGGTGGGAACCAGCACAGTGGCAGAGCCACTCCTGCTTCCTCATTGGGGACAGGGATCTGAGCTGTTTGCAGTGACCAAGGCAGGAAGTGGGATGCCCTGTGGGGAGGGGCTCACTTTTCTCTGGGACCTGGATGGTGAGGAGAGGGAGTCCAGAGGAAGAGTGGGGAAGGGGGGGGGGGACTTTCCAGCTGGCTCAGGGCTGGGGGGGCAATCAGATGTGAGAGCCCCCGGGGAGGGGGGACAGTGCCCAGAGACAGCCTCCCAGGTCTGTAACCCTTTCCCCGTGCCTCCTTCCTCACAGCCTCTCACCCAGTTCAGGGGGACTCCAAGGACCCTCAAGAACTGAGGCTCATTGATTTTAGTGGAAGAGTCCCCGTAAAATGGGGGCCTCTGTCCTCATCCGGGGCCTGAAGGGGCTTTGAAGCTGCCAGGTGGTCTGTGTCTCAGGTGCTTTTGGTGCCCTTCAGCAGGCCAGGGGAAAGAAGGAGCTGGGGGTGGACCCCCCCCACCTTCCCTTGGGGCTGACCCTCCTTTCCTGGCCTTCTGTCCCCCACAACAAATTCCTAGGGTTTGATTGGAGCTCAGCCAGTGCAGGGGTCTCAGAACCCATCTCTTCCTGAAACCACTCGACCCCCCACCAGGATGCCTAGGAGCCCCCTCCTGAAGGGGGGAGGCCTGGGGGCGGCCTGCATGGCGGTGCTGCGGAATCCGCTCCCAGGCCCGTTCTGCTCCCTGCAGCCTGCAGCCTGCCAGAAGCAGATGTCCTCTACTCTCCCTCCTTGACTGCTCCTCAGTGAACCCCAGGGGGCCCCTTGGCTCCTCCTTGTGGCCTCTCCAGTCTCCTCCCACTTTGGGAACCAACGGAGCTGAAAAGAGACAACATCTGGGTCTCCCCAGGGCCCCAGTGGCCCAGCTGCCTGCCTGGCCAGCAGCCTCAGGAAACAGGCACCCCTCCCCCCCAGTGTTGATGGTACTTTGCCCGGCAACATTTGAGTGAGTCCCTGGCATCCTTTGAGGCAGGATCCCAAGATTGGCCCCCTCTCACCCCAAGGTATTTTTACTAGAAAGAGCCTCGGGCACCTGACCTGCAGAGACCCCTACCCAAAGCCACAACTGTTCCTGTCATAGTGGGTGGCCAGCCAGCTCCTCAAAGGTCTTTGCCATATCAGTCCCCAACCCCCAGGGCCACCTGGGTCCCAGACTGAAAGACATGCCACTCTGAGCCTGGGGGACAGACACCACTGAGAGCCTGTGACACAGGACACAAGTGACTGCAGAAGGGGCAGAATGCTGTGCATTTCACTGGGCAGGGGACCAAGGCCCTGGGCTCAGGCAGGGAAGGGCTGGCTTCCAGCTGGGCCCCTGTCCCCAGTAGGTCAATGTCACTATATCCCCCAGGTGCTCAGGCCACTCCTCTCCGTGAGGACACCCAAATGCCATGTCACCGACATTCTTTGGGGCATCTGGGTCACACAGGGCCTGGTCAGAAGACAAGGAACAAACGTTGACTGATTTACATATTGGTTTCTCATTTATATTTCACATGCAGGCTCTGGCCTCCACCTTCTCCTCCCTGCTTCCCACCTAGGGAAGGCTCGTATGGCCCATGCTCTGAGAATCAGAACAATTACACATTGGCCAGCAGCACTGAGATCTGCTCGAGGTCATCCAGCCAGCTAGGGTCAGAGCTGGACCTCAACCCCTGCCCCGGGAACCTGTCCAGGACTCTCCGTACACACACAGCCTGCCTTACATGGACCGCAAAGGGCTCCAGGGGGCTCTCAGACTCTCCAATGCCTGGCACAGGACCGGAGGGTCTGGGCCTGAGCGTGTCTACAAATCCACACCAGTGTCAGCGAGCAGGGAGGGGGGCACCTGTCTCCACTTAGCGTCAGCACAGTGGGAAGGACAGAGTGAAGGGATGTGCAGAGGCTAGGTGAAGGGGAAGGGACGTGAGGGTGGGCTCCTGCTCTCTTTGGCACATCTGGGCCACCCAGGGGCCTCTCCCCAGCCTTCCTTTCCTTCTTGGCCTCGGATAAATTTTATCTTCCTTTCAGTTGCCCTGCACTGGCCTTGTGGGTTTCTGGGGTTTCCTCTCTGTCACAATGGTCTGCAGTGGAATTCAGGAGGAGCAATGACCCCGCCCCGCCCCCCACCATGCCCCTCCTCCGTTGGCCAGGCCCCTGCCTGAGCTCCTACCACTGCGCCATCAGGTGTGTGGTGACCTGTAATGATGATGCCTGCCCCCTCCCTGGCTGGCAAGTCATTCTAGAGGGAGGGGACTCCATGTGGCATAAGCCCCTTCATGGGAGGAAAACTTCTCTGGGCAGAGGCCCCTGTTCCTTCCTGGGAGGACTTTTTGGACTTCACGTTCCATCTGCCTTTGGTCTGCACATTCAGGCCAGGCCTGGTCCTGGCCAGAATCTGGTCTACCTGAGGCTGCCCCAAGGCCAGAAATTTCTCTCACAGCCCTTCATCAGATCCACAGACTGAGGGCCAGAGATGTGAGTCTGCCCTGGCCCTCAACTTCGGAGGCGACAGAAGGAGCAGGTATCCAAGGTGTGGACACTCGCCTGGGATTGCGCCCCACCTCCTAACCACCCAGGAGTCAGTCAACAAACACATATTAACTCGGAGTTGTGCTCACAGCTCCCCCAAACCTGTTCAGCTGTGGGAAAGCAAGGCTGAGCCACAGCATCTGGCAGCCCTGGGGCCCTCGCCTGCTGATTACCCAATTATGGGTCTTAGCTTAGGGGCTTGGGGAGAGCCCCAAAGCCAGGTTTTTCTTCCTTAGCAAAAGGCACAGTCTGGCATCTTTGCCCACAACCAGTCTTGGCCCCATGAGTAGGTTCTACCCGGGAGGACTGGGGCTGCCTAATCCCCACCCTGGACCCTGAGATGCCAGTTGGGGCCCATCCCAGGGCACTACTGCCATATGCAGCAAGGAGCCCTTCTCTTTGTTAAAATTGTGGAAGTTAAAGCTACAGCTGTGCCACACAAAGGCCCAGCCTGGGGCTCAGAGAGATGCAACCACAGCAGGATGCTAAAAATAAGGCCTCGCAGGGCCAGGCTGCGTGGATAACAGCACAGAGCACACAGACAGCACACTCTCCTTCTGTGCCAGTCGAGACACATCTGGAGAACTGAGTTTGCTTCAGGGGTCCATTCCTTAGAACAAACACTGCAACCTGGATGCAGAATCGAGCTGGGAAGGATGAAGAGTGTTCAAGAAACTGTGTCATGAATGGGATGGTGGGAAACGCTGGTGTGGTTTAGCTCAGAGTGGATGGCTTTGAGGTGGTACTTTGGCAGACGCTGACTATTGCTTCATTATTCATCCAGACCACACGTTCATTAAACGCCACTATGGGCGTCCAGCACTGTGGGCGGTCAGAGGGACTCACTCGGACCCTGCCTTCAGAGCCTGGAGGCAGACAAGGCCCATGAAGATGGACATTAGAGAAGGCAGACTTCAATTCTATACGAGACAGACCACACTCCAGTAGTGAGTTCCTTGCCACTGGACGCAATCCAGGAATAGAACAATAGAAGAGATTTCTGCTCTGGGTAGTTGGGGTGAATGAGGTGATGACTAAGGTTACATCTAACTCTGAGACTTGGCCATTTTGTCAGTGTTTGGATTAGAGTGCCTCAGGTTTCTGAGTATCCATTTCCCCATCTCCCTTCTTTAGATGTCTTGAGGACCTCTCCTCAGTGTGAAAGAGAATCCTAAAACTGGACAGTCTAGCGGATGACCTGTTAGCTCAGTTGGTTAGAGCATGGTGCTGATAACACCAAGGTTGCCAGTTCAGTCCCCGCATGGGCCAGTGTGAGCTGCGCCCTCCTTAAGAGTCAACTATGCCATTGTAGCATGAAAGCATTGTGTAACCAATGACCATGGCTGTTCCCCAATTTAAAAAATTAAACAGAAAACAAAAACTGGACAGTCTGTGCACTGATGTACTGTTTCAGTGCCTTGGGCCAGGACGGCCATTGTCATCTTACGGACAGAATTCTTGACTTCAGCTCTCAGAACCTCGCATCCTACAGAAGAGTGATTCTCTAACTGCTGGGCTTGAATCCTGGCCGATCCCACAGAACCAGGATGGGGCGATTCCCCTGGGGCTGAGGGAAACGCTGAGGCTGGAGATGATTTTCTGTGCTAGGTAGTAAGGGCAGTGGCAGGGGAAGGCAGCTTGAGTGCGTGTCCTGTGACTTAGAAACAGACCCCAGAGAGCCAGGGATCACGGGCTGCAGGAGGAGGGATGGGAGTCACCAGGAGGCTGTGGAGAGGGCTCGGGCCGGGCAGGGGAGTTTCTTCTCTCCCAGCCTATGTGAGTGGTGCTGCCTGCGAAGTCCTCCCATACAGGAATTATCTCTCAGATGCAGCCTCAAATTATACTCCCTGAAACTAGACCAATTAGAGATTCACTAGGGTGAGCAAATGCCCTGCTAAAAGCCCTACTTAAAAAATATCCCATGGGGAAGTTGCCCTATCAGATATTAAACTCTGCTCAAAGGCTGCAATATTGGAGAAGTGAGATACTGGCCCAAGGATAGTTTAGGGGGTCAGAGCAGATACCCCAGAACCTCAGGGGGGCTGCAGAGCTGGGGGTGCACTAATTGAGGCTCTGGAAAGCTCAGGGACCTGCTCAGGTCACTGTCATCCCTCCCCACAGCAGTGCGGGGAGCTTGAGACCTGCCCTTGCAGTGAGGGGACAGCTCCAGCCGCCCCCATGCTGTCAAGCACTCTTGGAAGACTAGAGCCTGAAGCCCACCTGGCACAGAAAGGACGCAGCTCGTCCACTTCCATTCTCTGGCTGTCCCTCCCATGAGTCACCCTGTTATCCCTATGGCCAAATATAGTTCCTGAGGCAAAGAGGGTGCTGCACTGTGCTGAGGGACCAGGGAGGGGCCAGCGTGGTACCCCAAGAAAGGAGGCCAGGCAGCCCACACCTGCTGGCCTTCCTCACCCAGGCCTGAGGTCTTTGCCTGAACCTCAGATTTCAGGGACATTTTCTCACAAATGCAGGGTAAGTGGGACAAAGAGAGGGTCTGGCTGGAGAAGCAGTGGACACTTCCTTCTGGGGGAACGTGGGACTCGCTCCAGGGGACAAAGAACAGGGCAGGGGGACTTTCCTCTTTGTCTAGTCCACAAGATGAAGCCGAGATCCCGTTGGGCAGCGGCCCTGCCTCTGTGAGCCAGGGTGGCCTGGATCGTTCAGGGCGTGTCCAGCGTCCCCAGCAACCCCCCGGGCGCCGCCCAGGTCCTCAGCCCTCAGAGCCACCACATAAGGAAATGTTTGTGCCTCAGCGGCGCGGCCTCTGGGCAGTGGCTCCGCTCGCTCCCACCTCCCTCCTGCCTCCTCCCCGCCCAGGCCACCTCCCAGACGGGCCAGACTGGGGCGGTCGAACCCAGGAGGAACCGCCCACAGCGGGGGCGCAGGGACCCGCCCAACCCACAGCGGGGGCGCAGGGACCCGCCCAACCCCCAACTTGCCTGGCGCCTGGCGGGATGGCAGGGAAGGCGAAGTTGGGTTGGACTGGGAAGGTGCTCGGTGGTCCTCCCGCCTTGCTGCCTGAGGGGGACACCCTGCCTGGCGTGGCAGAAGCCGGCCAGAAACCTCTCCGCCCCCTACCCCCAGCAAACTGCCTGGGCCCCGGGCTGTCCTGCAGGTGTAAGGGGTGGGTGGGCAGGGCACATTTGGGACAGCCAGGACCCTGGCTTTGCAATCGCAGAAGCGCCACACCCTGGAGTCTCTGACCAGGACGGCAGAGGCAGCAGGAGGGATGGTCTCCCAGAAGAAATCCCACCTGTCCAGTGATCCCTCCCCAGGAGCCCAGAGCAATGGCTTATTTCTCTGGGTTGTGACTGAGGCATTCTGACCCCCAGCCACTGACTGCTCAGAGGGGAAGCATTTTATAATCTGCCTGCTGGCAGGCAAGGTCAGGATCACGTGGGCTGCCTCCCTTCTGGAGTTTTCCATTGAATTATTTACACAGCCCTGGAACAAACCCACAGACCTCTGCAAGAAGTCAGCAGGCACAAGGTGGCATTTATTCTTCTGCAAAGTTTCATTTCTCCAGGGAACCCCTCCTCTTTTAAATGTGACCCTTTGGAGGTAAGAAGTCGCCCAAGGGTGGAGCCTTACTCTAGAGAGCAAGAGAACTTCTCTACCAGGTGTGTTTCCTGGGCACAGTCCCCAAGCCCAGTGCAGCAGTCAGAGGCAGCAGCTCGGCCCCTGCTCAAGGGCTGGGAGGCAGGCAGGGGTGGGAGTGAGGCTCACCCCTGGAGCCCATCGTCCAGGAAAGGGCCTTTGAGGATGACATCACCCAGATCCTTGGGCCTTTGGGAAAAGGGCGTAATGCTGAGCAGTAATTCAGTGCAACTTTCCTGTTCAGCAGGAGGGAGAGGAGGACCACCTCACCTACTTCGAGGTTACACAGACTTTAGATCAGGTCTCAGGCTTGGTTTCCTAGGAAGCTCCAGCCTGCAGCCCTGCTGGGGCCACTTATCCCCAAGTCCCCACCTCCCAGGCAGGCAGGGCTGCCTAGAAGTGGCTGCTGAAAGGGTTCAGCAGGATCACCTCACGCCTAAGGACAGCCCTGGGCATCCTTCGTGCCCACAGTGCCCTTCTGAGAGGGTCCCTGCTGGTTCTTTCTGCATAAAGTGGCTGGTGCTTCTGAGCATGGGGTCAGTTCCACCCACCCCCAACAGCATGGACTACGGACCATGCCCAGGCCTGGGGCAACTATGGGAAGGATGGGGGAGAGCTAGACTGTGCTTGACAAGGACACTCCCCATGCGCCCATCCAATCCCATCCCCAGAACCCCCTACTTTTTTTTTTCCTTTCTTTTTAAAAAAATTTTATTGGGGAATAGCTATGGCCATTGGATACACATTGCCCACATGCTACAGTGGCATAGTTGACTCTTCTAGGGAGGGCGCAGCCCACAGTGGCCCATGTGGAGATTGAACTGGCAACCCTGGTATTATCAGCACCACGCTCCAACCAACTGAGCTAACCGGTCACCCCTGAGAACCCCCTAGTTTAAATTCAAGATGCACGGGGACAGCCCAGCATGTGTAATCCACACTGCATGGACTTTCAGCATCATTGTATCAAGTATGAAGAAGCTATTTGACTGCTCTTGGACCCTGGTGTCCTGCAATTTGGGTCTATAAGCTCCTGGAGGCAGGAGCTGTGTCTGGCTGCTATATCACCAGGCCTAAGACACAGCATGTGCTCAGAAAAAAAAAGGGTGACAGAAAAAAAAAAGACTTCATTTCAAATCACAAAGTTCTGGGCCTCATGAGGTAAACTTTACATGCTAAGCTTGTAAGGCTGTCTTGTGAAGTGGCCTGTTCTCCATCATGAGATAGATTCAAAAAGGGGTTCAATGACAACATATCGGAGATCTCATAGAAGGGTTCTCAATGGGAATGTAGAGGTATGTTAGAGGAGATGGACTTTTATGCCCGTAAAGTGTACTTAGGAATATCCAGCACAACAAAAGGAGATCCATAACCAGATGAAAGGTACACAGATAGGTGGTTCTTTGACAGAAGGGAAAGCAGGGCCACACAAGGGGACTTCTAAAGCCAGTCCTGCGCAAATGCTGCATCCTGTGTTTACTAAACACTTATTCTATGCCTGGGCTGTTCTCCCACAGGCAGTGTCTCCCTCCACTCCCACTGATACAGGTGCTTGCCCAGGTGTCCAGCTAGTACAGGGAGGTTCTGGGGCTTGAGTCTGTGTCCCTCTCCTGGGGAGAAGCGTGTGCTCAACACAGAAGAGCCAGAAGCAGCTGGAGGTGTAAACAGCTGTTGAGAGCACAGTCCCCCATCCTGCTTTTCTTCCCCCTTCCTTCCCTGGGGAGGCCACTTCCCTGCTGAGGTTGGGCCCCTCAAATAGGCCTCCTTTTCCACATACCCTCCTCTCCATCACCTGCCCCCTCTATTTCAAACCCGTCCTCCTACAAACGTGAATTTGGTGGTATCTCCTGTTTAAATGCCTCCTAGAGCCACATACTCAAGCTTGAGCCCTGATTCCCTCTGGGGCCTGGACCTAGCTGGCTACACTGGCCTTGGCTCATGGCTTCCTCTTGACCTTTGTGGGACAGGCCCCTCCTTCACAGCTGCATCATGATGCCCTTAACTGCTCTTTGCTTGGGCTACTTCCTTCATAGGCCGCACTGTCACTGCGTGCCCCCAGTGCAAAGTCAGGGCCCCAGCAGGAGCCCAGTGAGTAAGAGGAAAGGGTTAAGAACAGCATAGGTTGGAGGGCTGTTGGTTATGCTTTGCGTATAAACTCAGCAAGAACGAATCAATCCAAAACAGGCCAGAAACGGGATAGTTTTCGTGGGTGCCCCAGACTTTGGGAGGCAGGGCTTATCGCCGTCTCTGCACATCCACGGCTAGGCACAAGTTGGTGCATAACCACATTCAGGAACAGATGTGTCCGTGCACATCCCAAACTCGTGCAAGCACTGAATCCATGCACATGGGACCTGTGTAAGTAGCCAGGCAATGCAAACACGAGTGCTCACACACTCGAATGTGAATACATCTTCGAGGTCGTGCACACAGAAATGTGTGGAAACCCACAGGTTCGTGCATGCCGGATACAAACAAGAGTTTGGGCATACCAGAGCGTGTGCACGCTCGCAGGCCCTTTTGCAGGAGGTAGAGGAGCCCACTTCCCTCCATACTCGGGGACAGCTGCAGCCTCTCGGCGCCATCTTCCTCCGGGCACCGCAAAGACGTGCAATCCGCGCAGCCCCTGCGCTCGGGCCTTTGTTGTCCGGGCTTCCGGGCGTCCATCACGCGGAGGCCGCGCGCGCGCCGGAGCACGAAATGGCGGCCGGGGGCGGGGCGGCCGGGAGTGGCGCCCACTCCCGACTCCCGGCAGGGCGCACCATCCGCCCCCCTTGCGCAAGCGCACGGCATAGCGCGCGTTCCCGCGTTCCCTCCGACGCGCACCAGGACACAAAGGGCTGGAGGGAAAGCACGGAGCACGGCCAGCATTTACGGAGCGGCTAGCGGTCCGGAGCAGCCTGGACTGGATTCCCGGGGCCGGAGCTGGGCTCGTCGGAACCGCAAGCTCGGGCGCGAGTTGGGGCGTGGTGCGGCGCCCTGCCTCAACGGCCGTAACGGCCTCGTGGGCCGAGTGGGGCGGGGCGGGCCGGGTGCGCAAAGGCGCAGGCGCTGTGCTGGCGGCCACCGCGGGAGGGCTAGGCGCCTCCATTTTGCCTCGCGCGCCCTAATGGCGCAGCTGGGCCCCTTTTCCCCAATGCGGAGGGAAGGGTTCGCCTTCAGGAAACCTGAAGCCATCTTCCAAATTCTTTTCTCGGTCCGCGCGCTTCAACGCGGAAGCTGGGTGATGGAGCTCTTTAGAAAGTTTTGGAATGTGATTCCTAGAGTTTTTCATGAAGAAAAAGCAGACTCCTCCGCAAATTACAATAGTTTGTAACTCGCTAGTTCAAATTGGGGTTTTTGATTTGGGGGGAGAGGGGAGGACACTTGTACAAAAAAATAAGGTTTCTTTTTGTTAAAGAGACATTCGTTAAAAGCAGTAATCAAACATTACAAGTATTTTTTTCATTATGCAAGTAATACATATTCTTGGTAGATAATTTCAAAGGAACTGATAGCTGACATTCACTGAATACTTATATGCCAGGCCCTTTTTTAAGTGGTTTAATTTTCATAACTACGTACAGATGGAGAAACTGAACTACAGAAAGGTTAAGTACACAAAAGTACTTAAAAGTATAGGAAAGTAGGAAAAAGAGGAACCCCACCTTCCAAGACCACCACTATTTAATAAACTGGCATGGTTCCAGCCAGTGTTTTTCTGTGCGTTAAGTTTGGTTCACGTTATGCATGTAACCTGTGGCATTTTTTTATTAATTGGGAGAGATGTTGGTGCAAATGGAAAAATCTCAGCAGGTTCGGAGGTGTCGGGGAAGTGCCGTTCCTCGCTGTCTCGGGGGGCCGCTTGGTCCTGTGCACTGAGGGGACTGCACTAAGTGATGTCCGTGGAGCGCCCCAGCTCTAGAATGTTGGCATCTAGTGATCCCGGAGAATTCACATGGCTCATCTGATCATTTCTGGGGGCTGGGAGGAAAAGCCGCCTCATTCCTTTCTCCCTTTGTTTCCCTACCGTACCGTAGCACATTCTCAGGTCATAACGGCTTTACTTTAGTTTCCCCAGCTCATTTGAGCCTATGAGGAAGCGTTTTTTTGCAGATCAGAGTAGAGTCAGTTCAAGGTAGAGAGGGCAGGGCAGGAATAATCAAAAAGTTCCAGCAACTGTGAAAGCTTTCTAGATAATTGCCTTTTCTTAAATTTTGTAAAAGAAAGTACTTTAACACTTACTAGCTTGTGGCTTTGCCAAGTTACTCAATTCCTAATTCTGTCTTCTATAAAATGTGGGTAAGAATATGTCCTGGCATAGTTGGGGGCAAGGCGTTGATCGGAGATGATATTTGTCAAGTGCCTAGACCATAGACCATAGTAGGTGCTCAATAAGTGGCAGCAATTGTGTTTGGTTGCTAGTCTATATTTTAAAAGTAGCAAGATCAACTAGTTGGTTGCTTTGAGAAAACATTAATACAGCTCCTTGCAGATCACAACCACGTTCCACCCCAGATAACATCCAAGACTGTTTAAAACTTTGAATCAAGGAAAGAGAAGTTTTTAAATTCACTTCAGGGATTTTCAGGCACATGCACTGTGTGAAATAAATAGTAAAGGGCTTAAGGGAAATGGATCCGTGCAAGGTCTTTGAAAGGGCTTGAAGGACGGGGCTGGATGCCAGTTGAGCCCCTGAGAGGGAATGAGCCCTGCCTTCTCCAAGCAGCAGGCCCCTCTGAAAGCCACTGCTCTCTGCGGCTGGGTCCTTTGTTCTGTGTTCAGTGGATCTGTGTTCAGTTGCTGGTGGCAGGGGCTAGTGAATAAGACAGCTCACCCCTGCCCTTATGGAACCTAGAATTTCTTGAGGAAGCCAGAACCTGAGCAAACTACCAGAGTGATGAGTGTAGGATAGTGGGGTGCTACACAAGGTGGCAGTGGCCCTGACTTGGGCAAAAGACCAGGGAAGCTTCCTGGAGGCAGTGTTGCTTCTTCAGCTGAGCCCAGGATTCTCAGATCCTGATGAGGGAAAGGCACATCAAAGCTGAACTGAAAAAGTTCAGGAGGCTGGGTGTGGGAGCTTAGAGGTAGAAAGGAGCCAGACCGTGGAGATTTCTGTAGAAGAAGAAAAAAACTAATCTTTCCGCTACCCATCTTAGGTTCTCTGGGGCCCTATAAATTCAACTAGCAAAAGACAGATTATCAAGAGGAAAATAAACAGAAGTTCATTAAAATGTGCATCGCAGTACACTTGGGAGCACCCAGTGATGAGTAACTCAAAGCGGGTGGTTAGAACTTGGGCTTATTATAGCATCTTAACAAAATAACAACACATTTTTAGAGAAGTGACCAGACAAAGGAAAAGGACGTGAGTATCTAAGGTGGCCAATTATGGAAAGGTAAATATATGAGGAACTAATGGTAGGTGAGGGCTAGTTTTAGCAAGGTTTCTTATGTAGGTTCCTCTGGTGCAATCTCCAGGCTGATTAAGGGTTTAGAATTGTCTCCAGTGATTAACTTCTGGGGGGACACCTCTGCAAATTTCTGCCCTGCCTTTGGCAAATAGGAGGAGGGCAGAGAGCTTTGCTTGTATCTGCTTCTCAGTTGCTTTCAGCCCCAAATCATCCTTATGCCAAAGTTGCATATTTGGGGGTGGTGTATTCTGCTACCCTTCACTAGGGCTTTGGTTGACTAAAATGAAATATTATTCTCATTAGACCAGATTATTGAGAACCCTAAAAAGACTTTTTTTTTTTTTAAGATTTTTTTGGTGGGGGTTGGGGGTGGGGAATACTGTTGGGGAATTGGGGAAGGGGACCAGCCAAGTTGTTCTTCAGTCTTCGTTGTGGAGGGCGCGCCAGTCGCCATCTGGCTTCCCGTTGGCAGCTCGTGGCCTCTAAGCTCAAGGTGCTGAGTTCAATCTTAGTTGCAGGTGGGCATAGCCACCATCCCATGTGGGAGTTGAACCGGCAGCCTTGTTAAGAGCGCATGCTCTATCCACTGTGCCATCCAGGTGGCAGCTCCGCTCAAGGTGCTGTGTTCAGTCTTAGTTGCAGGTGGGCATAGCCCACCATCGAACAGGCAATCTTGTTGTTATACCAGGTGAGCCATCTGGCCACCTGTTGACAGCTCAGCTCAGGGTGCAGCATCACTGATCCATGTGGGAATCGAACCGGTGACCCTGTTGCTCAGAGCTTGTGCTCTTAAGATAACTCTTAACCCACTGAGCCACTCGGCCGGCCCAAAAGACTTTTTTTTTTTGAGATGTAATCCACATGCCATAAAATTTACTCTTTTAAAAGCGTATAGCTCAGTAGTAGTTAATATAGTCACAAAGTTGAGCAACCATCACCACAAATTCCAGATCATTTTATCATCCCAGGTTCATTAGCAGTCACGCCTCATCTGCCCCTCTCCCCAGCCCCACCGCTAACCTGCTTTCTGTATCTGGATTTGCCTATTTTGGACAGCTCATATAAATGGAATCCACAATAGGTGCTCATTGGGCCTGCCTTCTTTCACTTAGCCTATGTCTTTAAGTTCATCAAGGTGGGAGCATGCAAGGTGGTACTCCATTGCATTTTATGGCTGAGTAATACTCCATTGAATGGATGTGCCTCAGAAGACTCTTGAGAAGGAGTCTCCTATCTGCGATGGGACTGTGCCTTGGGGCTTGGCCAGTATGAAAAGCACTGTGCCCCCAAGAACAGTGGACTGCTGGGCTCTCCCCTCACTGGCTGTGTGATGAGGGCAAATCACTTTCTTTGTAATTCATTTTCCGCTCACAAATGGGGACAGTAGTGGGACTGTTCTAAAGTTGAATTAAATGAGGTAACACATTTAAAGGGCTTGGGAAAGTGCCAGGTCAAAGGTCCAGTTGTTCCTCTAGAGAAGAAAAGGCAGGCAGATGCACAACTCTCTGCTGTCTTTAGTGAGCACACTGACCTTCATTCCAGAACCTTCCAAATGGCGACATGGCTACTTGTAAAAACAGGATTATAATCAGGTCTGACTATAAGAGGGAATGAATTGAAGGTAGGGGTTTCTACCCCACTTAGGATTTTGTAGTTCTGCAGACTTTCAAATTTGTTGTGAGCGATGATGAATCAAGAGACTTTTTTGATATATGAACTTTTAAGCTCATCTATCTTGAGAACAAACTGCTTTAAATTTTTTAAAATGTATGTAAATTTTCAATATACAAAAAGGGAGAATTTGATTCCCCTTGTACCTTCAACAACATTTATTCTTATGTTTGACAAATGGCTTTTGTTCCACAATTGGATGGGGGAGGCACACCCAATAGATAGGTTCCTGAAAGGGAGTAGAATTTACCACCCCAAAAGATGTCACTTTGGCATGAGAATTATTTGAGCTAAAGGCAATCAAAACCCAACAGATTCAGGCAAAGCTCTTTTCCTCCCCCTCAACTGTCTAAATTTGCATCGGAAAGGGAGGTTGTACCAGGGAAAAGAGCTATTACCTTTTTTACCTAAGAAACTTGTCTGCATAGCAGGACAACTTTTGTTTTCCAAACATTTCTTCTGCTTTCCTGTGAAAGGCCTCTCTCCCCTTTGTATCCGGACACTCAGCCCTTTCCTTAGCTTAGGATGTTACATAAGCTTCAATTACCTGGCTGGCTGTTGGATCTCATTTTTGATGGAGCTCCCATATATACAAAATTAGATTTTTTTTTCTCCTGTTCGTCTTTCTTATATTAATTTATTAAAGCAGCCAAAGAACCTAGAAGGTTAGAAGGAAAATTTTTTCTTTCCTATAGAAGAAGCATCTTGCAAGGACCTGGGGAAACTGGTTTTATGGGCAGGTTGAGAAATGTCTGCTTGTTTAGGCAGCAGATGCACTTCATGGACGGTAGGGGTGGAGAGGAAGGGCTGTGCTCGCCTTCCCTCCCCAGATCACTGTGTGTGTGGGGCCAGGCGTGGGATGAGAAGGTTCACTCTGGGGAGCTGACACTAGTAGCATGATGAAGTTATGTCCAAACACTGCCTGTCTTGGTAGTAGTGACACCAGTGACCGTCAGGAGTAAGGGATGGGGCCACCCAGCTCATACTACGGCACGTGGAACTATCCGGCAGCCACATTTTAGTGGACTTTGAAAAGCTGTGGAAATCCAAAGGAGCAAGATCAGGAGAGAAGGGGCCCCTAGGTCAAGTACTCCACACCCTCCCTTCTCATGTGAGGCAGTGGTAGGGATCCTGGACTTTTTAGGGGAGGAAGGCACTTCACAGGGAGATGGGAAGAGCAGATGTTTGTGTTGACAAAAAACATCCAGCCTAAGAGGAAACTTATTATAAGAGTTTATTTGAGCCAAACTGTCGACAAACGCCGGGAAGCAAAAAATCTCAACGGGTTGAGAAAATGCTCCGCAAAATGGCAGTTTGCAGCTTATTTTATACATAAAAATCAAAGAAGGAAGGTTACATGAAATCCATTGGTGACAGGTTAAGGGGGTGGGAGAAAGGAAAGCAGGGAAAGCTCTGGGATTGGATAAAAGTAAATTGGAGAGACAGGTACTTCTTTTACACAGGTGGGTGCAGGATAGCTAACAGTTAGCTCTTTTCCAGCACAAAGAGATGGTAATCAGGAGATAAGCATAATAAAGAGGAATTTTGCAGTTTCCAGCTCTGGTCCAGAAAAAGGATTACTGACATTCCTAAGATGTTATCTTAGGTGCAGAAAAACACAGGCCCACTGGAAAGGCACAGACCAAATTTATGAAGGAAGCTCAAGATGTGACTTCCCACCATGGCCCACTTGGTTATGAAAGTTTTTTATGCTCACGCCATCTTATGTGGTTATTTTCAATCTGAGCTTGTCAGGTTTAACCTGGGGCCCCTTTTCCGTCCACATTTGGTAATATGTGCCAGGTCTGCAGAGACAAGGGGACACAAAGAAATTTGATTTATAGGCAGTTCGTAGCTCCCCCTCCAGCCCACCACTCCTGGCTCACACTCTGTAGTTATCTGTGGTGCTAGTTCTCTTCCTGGACTAGGCCCTCTATCGAAATTCTTCTAGGTAAGGTGGAAGCAAAAGTTTTTCTTGAATCTGCTGAGCCTTGATTGCCTTCAGCTCAAAACAGTCCACATGCCGAAGTGCACATTTTGGGAAGGCTCATTCTGAACCTCTCAAAATGAACGGGGATGGCCTGGGAGGGGAGCCCTGACTGGTTCTCCCAGCTGTGCCTTGGTTTTCTTTTGTCACTGGACCGTCTGGAAGTGTCAGGTGGAGCACCCATCCATGCTAACCATGCTGGCTTCCAGCCAAGGCCAAGTGCCCCAGACAGTCCCCAGGCCTCTCTCTCTGTCTCCTGCCATGCCTTCCAGGTCGCTGAACCCACTTTGAATGGAAAAAGTAAACACTGGTTTGGAGTGATGGTCTAGAAACCCATTTCTTCCCGACTTGGTGCCCCTTCAAACTCCCACTCCTCGGATTCTTAGCCTGCAGTTAAGGTTCTGGGAATTGGGGAACTTGGATGGGAAGAATTTACACATCTGCTTTCCCTAATCTTTCATTGAAATCTAGCATTTCCTTCCATTGTGTGTGTAGGCATCACACCACAATATTATAAGCGGGACCTGGAACTTTGTCAACAACAGAAGTCACAGCTATTTTCGGATCACACCACAGTTGTTGCAGATATTTTGAATATTATCTACGCTCATGTGGGGGAGGAGAAATAATTCTCTTTCTACCCTTCTAAATTCTTCTGGCTGGTTTAATAATCAAATTGACATGAGACTGTTTAACAGGAGAAAATGACCAAAATTATTATATTGTCTGTACTGGAGTTCCATGGGAATATGAGACCCTGGGACAAATCAAGCAGTTGAGGCTTATATGTCACCTTGAGCCAAAGAGAAGTGGGGAAAGGGGGCTGGTTTGGGACTTCAAAGGACAGGAAGCACTTCACATGGAGATGGAAAAGCAAAAGTTTGGTAAGCCAATATTTGCTGGGCTACCTTTAACACTGGGACGCAGAGGAGACTGATCAAATGGCTCTTGCTTGGTTCCTCCCTGTCCATCTCACACTAGTTCATATTAAACTACAGTAGCCTATGATGACAGCTCCCTTCCTGGACAGACCCTCTCTCTAAATTCTTTTGGGCAGGTAGAGGGGAGGTAAAAGGTTCTCCCTGAGTCTTTTGTTTTTGAAAAATAACTAATTTAAAATCATCAGTATCCCAAAGGCATATTTTGGGGTGGCAAAACTCTGTTCCCCCTCATTCATCATGACTTCAAAATCATAGTATTTATCAGGCCTACCATTATTAATGTATTAAATCAGGACCTGATTTATACATTAACAAAGAATTGCTAGCACACATGGCAATTGTATTTCAAAATAATTTGCTTCCTTTGTAATCCTGGGTATTTTAGTTTATGCATTTAAACACCTCACTCTGAGAAAGTTCCAGAGGCCTCACCAGACTCCAGAGGGGCCTGTGGCACAGAAAAGACGAAGAACCCTGCCCAGCCCCACCCAGGGTGCCTCCTGTTCTCACAGTCGCCCTGCTAGCCCTCTCTTGGTGTGCTGTGTGTGGCTGGCGCCCTTCCTAGGCAGGCTGGCCGCAGTCTGCCACCTGCCTGGGTCAATGCTTGGTGTCCTATTCCTTCTGGGCATTATGAGGTGTAAGTAAAGATACGGACCATGCCTCGAAGTCTTGCCAGGGGACCCTGTGTGCCACTCCCCCTCGCACCTGCTCCCTTGCCAGTGACCCTCTGTCCCTGGACGTGTGGTTCTGCCTGGTCTGTGTTGAGGACCTGGGAACAGGCTGGTGGCAGAGCGCAGAACTGAGCCTTAGAGCTAGAGGCCGAAGCGTCTGCCGTTTAACATCAGGCCAAATGCATTTTTAAAAACAAATTGTCCTGAATTGATACACAAGCACATGGGACGATACTCAGAAGTTGAAATGAGAATGTGGTAAGACGTTTCCCTTCCTGCCCCTTGGCCTCAAACTTGACCAGTGTCTCTTTCCTTCCAGAGCTGTTCAGCACATTTACAGCCAAAAAGAATGTGCTGGAATCCTGCCGGTTATTACTTAAATACTAAGATGTTAGGCACCTGGTCTGCACTTGGCTTCTTTACTTAACAATATTTTCTTGGAAATCGCTCCTTATCTGCATATAAATAGCTCCCTCCTCATTCTTTCCCTTGTATTTGTCTGGTCATTTCCCCAGCAGCCTGTTGAAAAGGAAAGCCTATAGCCAGAAACTTCATGATAACTTTTGGATTCCTTTGCTCACATCCCGAATTCCAAAGGGGACTCATAGGATTATCCAAAAAGTGACTTAATCCAAAAAATGACTACATAGTAGAATTTGGGGCAGGGGAGTCAGCGAGGGGCTGGTCTTTGGGTAGAAGACTTTATCTGTGGTATCCCCAAATCCAAGTGTTGGGGTACCAAGACCTCTGTCTATCCAGAGATATTTCCCTTGCCCTCCCAAGCTGACCTTGGGACTCTTTATAATAAATGCCACCCTCTTAATATTTGAACACTCCTGCAACCAACAAGCTCTCCTGCCCAGCTTCTCACCAGGCACGTCAGGCAGGCCAGCGTCCACTGGGCAGGGACACCGCAGAAAGATGCTAAGAGATCAGAAGAGTTCCACCTGCTCCCTAGAGCTCCTGAGGGATGGGCTGGGTAGGCAGGCTCCCCTACACACACGCATGCACGCACGCACGCACGCACGCACACTCAGAGCAGTTCCAAGTTTATCAGTGTTTACATGTCATGCCCTGAATAACTCTGAGCTGAAGAAAATGTGCTTTGTCCTACGATCTACATGGCCGTCAGGGGCCTTCTTCTCGTGGACATCTGGCCCTTTCATCACTTTGGGCCACTGACATTCATCAACAGATGCCAGGCCCACCCAGCAACCTTCTCACTTTAGTATTTTCCTGCCAGACACACATACCAGGGGATAGACAGAGACTGTCGAGACCTGCCCAATCAGAGTATCTTGTCGGTCAGGCAGGCTTCTCTGTGAAACAAAAAGATAGCATTCAAGTTTTTACATCTGTGCTTGATGGGTTTGTTTAGTGTGTGTCCTGCCAAAAGGGATCCCCTCAGGCCCACAGAGCTCAGGGCTGCGCTGCGGACCATGTTGAAGTCCCCAAAGTAAGTCCCCAAGCCCACTTGCTCTCTATGGCCAGCCGACCTGCTGCTTGGGGCAGTGACCCTTCCTGGTGGGGCCCTTCTTTCAGCTGGAAGCACGTTGAGGAGGCTGACGAAGGAAGAGGTTCTAGTATAAGTTAGCTTTGTGCGATAGAAACTCAGTTGCAGAATTATAGTGTCCTCGGATGCAGTGACCAGGTGGAAGCAAACAGCACAGATCCATCCTGACCACCACCAACTGGTCCGGGGTCAGCTGGTCCCCTCCCACCTGAAGGATGCACCGCCAGCGTTGCTCCCCTCCAGATCAAACTTGACAGTGACTGGGGAAAACCTTTTTCTCCATCCTCTTATGTTAGTATTTAGGAGCCTGCAAAATTAACTGGCAAAATACAGATTACAAACGTTTGTTGTTTTTTTATTCACATATATGCAAAGGAGTTCAAGTTGGTGAGGATAAGATTAGATAATGCATTTAAAGCACTTAATACAGTGCCTGGCATATAGCAAGTGTTCAGTTAATAAAGCCAACCTCTCTGGGCGCTGGCGATACAGCAGTGAGCAAAACCACGTCCCTGCTCTCCTGGGTCTTCCATTCTGGAGGACTGGGGTTACGTGATGTGGGTGTCCCCTGCATGTCCCTACAGCACTTTACCCAGTGCACTTAACCAGTCCTTTTCTTGTCTGAATTTCCACTAGGCAGTGATCAGGACTTACTTGGTTTCCATCACAGTTGCTCACGTGGCCAACTCTCCCATGAACGCCTGTGGGACAAATACATTTCAGGGCGTGTGGATATGGGGGTCCCAGGTTTGGAAATAGGAGTTAGGGTGGTGGATTTTTTTCTGGTTTTGATCTTTCTTCCATTCTTCTGGACATCACAATTCCAGACACAGCTCCACAAAACAATGATTAGGACATTGTTTGCCTCTGAGAGAAAAGCTTACTACACAATCCACCCCTGGGTCCAGGAGTTGTGCTTAGGGAAACTGGCCAGCTGTAAGGCTACAGGGTGAGGCGGAGCTGCAAGGACCAGAATAGAAGGTCTAAATTTAAACTGTGTCTGGAGGCTTCAGGGAATTGGGGGCCTGTAGGCTCTGGGCGGCTTTCTTCCAGGGGGGCCTCCATGAGGACAGCTCCGCCCTCCTATGGCAATGCCCACCTCCCCTGTGCCTCCTCCCTCCTCTCTCCCTGGTCCTCTCTCCTCCCATCTCCCTCCTCTCTTCTCCCTCCTCCCTCCTCCCTCCTCCCTCTCCCTCCAGGAGTGGAAACTGTTTCATTCTTGGCTCTGAGAGCTGGTTTCCTCCCAAGGAAATATTGTCTCACCGCAGCTGAGGCAGGATCTGCCCCTGGAATTTCCCTACAGTGGAGAAACACCCTGCTGCCCCATCTGCTGGAGACAAGGGACACACCTAGAGGAGCCTGCATGTGCACAGCCCAGAGGGGACACGCCCAGAGATACACAGATGTAAAGAGAAACAAACAGAAAGGGGGGGGGGAACCCCAGGGACCCCAGGGGCCTGTTCTCTGTCTCCACCTCTCTGTGCAGAGTTGTGAGCAAATAATGAACCCATTTTTTCACCTCTACAATACTAAAATAGATTTCTTCAAAGTCCAAATGGAATAGAACTCTAAAGGAACCACCCTAGAAAGTTCTGTTTCAAAGATTTTGCTTTCATTGTTCAAAACATTTTTAGTCTTTTTTTTTTTTTTTCTGAAAAACTCCTTTCAGAACCAGTTTTAGGCACTCACAAGTCTGCCTTGTTACAGTCCCAGACATTTCCTTTTTGCCTAGAGGGATCACTGTCCGTGGTACCAAGAGACTTTGGGCTGGTTTCAAATACTGAATTCAAAAGATTCCTGTGAAGTTGGTGACAAGTGTCTGGCAGGCGCCATCGCTACTGAAAATCCACTTGATGCCCAAGGCCAGCCCCCAGATAGGGACAGCCGCTCCTGCAGGGGCCAGTTCCACCCTCAGTCACAAGCCAGGTCCTGCTAGAGCCTTAAATAGTCCAACACTCAGACACAGATGGGTGAGCACACCATCAGCCAAATGGAAACTTCCAGTTTCAGTCACAACCTCCTGAGGCAGCAATTTGGGAGAGGAACCCCAGCAATGCAGTGCTAGTGCTTTTGTGAGTGTATTCACCGAGACTAGAGGACAGGGGTTGTCACAGACCTGGTCACGAGGGGACAGTCACAGCCCAGAAGCCAGCATGCAGACCGCACCCACAGGTCAGCAGGAGAGCCAGTGCTGAAGGGACACACCCAGACACACTGGGTTGCCTAGCAACCCAGGATGCCAGGCCCAGAGACGCACTCAGGCTGTTTCCACATGGGCAGGACGGCAGGCAGCATGCTGCCCAGTGCAGACCGTCTCGCCATGGGAATATGCCCACCAGGAAAAGCCTTCAAGTCAGAAACAGCCGTGTAACTTTAGAGCCTGCTCGTTCACACCCCAAAACGCTCACCCAGATTTAGACAGCAAGGCACGCTTCCTTAAACTTCCAGTCGCATCTCAGTGACACATACCAAATGGTCAGTCTAGAGTCCTCGCCTCCTTTTGTTTTCTCTCCGAAAACTTCTGGCTTTTCCATTGTAATCAGCCAGTGACCAAACAGTCTGTTTCTGTAACTTCTTAGTATTAACCAAAGATTGTTCTTTTGAAATGTCTGCAGTAAGTTACAAAGAATGCCTCTGGCCTTTGTTTTCAAATTCAGCCTTGAAAACACTAAACACACAATGTGAAAATTTAGAGGATGATTTTTCAATTTCACAGACAGGTGATGGTGGAGGTGTTTTCAACTTTTGGAGGTAGAAGAAAGGCAAGTGTACCAACTTTTCAGTGATTCTTACAATTCCTGCTTGGTAAACAGGAGCACAGCAGCAGCTTCGGAGTCAGTGTAGCAGGAACAACAGGAAAAGACTCCTTCTGGGCAGAGCCCCTCACGTCTTAGGAATGGGTGTAAACTGAGGACTGGACCCTGGTCTGGTGTCACTGTGACTTTATTTGTGATTAGGCAGCACTTACGGGCATGTAGTGGACAGCTGTGACCTCAGCTGGGTCCAAGGACAGCCCCCTTGTGTAGATTCTGGCCCCTTCTCTGTGTTTCAGACACTGTGTTGGTGTTTGGATGAGATAATCTGGTCTTGCTGGCCATGGCAGGGTTCTTTCCAGAACCATCACCAGACAGGACCGACCTAGAGACGTCTTCTAGCTATACCCTGGGTGTGGCCGGGCCTCCCCTGCCATGCTTAGCCTGCTGCCCTCTGTCCCTTTCCCCCTTTTTGCATCCCTCCTTCCTCTCTCCCTTCCTTCCCCAACAGGGAGCTACCTTCAGTGAACGGGGGGCCTTAACATACTCAACCTGTCCTCCCAGAGACGAAATCCACCTCCTCCCCACCAAAATTCCTTTCTATTCTTACTGTTTATACCTGAAAAGATTAATTGGTGCCTCACTCAAGACAGGAATAAACAAACAAACAAACAAACAAAAAAGCCTGCTAGGTGGCATCAGGGGCAGATATCCTTAACCTCGAAGGGCTTTTATAAAGTATGGGGCATGAAAGAGAGATGTAGGATGTGAGCAGGCAGAGTCATCAAAACAAATGACTAATCATGAAACACATGATTAATAAAGAAAACCTTCCACCTCAATACTCAAAGCAAGGCAAAAGAAAACCATTTGAGATAATATTTCCCTTTATTGCCTATTGGACCAGCAACTGAATACCTATTGTTGGGCAGGGACCTTCTCATCAATTACTTGCACAGTAATTGGAAGAGCCTCTTGGAAGAAAATTAAGCCTTAAAATGACCAGTACCATTTGACTCGTCAATTTCACCTCTAGAAGTTCCTGGAAGGAATCTTTCAGGTATCATCCAAAATGTATAGCTATAAAAATACTCATTGCAGTACTGTTGCTAAACAAAAAGAAAAACATGCATTTATAATTTTT
>NW_017731367.1:979586-983850 GCF_001890085.2 Hipposideros armiger | reverse complement strand
AAAAAAAAAAAAAAGAATGCACATATAAGATTAAAGTTTAAAAAAAATAAAAAACAAGATCCTAAAATTAGTCTTATCTGCAAACTCCCTTTTGCCACATAAGGTAGCATATTCATAGGTTCTTGGGATTAGGACATGGATGGACATCTTTGGGGGCCTACCACAGTATACAATGTAATATGAATAGACACCTGTATCTACCATCAACATTAAACAGATGCTAATAATTTGCCTCATTTTCTTCAGGTTTTTCTTTTAAGAAATAAAGCTTTATGGAAATAGCTAAAGCCTTATGTTGCTTTTCCCTCCTCTCCTCAGAGTTAACCACTACCTTGAGGTTGGTGAAAATAACTCCCATGTATGTTTCTGTTCTCTGCTACATATTATAAATGTATTTCTAAACAGAACATTTTTTTGGGTGTGTGTTTTGAAACTTCATGTGAAAGGAATCACTGTGCGGCCATTTTTTAAAAAAGATTTTATTGGGGAATTGGGGGAGGGGAACAGACAAGTTTCTGTCCTTTTGTTCTTCAGTCTAGTTGTGAAGGAAGTCGCTTCACTGGCCCATGTTGGTATTATCATTGTGCTCTTCCCAGGTGTGGCATTCAGTTGCCGGCTGCTCACGGTGGCTCACGGCAGCACATGCCAGCTGCCGGCCACTAACAGTATCTTCTAGCAGCCCACTGTAGCCCCACTGCAGCCTACGCCATCCCTGGCAACTCACGGCAGCCCAGCTCCAGGTCAAGCTGTTGTTCACCATCTTAGCTGTAGAGGGCACAGCGTCACTGGCCCTCGTGGGATCCGAATCGCGGCCCTGCTGCTCACAGCTGGCACTCCCAAGCCAACTCCTAACCAATGTGCCACACGGCCGGCCCCGTGCGGGCCATTTTGTAACCTGCTTTTTAAACTCAATATTGTTGTATACATGTTGATACATGAAGATCCAGTTCATTCATTTTAACTGCAGTATAGACTGTCTACCATGAGCAACTTAGAATTCACATTGGCTTTTTTTTTTTTGGTGAGACACAGATTGTTTTCACTTTTTCTTTCTTTTTTTTGCCATTACAACTGTGCTTCAATAAATATCTTTGTTTTCTGGAACACCTGTCCTAAAGACTTCAGTAGGAGACACCTGGGCACGGCATGGCTGGGTCTGGGATATGCACACCTTCTGCTTTACTAGGTATTGCCACATGGTCCCAAAGTACCTCCCAACAACAGTGTTTAAAATTACCCATTCTCGGGCCGGCCAGGTGGCGCGTTGGTTAAGAACTGGCTTGGGATGCCAGAGGGCCCCNGGTTCAACTCCCGCATGGGATTGTGGGCTACACCCACCCGCAACTAAGATTGAACACAGCACCTTGAGCTGAGTGGCCACGAGCTGTTGACGGGCAGCCGGATGGTGACTGGACTTGGAGCTGAGCTAGCTACGCCCTCCACAACTAAGATTGAAGGACAACAACTTGGCTATTCCCCTTCCCCAATTCCCCAACACTGTTCCCCTTCCCCAATTCCCCAATAAAATCTTTAAAAAGAAAAAGATTCTGAGTAGGGGTGAGTCTGAGGGTTAACTCAGCCCCTCCTTGGCCCTGTGACCCATGGAAAGGGTGTCCCCCTTCAGTTTCCTGCTTTGAGATATGTGGGACCTTGGGCTGAGTGAGGCCCAGGAGACGGGCCAGGATTCGGTGGAGAGAAGTTGGCAGAGGAGTAGGCGGCAGGCTCCCAGGCAGTAGCTTGGAGGTTGGATTATAGGTAACAGGAGCCTCGATGCGGAGCCATATGTCTGGGTGAGAAGTCCCTTATAGGAGGGGATGGAGTCAACAGACTGTGTCAGGGTCTCAAATGCTCTGCCTCCGCCATCACCTACCCTGCTGTCGCCATGGCGCTGGGCTGTCCCAGGCCTTCCCAGGGTAAAGGTCTTGGTCTCTTGGAACCTTCACACCACTGCCACAAGGAAAGGACACCTGGAGAATACCCTTTTATGGGAAAGCTACCACATCGCCTGAACTTTCCTCTGTGAGTTCACTGAGTTCACTCCTCTTACTGTCTTCCTTGAGCTCCCTAAAGTGGCTCAGGGCTCTCCAGTGACCCTCTCCCCAGCAGGACATATGCATCCTCAAGGCAGCCATGAAAGCAGATTTGCCCTGGCCTAGGGTTCCAGCCACGGTTTCTCATCACCCCTAACTCGGAACCTTTCCTGCAATATGGCTGCCTCTGGTGCACCTCAGGTCCCTGTGAGAAGGCCCAGCTCTGGGGTTGCAGGCCTCGGGGTTTTCTTTCTCATCAGCCTGCGTGCATCCCCCACAGAGTCAGTCATTTCCTCTGATTCTTGTCCTAAAACGTCCCTTGGCCCTGCCATTTCTTTTCCACTCTCATCCTCCTCATCCGGGCCTCCTCTCTTGGGGCCTCTCAATAGTTGCCTGGCTGGTCAGAAACATGGTCATGCTGAGTACAAGCCAGTTTACTTCAAAGTGAAACAACCATTTCTACTCTCTTGTTCTAGCCTAAGGGTGTCCACACTTTGTTTTTTTAGCCACTGATCCAGGTGTTTGGCTGCTCCCTTGCAGAACATAAAAGCTGAGCTGCTTTGGTTAGAGAAGGGGTGAGACCTGGAGCCCTCCTCACATGGCAGCCCCCCCTCCCTCCAGTCCCCAGCAGGATCCTTACCCAGGTGGACCCATTACCTGGTTACCTGGGGGAACTGGAAAGAAATGGGAATTCCAGAGCCTCCGGCAGGCCTCCTGACTCAGAATCTTTGTGTGGGGTGGGGCGGGGCCAGTACTTCTCAACAGGCCTCCCAGAGACTGAAGCAGCTGGTCCTCATCTCCCAACTGCCAGTTTCTCTCTAATGGGCCTCGCTCTGGCCCTGGGGGTCTTGCCACCTTCAAGACCTGCCAAACCTCCCCTTTACTCCCTCAGCTCATCCCCCTGATGTGCCTTCAGTGGGTCAAGTTCCACCCCAGCCCACCCTTCAGAAAATCCTGCACCTGCCTGACCTTTCTCTCCACAATTAGTGCTTTCTGTCTGTGCCGATCATAGGGCCTAAAATATGCAAGTTGGTTTTTAATTTCACAAGTGATGTGGGAATCCATCTATATTGTAAACCAATTCAGGTGACCTCCACTCCCACACGGGGTAACTCCAGGACAGGAGGGATGTCCCTCCAGGCCCTTGTCCATGTATTTCCTGCCTAGTTTCCAGATCTGGAAAAAAACCCACCTTTCCTCCTGCCCAAGACTGCTCCTGCTCGGCCTGTGCTGTGTTCTGGGCCCTGCAGCCTCCAACAGCCTGCGGCCTGGACCACCCCCTCGCTTTACCTTCTCTCCCCCATAGCCCGCCTTACCCTGGGCCGCATGTACATACACTTTTCTTTTCTTGAGAATATATCTCTGTCAGGATCCTTGCATGCATTGTACTGGCTCTCCTTTCAGTCTCCTTCCTTTCAAGCCCAACTTCTTCAACAAATGGGCCCCCTTTCTGAATAGTACTTCACACCTGCAACAGCTCAGATCTCCGGCTGCTCCCTCCTGCTGATCCTCCCTGGGAGGCCACTGGCCCAGTCCGGGAGGTGGCGGGGTGCAGGCTCTGCTGAGCACGGTGCTGCCCCTCCCCCACTGCAGAAGTGCTGGGGCTTTGGAGGAGGACCATCTGGACTCTTCACTCCCAGGAAGAGCCCCTCGACACTGGCCTCTTTAGGGGGTGGATGAAGGGGTCCAGAGTGTCTTAGGGAAGCTCTTCGTGCAGTGCCTCAAGTTCATATCTGCAGTCACCCTCAGACTTCTATGAGCTTCTGGCAGCTTTACCTATGGGGAGGGAGGGACCAGCTCCAGAGGTTCTCCTGGGGTGTGGCTCACCCCAACAGCCTGGACATGTTCTGACAACCAGGGCTTCCAGAAGCCCAGGGCCCGCCTGAGAAGGGCCCACAATACAGCGGTGGCTGAGAGAAGCGTTCCTGGCCAGCTCTTCCTCCTCTGAAGGAGAGGGACTGGGAGACGGTCGCAGGCCTTGCCACCATCCTCCTAACGCACTTCCATTCAATAAAAACAAACAAAATTTTAAACGATAAAACATTACCCAAAAAGTACCATATTCGTTTCCTAGTGCTCCTATACCAAATTAACCACAAATTTAGTGACTTAAAACAATATAGATGTGTTGTTTTAGGTCAGAAGTCTAAAATCAGAGTGTCGGCAGGGCTGTGTTCCTTTGGGAGCCTTTGGGGACGACGGTTTCCTGGACTTTTCCAGCTTCTAGCGACCGT
>NW_017731367.1:946344-977026 GCF_001890085.2 Hipposideros armiger | reverse complement strand
AAAAAAAAAAAGATTGTCCTTACATATTTTTCAGTCAATCTGTTCTGCTTCCATTTTTTTCTTGATGTGTTTATGCAGCTGAGATCTTTCCTTCAACTTGACCTTGAATGACAAACCCACCCAGGGCCTCTATGCTCTGCGTGGCAGCCTGTCCCCAGATTCCCTCGCTGTGAAGTTCCCCGTTGCAGAGGGCCCTCTGCCCGCGCTGAGTTTTATTTCTGCCAGCCCTAGGAGACCTTCCCCTGGATGGTTCCAGAGCTGCCTGCTCTCCCCACAGAAAGCCTGGGAATGTGCCGAGATTCTCCCGCTGGGAGGAGTGAAGCCTTCTGCGTTACTGCCCCTCTGCCTAAATGGATGAGGCATGTCTAACCCTGACAATGTAAGTACACCCCCTCAAGAATTATTCAGTCCTGAACTCCAAAAAAATAAACGGTTTCGTTTCTTCTGCCCCCAAAGGTGTTCTGAAACGCATACCCGCCAACAAACTAAAACCCATATCCTGAACATGGCAGGATGGCGGATACACCCAAAGAATGTGACCTTTCTTCCCAGGGTTAGCCTCATTTCTTTATCAGCCTGGGGCTTTCAGACACCAAATCTCCTTCCTGTCAAGGTTTTTAACCCCTCCCCCCACTTCAAGATAGATGGGATACCTATCCTGAGCTCATCAGGGAGTTAGTTACCTGGCCCTCATACTGATCCATTTCTCCTCCTGCTGCTCCCTAAACAAACTGAAATGACATTGTCCTCATATATCTATGGGAAACTGAAGAGATTTCTCAGCTACCTGGTTCCAACCTGATAGTCTTTTGAACTTTGTATATACCCGTTTTGTATGTCGTCATATACCCATTAGCAATGGCTTTGTCCAAGATGTATCCCTGGAAAAGATGGGGCCTGGAGGATTGCTTCCTGAGGTAGGGATCAGCCACCTGCTTCAAGGGGAACCCTGAGTGCTGCTGGCAGGGTCATCCGTAACCTCCTGCTG
This sequence comes from Hipposideros armiger, assembly GCF_001890085.2. Lineage (NCBI taxonomy): Eukaryota > Metazoa > Chordata > Mammalia > Chiroptera > Hipposideridae > Hipposideros > Hipposideros armiger. The sequence continues at coordinate 976,038 of NW_017731367.1, read as the reverse complement.
CACAACAATGGCCAGTGGGATGCATCTAGGGGTCCCTACACTTGACCTTGTTAGCATTTGGAATGTATCCCTTTGGTTCTAGGCATGAGATGGGTATTTTAGAAGCTATCATTTCCCCCATAAACAAATGGTTCTTTGGTTCTAAAGCTCAACATTGTGTCCCCTTGTCTGACTGTTCCCAGGATTGAGACTGGGAGGTGAGGGGTTCACAGTGGCTAGCATCACATGAGACCCCTTTGAGCCCCAGGGGTCTTCTTTTCATTGAAAGGGTATGCAAAACTCCATTTCATCAAAAGCAGCTTTCCAGAGAATAACCCAGACCAACAGAGCCCAGGTGGACACCAGCTCTAATTGTCCCCCATCTGACAAAGACTGCTGGAAGCTCAAAATGCCTGATGGAGGTGCCAGGAGGCAGAGTGACAAGCCAACCACAGAGGAAGTCACACAGAAACACAGGGAGTTGAAGTCCTCTTCTCAAGTGCCTGTTTTAAAAAAACAAATGTTTCCTAATGGAGCTCAGAGGGAGTCCTGGGCAGCCACCAAGGCGGGTAATTAGGCGGATGTCAGGACTGGGTTGTTCATGGCTTCTGAAGAGACGGACAGAGGAAGTTCGCGGTCACACGCCTGCATGCGATGTCTCTCATTGGACCCCTCTTGCCAGGTTTTGCAGATTCCTGAATTCTCTCTGGCTGAGAAATTTGACCAATCATCTGAAGTTTCAAAAAGAGCTAGGAGATTCCCCCCCATCCCCCATCCCAGGCAGAATGGTTTAAATCCTATCTTAAATTAAGGGTTCACTTAATTCTCTCTCTTGTTTTTTTCTTATTTTTTTTATTGGGGAATTGGGGGGATGGGAACAGTGCTGGGGAATTGGGGGAAGGGGAACAGACAAGTTGCTGTTGTTATGTTCTTCAATCTAGTTGTGGAGGACGTTGTTTCACTGACCCAAGTTGGCACCATCATTGCACTCTTCCCGGGCGAGGCAGATCAGTCGCCGGCTTCTGGCCAGCCGCTCATGCTGGCTGCTGGCTACACATGGTAGCCCATGGCAACCCACTGCCACAGGGGCTGCAGCCTATGCCGTCACCGGTGACTCACAACAGCCCAGCTCCAGGTTGAGCTGTTGTTCAGCATCTTAGCTATGGAGGGCAGTGTCACTGGCCCTCATATGTGGGATCCGAACCGGGGCCTTCTGGCGTCCCAAGCCAGCTCTTAACCATCGCGCCACTCAGCCGGCCCCACTTAATTCTTAATTACTGCGCTAGAAACGAAGATATTGTTTTTTCGAGATTTACTCAAACCAAGGTTTTTATTTTTAAAAAACATTACATCCCACTAATTCTTAAAATCACCTACCCCGTAGTTTACCTGATGACCCTTCGAAGTTTTTCTGCCACACATTTCCCCATGACTACAGGACAGACCCTTCCAATCGGCAGCCTTATATGAGGACCAGATGGGTTGATACGTCCATTCTGCTGTAATTGCTATACTTGGCTTCATCTTACGAAGTTGGTGAAGTACAATGTCACAAGCAAGGTGTAGGTGTCATATGATTCTATTTGTGTGTGTCTGGCTGTGCGTTTAATGATGTACACGTAATTTTACCATGGTGAGCCAGAGCTGGCTCTCATCCTTAGCCAATTGTGCACTTTTCTCCTCAACTTCGCATTCACTGACATCAAGTTGGAAGCTTGAAATGGGAGTACTTACTCCACAAAAATTGGCAAACATTACAAATCAGGTCCTTTTGTTGGGTACTGGGGGCGGGGGAGGGTGAGTGTTTAGAAAAACGCCTGGAAGAAACAAAAAACACCAAAAATAGTCACCCGTGCAGAGTGGAACTGGAAAGCAAGGGTATTGGAGAGAGTTTTTTTGGTTTTTGAATTTTTTAGCATGTTCGTAGCTTTTTTAAAAAGAGAACTCTCCTTTTTAAGAACAAAGACCTCCTGCAGTGTTCATTAATCCCACACCACCAACTGGAAACTGCCTGGGGCTGAGCTGTCTGGTTGAGGACGAGATCAGAGCCTGGAGAGGTGTCACTGTAGTGGCCCCAATGGAACAGCAACCTGGGACAGGAGTTGAGAGCTGGGCAGATGCAGGGCCCTGAGGACACAGGGAGAACAGCAGTCAGTCCTTCTATAACTTCCTGCCAAGACTGATGGGGGAGCCAAAGTAATGCCAGGCTCTCAGCCAAGACAGCAGGCCAAAATTCGAGTCACCAAATCCCAAGAATCAAACAGAAAAATGTGTATGAAGATAGGACACCAAAAATGGTGCTGTTCTACGGAGGACGGAGGAGGCGGAGCCCTGATACAAGGGGCACAGTTCACAGGAGAATATTTTAAATTATGGGGTTGGGAGCAGCTTTTTAGGCCATTCCTGAAACCATGTCCCCTGCAGCTTAAATTAATAAGGGGACATGCGCTCTGCCCAGGAGGGAAGAAGGACAAACCAGGGTAGTGAGGAGGCAAGTAGAGACAAGTTTCTCACAACTTGGGAAAGGCCATAACTCCCAGGGGAGAGGCCGCAGTCTGCAGTAAACAGGTTCCAGGGAACGAAGCAGCACTCCAACGGATTCCAGGAACCTAGTCTGCAGAAAGGACCCCTAGACGCCCTGGCTAATGTCTGGGGGTGGAAAGGGGGTTCCCATCGGAGGATTTTAGAGTGGCTTGGAAATTCTGAGCAGAGATAGTATCTGTTATTACAGAGGCCCCAGGTACAGGGATGAGCCACAGCCAGGAAAATCTATCTGAGATGCAGGATTGAGAGGGCGGCCCCAGAACAGGCTGGCAGGACCCCACTGATCGGGGATCTTGGGGCAGCGCCCCATCCCTCCTTTCAGGCCAGGATGCTTGGGGAAGAAGACTCCCCAGGTAATTGAACACAGGGGGCCAAACATTTATTTGCCTAGGATGGCAGGGAAGTTTGTGTGTGAGGCGACAGTGGGAGGATGGAATGGGCTGCTCCCCATGGTAACAGCCAAATGCCACAGTCTATGCCCTCTAGGACCCTTAGACATTTCCAAACTCCACCTGACAGTGTGGGCAGCACCTTCCGCAATCAGTGAGGCTGCCACGGTTCCAGGGGAATTGAATATCCTGTCTTATAAACACCTTGGGGTGCTGCCAGGCAACCAGAACTAATAGGGCCATGACTTGGCCCCCTTTCTTTTTAACTTGCTGCTAAAGTCCTTCATTTTCTAGATGAATTAAATACATAAATCTCCTATCACTGGTACAGGATGTTCCCTGTCTCCTCCCTTACTGCTGAAACTTGACAATAAACCAGGAACAACCTTAAAACGCTGCTGAACCTACTGATGAGTTACAGTCAGCTCCTGGAGCCCCATATCAATAACAGGAAAACTAAGCCAGTTTCTGCGGATATTTACATGGTGAATGGTGAGTTTCCATGACTTCGCTAAGTCATAATATCCAACCGACTCAGCTACTTGGGGGTATATTTTACAGCTAATTCATCCCCAAAAGCCTGTCAGGAAGCCAGCAACCCATCAAGAGATAATAAGGGGAAGGCCGGCCTAGCCTCTGTCATTCACCTAACCAGCAATGAGGCTTGTGGCTGCTGTGTGTGGTGTTGAGATCCAAGGATGCAGAGAGGGCCTGGCCTTAAATGGAGAAGATGGGCCCATGACTGCAGTGCCACCCCCAGGCTGTAGATCCCAAGGACAGCCCTGCGCTGTATTTGTGACAGTAGCTCTTGCACTTAACAGGGGGCATAGCACTTAGTAGGTGTTCAATAAAAAATTAGAAATGAATAATATAACACAATGCCTTTGGTAAAAAAATTTGAGAGATCAGGAGGAAGAGGTTGATTCTGCTACGGAACTAAAGAAAGCTTCGCAGAAAAAGTGACAGGTCCAAGCTGGTCCTGAAATGTAGGAGTCAATGGGCAGAAAAGCAAGAAGAACAGTCCAGAAAGAGGGCAGCAAACAGGAGGGCATGACATGGCAAGAGGTCACGCAGGAAGGAAGGCAGGGTAAGGAGGGATCTTGAACTGCAGGTAAGTCGAGGACCTGTGCTCTGTTCACAGAGTCTACTGTCCACATGACAAATTCTTCTTAGAATCAGGAGCCAAGCTGCCTCTTTAGAAGATTACTTTTGTTTTTGTCAAATTGTGAAACCATGCTGTTTCCTGTCTCACTTTGACTGCCAGGAAGCTCCTGAAGTGCTGGGCTCCTTATGCTTTCTTATATCTCCTAAGAGTCCCATGCAAGACTTTTCACCTAATAGGTCCTGTATTAGTTCTGTGTTGCTGTGTAACAATATAACAACAAACATTGAAGCTTAAACGCGTATTGTTTATTATAGATCACGATTTCTCACAGAAGTCTGGACAAGGCTTGACTGGGTCTTCTGCGGGGCTGCAGTCAAGGTGTCGGCCAGAGCTGGGGTCTCAGCTGAGGCTTGACTGGGGAAGAATCTGCTGGCAAGCTCACATGGAGTGGTTGGCAGAATTCAGTTCCTTGTGGGCATCAGGCCGCGGCCTCAGTTTTTTGCTAGGTGTCAGCTCGTACCTCAGAATCTTACCCTCTCCGTAAGGCAGTCCACAGCATGGCTGCTTGCCTCTTCAAAGCCAGCAGTGGAGGAGGTATCATAGCGAGAAGGTGGTTATAATTTTATGTAACATAATCATGTGCACATAATCACATCCATCCCAGTACCTTTGCCCTGTTCTATGGGTTAGAATGAGTCCCACCCACACTCGGGTGGGGGTTACACAAGGGCATGAAGACCAGGAGGAACAATGTGAACCACCTCAGAGCCGCAGGTGCTCGTCAGATATCACTGTCAGTTAAGTGAATGACTCCTTTTGGCAGCTAAAGGTGTCATTGTTCCATAGACATACATATTGTCTCCTGAGGAAGAAAGTAAAGTGAGATCTCTTCCTGGTAAAATGGTCTCCCAACCCCCACAGCATCCACTACAGTGCTGGGCACAGATGAGCAAGACAAAAAATACGGAATAAAGAAATGTTTTAGGATTCACATCACTGCTGGAAGGACCCAGAGTTTTCTACCATCAAGGTGATTATCTGATTGTCATAATTTTCTCTATTGACCTATGTAATTTTAAAACCCCATAAAACAATTGTAATAGCCACAAAGTGGGAATAAGGTCAGACATCACCATTATGAATGGGCTCTTCCCTACAAAAATGTCTCCTAACCCCCAGCAGTTTGTCCTCCTTTCCAGAACTATGTACATGAATACCCTTGCCCGGTTCTGCTAGTGCTAAGTTTTACTAGCACAGTGTAAGTGCCTGGGCTCTGGAGCAGGGTGGCCTGGGTTGATATCAAATTTAGCTGCTCCCTGTGTGACCTTGTACAGACTGCTTAACTTGCAATAATAGCAAATGCTTACTTAGGTATTTGCTACATGCAGGCTCTTTACATATATTTAAATTCATATAAATTCATGTAACCCATATTACCACCCTGGGAGGTAGGCACCATTAGTATCCCCATTTTATAACTGAGAAAACTGAGGGATAACGGTTAAGGCCTGGGCTTAAGATTCTCAGCCTGAGCAAGAACAGGGAGAATGAAGGGCCAGTGGTGGACAAGACGGCTGAGGACAAAGGAACAGCAAGCAGGACACTTATGCCAGCAGATTCTCTTTCTAACCTGCCGACACCACTATCAACCCTGGCTGGGGAGGACAAGTAAAACTGTGTGGTTTACTGTTTGAACCACTTGTATTGACTAAGATCTTGAAAATGACTTGCACCTCTGTGCAGGGTGTGGGGAGAAGAAAGGAGAAGCCAGAATGCCATCATTTGGGGAACTGGATTGTACCCTGCTTATGCCACCCTCACCTCAATATGTTTAGTTGGGTCTGGGGAGGCCTGCTTGTCTGACAGTTCCAGTCAGTATATTAGGTGGCAGGACTGGGTGAGAAGCTATACACACTTAGGGTCTGGTGTTGCAGGACAGCCGTTAACTCAGTGTCAGTTCCCCTATTTGAGGGATTGGTGCCCAGTCGGGCCATTTCAGCTTCTGGAACTTCCCACCAATTTCACAAGGGCAAAGGGCATCTGAGTTAGTCTGTGAGCGGGAGGGAGCCCAGCTGCATGGGACCAAGGCTTCCTCATGTTGGGGTGGCTTGGGGAGGTGGGTGTTCAGCCTCTGAAGAGCAGAGAAGAGGGTTGAGAGGGAGGGGACCTCAACACAGGGGCAGAACAGGCACAGCTGACTCAGATACACCTGGAGGAAAGGCCCTTTCAGAGCAGCTGGGCTCCCCATTACTGCTTGGGGGAACAGAATGCACCACCAGGAAGGGGGCAAAGCTGCTGGCACTCAAAGGGCTCTAGGGACAGTTCCTCCCCACCCCCTACAAGAAAACAGCTCTGGGTCTCCATGGACCTAGGTGGTGTCCCTTAGGGTATCCTCCTCCCACCCTCACTTCTTACCTTTAGCTGTCTGAGGCCACCTCCTGTTAGGGCTGTGGGGAGGAGCCCAGCAAGGATTCCAAAACCCCCACAGAACCAGACACCCTCTTTCTTAACCCAGGGACCTCTTCCTCTGCACATACGCAGCCTCACCCCTGTACCCCAGCTTGGAGACCACCCTTTCTTTTTGGCTTCTCTGGGAGGGCTTAGCAACCTTACTGCGACGCAAACACAGCGTTTCTTACATTTTTCCCGCCAACGTGGCCGGGTATCAGCCGGAAAGCTCTGCTAGTGGCAGAGACACGCACAAACGGAACGCAGCTCAGCACCGGCAGGATCGGGGTCTCGGACACACAGTCCGGAAGGCGTACATGGGGATCTGCCCGAGGGGTGGTCGGGGGTTTCTGGCCTGCCCTCGATGCCTCAAACATTCCCCCCGACCCCGCATCTCCCCACCGACCTTTTTTTGCCTGCCTATCTCTTTCCTTCCTGAAGGCCGGGAGGGGATTCTGGGAACACAGGAGTCCCAGAGCTCTGGCGCTGACAGCCCTCGAGCGTGCCCATTTCCCCGTGGGGGCCGGCGCGTTTCCACCTGGGATCTGCCAGAGCACGGAGGACCCCCGGTGATCTCCCCGCTCTGCCAGGCGGTGTATGCACGCCTGGGCTCCCCTTCGTGGTGGGGACCATCAGGCCTGCTACCGCCGGGACTGCTTTCCCTGCCCCTTGCGAGAAACGTGAGGCCCCTTCCACAATCTGGAGGTAGAGGCGGCCTGGCTCCGGCTCTGCAGACGGCACTAGCCTGACCCCCGCCCAGCAACGTGCAGCCGGGGAGGGACTCAGAGAACCAAGAACGCCTCACGAAGCGCGGAGGCGCGCGGGACGGGAGACCGTCAACTTTGCGCACAAATGTGGGGCTCAGTGGTCTCAAGCCTTGGCGGCGGGGACGGGAGGGACCGAGCAGCAGTCTGGAGAGTGCTCGGCTCCCTGCAGGTGATCTTGGGGTCCTGCGGGGAGCGTCGCCCGAGCCTGGGCTCTGGAGGCCGGGGGCGGGGAGGCTGCTCTGCCATGCTCCAATTGAGCCCTGGAAAAACCCTGGCGCGCGGGGGAGAGGCGGGCCACCGCCGGGGACAGCGGGAACAAAGGCTGCCCGCGGCCGGATGCAGTCATGGAAAAACCCGTCGGGGCGCCGGGGCGGGGGCGGCCCTGCCATCCTTGCCGGCCTGCCCGGGCGGGGCTGCTCTCGGCCCCTGCCCCGGAGCGCTCTTGGCGGGTGGAGAGGGAGGCCCGGGAACAGAAAATGTCAGGCGGGGAGGGCTGGGCTGGGTACCCGGAGCCAGAGCCTCGGTGCTTTGGCTGCTGCGCGCAAGCCTGCCCGCCGTGCACACCCTGTGATTTCGGCCGCGGGGGAAGGTGGCCGCACGCGGGGCACACGCAACGTTGCACACGGCCACTTAGCAGCTGCGGCAGCCGGTGGTGGCCGGCCCGTAGGGGGCGCGCACAGACCCCAGCAATGGCGCGGACGCATGTGCTCCTGCACACACATGATCGCTTACATACTTGTGCGCCCAGACACGCCAGCTGCCCGTAGCTCCCCGGGCAGAGGGAAGGAAACGGTCCCACCGAGGGGGGCCGAAATAGATGCCCTTTATGGCGGTCCCCGGGACCAGATACAGAACCTCATGAGTTGGGGCGGGGCCTTAGAAGAAGCCGCGAAACCGGTCCCCTACTCCCGCCGCATTTTACAGGTGTTGGAACTGGGCCTCCGGGGCTCGACTGCCAAGGTCCCGCCCCAGGGCTGGAGTTTCCGTCCCGTGTAGGACGGTGCCCGCCCTGTCCTGGCCTTGTGAACCTGCCTGGACACGAGGAGGCAGCACGCCGTGGTTGTTTTTTTTTGTGTGTGGAAAAGGAAGGTGTTGGAGCAAGATGGACCCAGTGACTCCTGAGGCCTTTTCCAATTCTGACTTATGAGGAAGGAACTGGACCTCAAGGCCATAAAAAGAGTTGGTGGGAGCTGAGGAAAAACCTTGGTGCCTGGTTTGGCCTCAGCCACAGGCTCTTCCTGGTTCCAATGTCCCCTTGTTGATTTGCTGTGAGGTGTCAAGGCAAAACCTGAACCTGGGGTCCCTGGAGTGGGGAAGGGATGTAGACTAGGACATGACTCTGAGGGCCAAGAGCCAGCCTCTGGGAGCAGAGGAGACCCCAGGCTGTACCTGAATGGGGAGGCTGCTAGGTTTGGGTAGCAGGTGGGGGTTCTTGAAGTCCAGAGGACAATGAAGCATGCTCCCATGACTTCGAAAAGGTTCATATTCAAGAAGGGGCCGCCTTTACGGGCTTGGATGTTTGAATTGCAGGAACACAGTTGTGTTTGAGGTTCTGGCCACCACTTAGAATACAGGGTCAACAGAAGCAGGGACACCAGTGAGACAACAGGGCAAATGAGCTGACTTGTGGTCCCTTTGGGAACTGCGGTTGGAATCAAGTGACCCAGCCCTGCCTCTCTCTAGCTTCCTGGTTTGACCCTCAAGTTCCTCATCTGTAAAATGGAAACAAGAGCTCCTCCACGGGAGTACTTGGGGGATTGAAAGTGTGTATAAGTCCCCCTTCCATCCTGCTTTCTCTCCTTTTCCACGGGCTCAAAGTCCCTGTCCCTAGGGCTCCTTCCAAGCTCTTTTACTGTGAGCAGGTGGGGTCCAGTGGGACAAAGGCTGGGGAACAGCGCCCTCTAGTGGTCCATATCAGGAGGGCCTAGTCAGTCCGTGAAGAAGCACGCGGACTAACCTGGTTAAGTGTCTAATGGCGTCTGGCAGTTTGGAGCCTCCAGGCGACGATCGTGGGGCTCCACTCAGGGAAGCCAAGCCTTTCCTTTTGACTCAGTTATACCCTCGAGCAGGCAGAGAGCAGTAGCCTCTCCTCTGCCCTCTCACAGCTCAGCTTCTCCACCTTTAACAGGCTTCTCTTACTTCTGCCCCAGAGGAATCCACGCACTTGGCATTTATATACTGTGCTTTATAGCTTACAAGCACTTTGACACACATTCCTTGTCCCTGCGGTGTGCTGTTTCTGGGTGGTGACGGAGCTAGATGGATTAGAAGATCGTGGTTTACGGCCTGGCTCCAGCACGGTTTGGATCCTGCCTCCTCCATCCAGCTGTGTAACCAGGACGACATTCAAAACATTGAATAACCAGTAGGACCAGCAGCGACCAATCAGAACAGACCCTGCTGCAATCACCAGGTACAGCCAAATGAGTGCGGATCTGCTGAAGATTCTGGAATAACCCCAACCTTACTGGGCCTTGGTTTCTCCTTCTGCAATAATGGGCATGGTGACTGTGATAGTACCAGTTTATAAGGCTGTTGTGTAGACTAAATTAGCTAATGCATGTAAAAGATTGAGAAACCAGTGTCTGGAACATAGTAAAAAATTGAGAAACCAGTGTCTGGCACATAGAAAGCACCCAGTAAGAGTTAGCTTTATTACTGGTCCTGTCTCGGACTCATTGACTCAGGATGATTGCCACTTTTAAGACTCCCCAGGTGAGCCCATTGTGTACACCTGGGCTCACTTCCTGGCTCACCTCCTGTCTCCTGTGCCAACTTGCCTGGCCCTCCAGTTATTCTATTCTTTAGAAGTGCTTCTCAAATTTTACAATGCATCCAAGGCCAGCCAAGTGGCTCAGTTGGTTAAGGGTTGTCTGAAGAGTGTGAGCTCTGAGCAACAGGGCCGCCAGTTCGATTCCCACACGGGCCAGTGATGCTGTGCCCGAGCTGAGCTGTCGCTGAGCTGCCAACAGGTGGCTGGATGGCTCAGCTCGTGTAACAACAAGATTGCCTGTTCGATGGTGGGCTATGCCCACCCGCAACTAAGACAACTTGGCACCTTGAGCTTAGAGGCCACGAGCTGCTGATGGGAAGCCAGATGGCGACTGGCGTCCTCCACAACGAAGCTTGAAGAACAACTTGGCTGGTCCCTTTCCCCAATTCCCCAACACTGTTCCCCTCCCCCAATTCCCCAATAAAATCTTAAAAAAAAAATTTTACAATGCATCCAAATTTCTGGGGGATCTTGTTAAATTACAGGTTCTAACTGAGGAGATGTGGGTGGAGAGTCTACATTTCCTACAAGCTCCCAGGTGGTGCTGATGCTAGTCTCAGAAACAAGAGTCCAGAAGATCATTGCAGAAACAGAAGTGTCACCTGATGGCTCTGTAAACGTTTATTGAGCACCTACTCAGTGCTAGGGCTGAACTTCAACCTCAAGTAGCAGACAGGCTGGCTGTTGCACAAACGCAGGTTAAAACTAAAAATCAGGCCAATGGGCAAATGTGCCAAACAGTGGTTGGTGAATCCATTCTCTGCCCAGTGGTCCGAGTGGTACTCTAAACAAGTAAAGAGTCCATAACTTCCCTGCTTACAGCTGTCCAATGGCTCCCACCTCATTCAGTATAAAAGCCACATTCTCCTGGATTCTTCTTCCAGGCACTGCATCATCTGGTCCTGCTTCTGACCTCATCTCCCATCACTCAGCTCCATTCTAGGCTCAATTTTGTTCCCTTGAACCCAATACCCCACTTCCTTCCTACCTGAGAGCCTTTAAACTTGCCTGAGTAACGCTTGTCCTTTAAACTGGTTAGTGCCTGGCCTCTTATTCAGCCTCTATTGCCTCCCAGAGAGACTTTCCTTGACCTAAAGGAAGTTTGATCTAAAGTAGCTGACCCCAGTCAAGATCAGAGAGTCTATATTGTATCATTTTTATGTATATATATAGAACTTCTAAGTTCGATGTTTTGGCATTTTATTGTTGGAGCTCCGTGAGGGCAGAGGTGTCTGCCTGTCTTATTCTTCTTTACGTCCAGCACCTAAAACAGCATTGGGCCCAGAGTAAGCCTTCAATGAGGGCCTGTTGAATGAATGAAAGAATGAGCATTATGGGGTGTTTAAAGAGGTGAGAGGCACCTGTGGTGCCTCAGGTGGGTGAGAGGAGACATCACAGAAGACTCGTGCAGAAGAGGAGTATCAAAGCTCTCCTAGGGTTAGCATCTGTGGAAGGGTCAGAAAGGCAGCAGGAGCAGACGGAGGGAGAAGTCGGGCTGCAGTCGGGGACTCATTGACAGGTAAGCTGGCAGGAGGAACAGGGCGGTGAAGGGGGCCCAGCAGAAATCCAGGCGGCAGGGGAGTTTGCAGGGCCTGATCCCAGGCGTGGATGCACCAGAGGGCTGGGGGAGGAGTTCTCTCTCCTCCGTCCCTGAGGGCAGAGTGAGAGGAGTCATGGGTGGGATGTAGACCTTAGGAGGCTGCAAACGTGTCCTTGACTTTTGTTCTTATGTATTGTTTTAGTGTTAGTGCCAAATTCTCACCAATCAGATGCTAAGCTGCATATTTAATCATCTTATGTAGACACCCCTCATATATTTTCTTCAAGAGCAAGTGTTTTTCAGCTGAATATAGAACCAAACATCCAGCATTTGCAGAAATGAGCATTTCTGGAAGGATTCTGTGTTTTTGGTCCTTTGATGGGCAAGCAGTGGGAACATTGCCCCATATGGTGTCTGGTGGGCTTCTCTGAAGACCCCCTGGATGCCCAGATTGTATTGAATGGGTGGTTAGGAAGTGGCAAGCAGCAGTGTGGGGGAGAGACCAACAGATGGACCCTGAGAGAGGGAACTGTGCCCAAGAAGGAGGCTTGCTTGGTATCTAGGATTTGCTAGCTGGTCTGGCTTCATGAGCATACAACCTGTGCAGTCACACAGAGCCCCATGATTGGTTTAATGCTTTGCAGTCATCTTCTTGACATTGTCAATACATTTTGAACAAGGGACTTTGCATTTTCAATTTGCGTTGGGCCCCACAAATTATGTAGCTGGTTCTGCTAACCAGCTCTGGTGCGTGGGCCCAGGGCTGGTTCCCCGGGGGATCGTCTGGGAGAGACTGAGGAACCTGGGTGGGAGGTGAGCCCAGGTGCATCCTTGAACAGATTCTGCATGTGAACCAGGAATCACGGAGCCTGCTTCACCCAGAGAGGAGAGGAGAGGACAAGGGCTGCAGATCAGGCTGTGGAGATTCGCTGCGGGGTGGGGGAAGCCAGCCCTGAGGCTGAGGTGGCCCTTTTACAGATGCCACATGCCTCCCACCCTCCGAGCCCCTGGTGAGCTGTCAGACTGTTGACAAGACACTAGGGCTTCAGGGCTGGGGCAGATGCCTCCCTTGGGCAGGACAGGAAGAGCGTGCCCTGGCTCCTGGGCAGACAGCTGGTCTGGGTGTCAATATTAGGCCGGCTCTCTGAGGCCTGGGCCTAGATCTCTGTGACCCTCAGTTCAGCCTGGCTTGGCTCATCGGTCTCGGGGGAGGTGGTAACAGCTCCCTGGAAGAAGACTGTGAGAAGCTCGAATGTTGCCTTGTTGTGACAGGTGCCACAAGGAGGGAGGAGACCCAGTTACAGTGCCCAGAGTCCTGAGGGGCCCCCCAGGTGGGCCTGAGCCAGCTCTCAGGCCCAAATTTAGGTCACTGCTTTGTCTGTGCACATTTGATGGTCTTTCTGCTCCTGTTGTGTCTTGTCCCTCAATTTCTTCCGCTCCGCGTTTGAACCTCCTCCTCTCTCCTCTGTGACTGATGCCACCTGCCTCAATTTACCCATGTACTTGTTACTTTCATTCTCTTGCAGTTTGCTTTCAGTGGGCAGGGCTAGGACCTGTTTCCTACAGTATTCCTCAGTCATTTCTGAACAAGGTGCCTCTCATTTTGTTTTTGCATTGCGGCCCCAAATTATGGAGCTGATCTGTTGATCTACTCACCAGGGCAGACAGAACAGGTACAGAGGTGCTAGAGATCTGAACCTGACAAGAGGTTCTGATTGCTGGAGGCGTCTGACAAGCTCTGAATGGGCAGCGACAGTCCCATGGGAATGCGGTGCTGAGTGCCTACTGTGTGCCAGTGAGGGTGGCAGTACTGGCCAGGCTGGTGCAAACAGAAGCCCCTTTCTTCAAGAAGTTAACCCAGGAGAGCGTTTATAAGTAGGGCAAAGCCTGGCGGTCCTGAGGCCTCACCCGCAGGAGTGGGGAGAAAACCCTGGCGGCAGGGAGCAGAGGAGGGGCGTTCTCCTGCCAGTGCAGGCCCCGCCCCGTCCTGGTCGCCGGCCTGGGAGAGCTGAAAGGGCTTCTGTGTTCTGTCCCCCGCCTGCCCGCGGGCCGGGAGCACATTTCCTCAGCTGCGCCAGACCCGGGAGGCTCCGCAGCCCCTCTGGGGACAGACACAAATAGTTCCCGGCCCAGCTGCCCGGCCAGTTACCTTGGAAACCAAACTGAATCGCCTGACGTCACCAGGCCGTTGCGTAGCAACCGGCACAGACTCTCCCTCTCCCAGCCCAGTCACTGAGGTCGCGGTAGCCATGGAGGCGGCAGGGTGGTGACGCCCCCGCCCGGCCCCACTGTCCTTGCCACCCCTCGCCCGCCCAGCCTCACCCAGTGTCCTGCTCTGGAGCTGCGCCCGGGATCCGGGAGCTGTGCCTCCCCGCAACGGAAGGGGACCAGCCTCAGCGGAGGAAACGGCGTCGCCTGGCCCTGGGCCGGTCAGCAAGGGCCCGGTTGTGGCCTAAGTGCGGCCTGCAGCCAGCCAGGATTTCTCTCCCAGAGAGAGAGCTTTGTTCGCCGTCACCCTTCTGATCGCCGTTTTCTGTTCTCACCAGGCCCCAGTGGGGTACTGCTCTGGTGGCAAGGAGCAGGTGGCAGCACGGGGTGTTTTCATTTCCCACCCTTCCAGTCACCCAGAAATTCTCTGCCAAGCTTGGCCACCTGCCTTGGAGGTGGAGACACTGGGCCCTGCTCGCGCCTTCCTCCGCTCCTGCATCTGACCCCAACCCCTGGCGCCTGTGCTATGACATCCACCTCCTTGCCTGGACTGGGGAGCCAGCTCTGGTCCAGGGAGTGGGGACGAAGGGGCCTGCCTGACACCTCCCTGAGTTTCTAGTGTGGGCCTTGTTCTTAGGCTGCTCCATCCCCTGCCCATGTCTGTTTCACACCATAGCCTATTATAATGTGCTGAACCCCAAAGCCCAGGCTGGGAGACAGTGGAGGTTCAGAACTTCACGCAGGGGCCAGCAGCAATCTGCCATCATACCCTGCCCGACCTCGACTTATTCAGCTTTCTAATGAATCAGCCCTAATCGCCTTCGCTGCTAGAGGACCTTGCTTGTCTTGTTCGTCAACGTGGTAGAGGCCATCTGTGGGAGGTGGTTTTCCTCATCAAAAACGGTATTTTGACAAGTACTAACAAAATACAGGCCATCAGACACGAATCCAGGTGTTTTAGGTGAATCTTATTTTCTCATTGGTTGATATTTAAAATTCAGAGATGCAGAGATATTTTTTTAATCTGTGGAGTTGAGGGGAGTTGGCCTAAGAATGCCTCAGATCTTTCCAAAGCGCATGGTTAAAGGGAAATTCTGATTATGGGTAGAACAGTCACAGACAAACTCATGTGTGCTGGTTGGGCACACCCCAGAGCTCAGAGTCTAGGATTGGGCAAATACCTGACCTCATCTGGAGTCCTGGCTTGTTTTTGTGGGAAAGGTGACTTGGATCTGCTGGGGAGCTTTCAGATGCTGGGGTGGGGAAAGTTAGGACAATGCCACCTACAGGGCTGGACCTAGGGCTGCCTGGCTCCCTCCTTCCCCTCTCTGGGAGGGGTGTGGCTCAGTATGCACAGATGCCTGGTCAGAGTGGTACTGGAAGCAGTGGAAGAGGAGGGATTTCCAACATATGATCCAGGCTGGGCCAACCAGATTCTTCCCCTGGGGATTTATCAGACTGGAGCAAGGAAACAGGCCTTTCCTCTGGGTCCTGGAAGTGTGAGCCTGTGGGCCTGGAGCCAAGTTTCCTGCAAGGAGCAGATGCCTGGAGGAGAGTGTTGAGCAAGAACTCAGAAAGAGTCTGGAGGCTTTGGCTAGAAATAAATGAGAAAGATTTGTTCAAGAGTCGTAAGGTTTGCAAACCAGAAGCACAACTAGGTAATACCTAGAGTGTGCCAAAGAAGACAAGCTGAGGATCCTTATAATAAAAAGTACATTCTTGAGAAGAATGGGTCCTGCATTCTTAGCCTCAGGATTGGTCCAAGGTGGTAATCTTTTAGATGACCAGTGGTCTGGACAATGGGTGTCACATGGTCTGGCTACGTGAACATTCTTCCTCAGTCCTTCAGGGGGTAATCAGAGGGTTACCTGGAGGTCTGATGTCTATCCAGACATTGACCCAGGACTGGAAAGTTAAAAAAGTCAAGTTCCCAGCCTCGTTAAGAACAGAATTGTTTTTTCAGGGCTCAGCCTTCTTGATTTGAGCGATTTAGCAGCTTGACTTTAATGACCCCATTTTATTTCTTCACTCCTTTCCCCAAGAGGCAGAGTTGCCATGGGAGGTAGAAGACACAAGTGATGGAGATAGTCCTTACAGCTTTGAGTCCCTGATACCAGGTGTCTCCAAAGCTAGTTCCCTCCTAGCCCTTCTCTACCCAGCCCATCAATCCACTGGTGCTTAAGTAAGCTACTTCAAGTTGGGTTTCCATCACTTCCAATTAAGAGACTCCTGACTAATACACAGGCAATGCAGAACACCCCAAGAAAGGAAGATAACTGACATTCTGACATTTGTCACATGCTTACTGTTAAATGCTTTCTTTTTTTAAAAAAATATTTTATTAGGGAATTGGGGAGGGGGAACAGTGTTGGGGAATTGGGGGAAGGGGAACAGCCAAGTTGTTGTCCTTCAGTCTTAATTGTGGAGGGCGCAGCTAGCTCAGCTCCAAGTCCAGTTGCCATCCGGCTGCCCGTCGGCAGCTCCCGGCTGCTCAGCTCAAGGTACCATGTTCAATTTTAGTTGCAGGTAGGCATAGCCCACCATCCCATGAGGGAGTTGAACCTGGCAACCTTGTTGGGAGCATGTGCTCTCACTAGCGGAGCCATCCTGTCACCTGTTGGCAGCTCAGTGGCAGCTCAGCTCAAGTGCAGCTCACTGGCCCATGTGGGAATCCAACCGGTGACTCTGTTGCTTAGAGCTCTTGCTGTTAACCAACTGAGCCACTCAGCCAGCCCATGTTTGTTTCTTCTTAATATGCATTATTGATCCTATTTTATAGATGAGGAAACTGAGGTTTGGAGACAGTACAGCCCTCATCGAGGACCACAGTGTCCACTTGAGGAGGACTCCAAAGCGCAAGCCAGTGGAGGCTCAGTGGATACTGCCCGTCCAGAGGCCCCTCAGCCAAGCCTTACCTTTGAAGGCCTTTGCCATGGCTGGGCCCTCCCTGGAGGGCTCTGGGCCTGCTGCAGTCCAAGTCTGGAGCACTGTTACGCAAACATTGCCGTGATGTTGGGCTCTGCAGCAACTCCAGTTGGAGGGTTTGTGCCCTTCTGACCTCCTGGCCTTGTTCCTCAGAGCTTCCTAGGGACATGTTTCCAGCTTCAGTCAGCTGGCATCTCAGGGTATGTTCTGAACCCCTGTGACATAATATATATTGGTCTCTAACCCCCGGTTCCTGGCACAGTTTTCCAAACCCTTGGAATTTCTTGAGTGATAGGGGTAACTCTTGGGGAATGGGGCTGCTCACCAGAGGAACCAAGCTTTGAATTAGAGGATTGGCACTTTTAACCCCACCCCCCATCTTTGGGGAGAGGAGCGGGGCTGGAGATTGAGTTATGCATCGATAACCAGTACTCTATTTAATCAGTCATGCCTACCTAATGGAAATTCCATAAGACCCCTGAACAACAGGGTTCAGATTGCTTCTGGGTTGATGACCACATCCATGTGCCAGGAGGGTGCGGTACCCCAACTCCTCGGAGACAGGAGCTCTTGCTCTCTGGACCCTTCTGGACCTCGCCCTGTGTACCTTTTCAATCTGGCTGTTCTTTTGTATCCTTTAGAATACCCTTTATAATAAACTGGTGATGGTGAGTAAGGTGTTTCCTGAATTCTCTGAGCTGTTACAGCAAATTATCCAAACTGAGGAGAGAGTCATGAGAACCCCTGAATTGTAGCCAAATCGGACAGACATGTGGGTAACCTAGGGGCCCACTACATACAACTGGCATCTTTGGTCGTGCAGTCTTTTGGGACTGAGCCCTTAACCAGTGAGGTCTGTACTAATTCGAGGTGGTTAGTCTCAGAGTTGAATTGAATTATAGGACACCCAGATGGTGTCCACAGAGAATTGGAGAATTGCATGGTGTGGAAAACCCACACATTTGGTGTCAGAAGTGTTGTGAATAGAGAAACAGTTGTCATTTAACTCATTTCTCTAACAAGTGGACCTCGAATCCCCAAGTGTCAGGGCTTGTGGCACTCCTGGTGCAGGCCAGTGGTGCCTTTCCTCCAGCAGAGGGCGCTGTGCTCCCCATTCTTAGGGACTCAAAGCTCAAGTCCAGGTCCAAGAAATAGGGCTTCCTCTTAGCCCAGAGAAGGTCCAGTTTTTCATTTAAATATTTAAATCTGTACTTAAGACCTTAGTTTACCTTTACACTTTATCACGTTTCCCTGAGGGACTGCCCTAATCTATGATCACTTTCTTTTGGAGACACCCTTTCCTGGATGGAATCTGTGCCTCATCCAGCCAAACCTATAAACTTGACCACCGTCATGTGGTGACTTCAACCAATTAGCCAAGTGGCTGTAGACTAAACAAGAATATTGTCGTTACAAAATAAGTAAAACACTGACAAAGATTTATTTTTATTTTTTTTTACCATATTAAAAATGGTCTCAAATTTCTAACTTCTTATAAAAAAAATTCTTAAAAAAAAACCTTTGAACTTTTAACATCATTTGAATTTGTGGGACAGACACACACACACACACACACACACACACACACACACACACACACCCCTAGGGTGGGTAAAATAGCAGCCTCAGGTCACAGGTTGGGTTCTCCGAACACAGACTCTGAGCTACAAGAAAGCCACAGTGGGTGGAGGGGAGATGGAGCCTGTGATGCAGACCCCACATCACCCCAGCCAGCTCCCTGGTGCTCTGGAGCTGGAGTTGTCTCAAGTTGGCCCAGGACGGTCAGGCCTTAGACTCCTGCATAAACCATGCACTGGATGGGGCCACCCAGGAGGGCACCACGTTGGGCCAGGTGGCTCTTTGAAGGCGCTGGTGCTGAAGGTTGTCCACTGACAGTGCCCGCAGCAGCTAGGGGAACAAGTCTGTCACTGAAGGGGGCAAGCCACTTTGGGGTAGAGGCCACAGTGTCCCTTCTGCCATCTGCCAGGACTTGTTGGTGCCATTCCCTTAGCCAAGCCCCTGCTGGGCTCAGCTGTCAGGACGCCCTGCCCACCCTGTCCGCCCTGCCTGCCCTGCTGGCTCTTGGCCCAACCTCAATGTTTCTTTAAGCAGATCCTCTTCTTACCAGCAGAACACACACCCAGAAAGATTGTTATCAATCCTAGAGAAACATTGGTGGTTGTCAGGTGTTAACTGTGGCATATAAAAGAGAAGGAGTGAGAAGGAGGTGGCAGATTTGTAGGGGTGAATTTGTCACTTAGTTATTCTCAGCACCAAGGAGTACCCTACATACAGTCACCCGTATCCTGACGACTGCGTATTCTTTTCCCCCTTACACACTCCCTTTGGCCCCTACTAACTGCCTCTCCCCAATAGTGTTCAATTTCTATCCATCGCACATGGTGACCTGTACCCCCATGCCGGGCCTTTCCTTTTTTGCTCGGACCACCTTATCCAGAGCTGGGGTGCACCCACTTCTCTCCATGTTGAGCTCCTCAGCCCTGAGTGTGCGGCTCTGACCGTCTTCCCAGGTGCACTGGTACCGGGATGCCTGGGGGTCCCACCTGCAGAGGTGTGTTGCCAGGCGGATTTACCCACACAACTGTTTATTCCACAGCAAAGAGGAAGGCTGGGAGGAAGCAGGGAAAGTCAGTCCTTAGCACACGGCTCCATAGAACCCTTCTGTCACAATCATCATAATGACCACTAACATTTATATGCGGATAGCACTCAATTATGCACCAGACACTGTTGTAAGCACTTGACTCATTAACTCATTTAATCCTCACAATGGTCCGATGGAATAGGTGTTATTATCGTCACTTTATAGATGAGGAAACTGAGGGCCAGAGGGATTCAAAGTAATATAGCTAGTAGGAGGTAGAGCCGGGATTTAAGGCAGCCTGGACCCCAAGGCCATGCTCTTTATAAAGCTCTGCCAGCTTTAACACACTTCCTAAGGGGATCCCCCAATTCTCAGTGACCCTGGCCCCAGAGGTAGGAATGAGGCCCAGGCCAGGTAATGAGGTATCTCATTCCCAGGGCCTCAGTGATTGGTTCAGAAGAACGCATGGCAGCCAAGCCAGGCCGGGCTGTACCCTCCCCTGAGACTCTCCAGCCAGAGCCAGTGGGAACAAGGGACTGTCTTTCCAGGAAGGTGGCTGAGCCACCTGAGGGTGCAGCCAGCACAGACGGGGGAGGGGGGCAGCGCTGGAAAGACAGCTGGGTCCTGCCACGCCCACACTTGGCAATTGTGCTAGTTGGCTAATCCCTTCACCTAATCAGGTTTGGTTTCTGTCCCTCTGATCTTTCATTTGCCTTTGCAGTTTCAGTATCTAGTAGTAGCTGGCACATAGTGGCACTTACCTGGTTCCAAAAATATTTGTTGACGGCATTTGGGGTCTACCCTGGCATCTTTTTTGCCTATTCTGCGCTCTGAGCTCTGGCCAGGTTGAGCTGCTCCATCCCTGCCCCCCACACCCAGCACCCATCATGCCTGCCTTTGTTCTTATGACCTCTGTCGGGTAACACCATCTCTCTTCTTTGTTTAGGTCTGACTCAATCACTTCCGGGGGCGGCATATGGGGGTGTTATTACTGGGATCTGAACTGACAATCTCCCTCCTCTGAATTCTTAGCTTTCACTACATGGAAACAGTTACGGAAAGTGGCAGCTCCTTGAGGGAAGGGGTAGACACACCTGGTTCATCCTTGTATCCCCTTGGGGCCTGGCATTCAGATTTCCTCATATGAGCCGTCTGCAGGGTAGGAGTGGCAATTGTGTGTCTCTGGAGGCCAGAGGGGTGACATCAGTTGCTGATGCAGGCAAGGTAGGTCCTTTTAAAGTGGGCAACTTAGCTACCAGTTGCTCTGAAGAAATAAGACCCCTAGGTTTTCCAAGAGAAGCAGAAATCCATATTTTTATGTAAAATCTCCGGGGTTTTAAACATTAGCAATTAATTCACAATTTGAGAAACACCATGGAGGGCAAACCAATCTATCAGTGGGCTGGTGTCGGCCAAGGGCCCCATGTGAAGATCTGCCGGAAGTGAGTAATAGATGAACGAACGAATCTCCGGCCAGGCCTGCAGCATGAAGCGTGTGGGGCGTGACCTGTGTAAGGCACCTAACCAAGGGCTGAAGCTGGGGCTGACTCCACTCACCAAGTCATGTGATCAGTGTGGCACTGTGTCCAGACAGAAGGTGGGCTGGTGGCTTTCCAAAGCAGGCAGCTGCCTTTCCAAGGTAGACATTCATAGACAAGAGCAAAAGCCATGTAAAAGAGACCTGGGCCTAAGGTGACCCACTTTGTCCTGGTTTGCCTGGTTTAAAATCTGGAAGTCACACCTCCCAGGAACTCTCTTGGTCCCAGGCACACCGGGGCTGTTGGCCACCCTCCTTTGATCCCTGTTCCCACCATCTCCCTAGCTTGCTGGAGGATCACCATATGACAGCTGAAACGTTCCGGCTCACTAAGTGTCGGTCACCATGTGTCAGGACCTGTGTGGTTTCTCTTATGTCTCATAACGTCTTCATGGTGTGGATTCGTTACCTGCTGTACAGAGGAGAGTCAGAGGTTCAGAGGGTGAAGTGAGTGGCTCCGTGCCCTCACCCTCTCCCTAGAAGAGGGGCGGCCTGAGCCTGCTAGGCCAGTAGGCCCTGGGGAAGGATCAGGTCTCACTTTCTCAAGAATGCACTTACCTGGTTGGAAGTCCAGCTAGGATCAATGTTGGCAGGTCTGAGACTCCCACGCCTGGCCCTGAGTCCTGCCCAAGCTCTCCTCTGTATGTGCTTTGAACCCAGCCCCTGAATGGGACTACCTGGGAAGCCCTCAGAGGTCACCTTTCTGTTTCTAGAACACCCTAATCTGCTCCTGTTTCTCCACCCTGTGCCCACTGCACGGACAGGGGATAAGGCCGGCGCTTAGAAAATAAATATTGCTGGTGATTTATTGTCTGGTCTAGGGAGAGCTGTCCAGGGCAGGGGTAGGCAAGGGAGCAGGGCATGAGGGTCTCAGGGCCTCAGGAGGTTACTAAGCCAGTCCTTTGGGACTCCCTGCACAGGGTCTAGTCACAGTTGACACCAGTATGGTGTGGGGTGAGGTGGCTGGTGAGGTAGCGCACGGCTGAGTGGATGCCGTCTACAGTTCTCTGCTCCATCCTCTCCAGCATGTGGGTGACAGAGCGCAGGGCCGAGTCGGTCCCTGCTGCCAGCCTGGAGGAGAGGGCCAACCTGGCATTCCCCAGGATTCTGGTGACACAGTGCAGCCTGGGGCCTGTACTGTGTAGCAGTTCTGACACGGAGCTATGGCCGAAAGCCAGCAAACCCGTGGCCACGCCCATATTAGCCTCAGACCACACCAGGATGTCTGCCAGGGAGCTGATGGACCCCTCGCCCCAGTTTAGCATACTGGTCATAGAGCGCATGTAGTCGTTCTCCTCGCTGGGCATGTACAGGCTGCAGTCCAGGGGTGTCCTCCTCAGGGCCACCGTGGGGGAGCCAGGCGAGTGGTGGGCACTGCCTCCTGGGGAGGGAGGGACTGGCTGAGCTTGCAGGTCTCCTGAGTGGTCCACCCAATCCCCCTCAGTCACTACCTGGGGCTCAGCTGATGGCAAAGCTTCAGTATCAGGGAACAAGGCCTCCGGATTTTCAGGTTCCTTCTCAACAGCTTCAATGATGCCAGTGGCCTGAGTGTCAAGCTGGCTGTCGGCATCTGCAGTGCTCATAGTAGACTCATTTTGGGGGGACCGTACCTCAGTATTTGGGGTAGATGGAGCTAACTCCTTCTTGCTGTCCAAGACACCTACCGCCAGTGGTATTATCTTCTCCTTAACCAGTGAGTCATACTGGAAAGTCGGAGGACTCTGAGTCTTCCTTGAGTCTTGCACTGGCCTTTCCCATATTGGGCACTGGAGGCTCTTGGATGTTTGCAGGGCATCTGGGGCTGAGTGGGCAAACCGGACTTTGGTCTCCTTGGGCTCCTGGCTGTGCTTTGCATCATCTTCATGCTTGTCCTTGTCCCCAGACACTGACATGGACTCAGAGGTGGCTGGCTTGATGGAGGCCTGATTTACATCCTGCCATTCAGCTGACACTGCAGCACCATCAGCTAGTGGAACATCTGCAAGGAGGGAGACCTGACTTTGGGATCCTACTGTTGGGCTGTCTGAAGACCTGTTGTCATCATGGGTGGCGTTGCTGGAGGCTCTGGCCTTTCCCGAGGGTACGGTGGTCATCTAGGCCCTCTGTCACTTCTGCTGGTTGAGGGAGTAGCCATGGCCCTGCTGAGCTAAGCTGTCCAGGTGGTGAGGTCACAGGAGGCTGTTGGCAGCTGGTGATGTCACAGGCACCTGAGCTTCTGGAATGGTTGCCCTGGTGGGCTGAGTCCACGGGACCATTTGCAGCTGAATTTGCAAGTGCATAAGGAGAGAAAGGTAAACATCTTCGAAAGGATGGAGGTATGTACACAGGCGCAGGTACCCTAAGGAATCATGATGGATGGCTATGACTGTGAAAGAGGATGTGATGCAGCTGTTGATATATAATAAACTCTATAAGGGACCACTCCCAGCACCTCCCTGCTCACACCAGGGACTCAGGCCCTGGTTTGGACAGTCTTCCGGCAGAAAGTCAGTTTCCCAGCAGTGGTGAGTAGGAATAAATGAAAGCTGAAGGCTGGGCAGCTCCTAGCCCTGACTGTCTTTGGTTGTGGGGTGCTATAGACTGAATGTTTGCATCCCCATCAAGTTCATATGTTGAAAGCTAATCGCCAATGTAATAATACTTGGAGGTGGGGCCTGTGGGGAGTGATTAGGTCACCAGGGTGGAGCCTTCATAAATGGGATTAGTACCCTTATAAAAAGGACCACACAGAGCTCCCTGGCCCCCTTCTCCATTGTGAGGTTGCAGCAAGAAGATCACTATCTATGACCCAGGAAGCGGGTCCTCACCAGGCACCGAACCTGCAGCTCCAATGGACTAAGACAGGAGTTAACCCTAGTGATACAGGATAAACAGTCTCCATCTTCGTGCTCAGCTGGGCTGGGAGGGCAGAGCGGAACAAAAGATGTGTGCACCCAGAGGACGTACAGAATCCTGGGGAGTGTTAGACAGCGTGATGATGATGATGAGTCTTCTGGTTTGGACAGCCTGCCTGTTGTCAAGGGCTCATGGATGATTTGCCCTTTCAAGGGTCTCTCCACCAATTAAGCCCAAGAGTCCTTTGGAGGGGACATCTGTGTGTGGTGACTCCCAGGTCATTTCCCAGGCTTCACTCACTAGAAACCCATCCTCTGCCCCAGGTCTAAATAGTCCTGTAATTGCCCCAGTGAGTGAATATTAGCTTTGCCCACACCGGGGAGTGTGCTCTAGGGCAATGGCCTTTTGCCAGACTTCCTGGGGAACCTGGGGGTCCCTCCCAGGCCTTTTGCCTTTGAGGTGGGTTATCCCTAGACCCTCTGATGCACGAGTGTGTGGACGATGGGAATCACTGAGTTGGAGCACCCATAGCAACGAGGGTGCATAGGGAGACAGGGAGTCTGACCCCAGTCCAGCTCTGGGGGTGTGTCCCGATATTCTAAGCCATTTCCCTGAGCAGTGATTGGATCAGGCTAAGGCCTTCATGCAATACTGGCCATGAAGTCATGAGAATGAGATGAGGTCTGCTAGGGCCTCTGGGAGGCTTCCTTGCTCATCAGGAGACCCAAGAAGATGTGGTCCCCTCTGCTCCTGTACACAATCATGTTGGGTCTCTTGTGACCACGTGGGCACCTGGCCTGAGAAAAAGCCCCACACAGAGGATGGTGGAGCCTGGAGGGTCACAAAAAACTAGAGCAAAAGCTTGATCAATGTGCACCTGTGCCACCACAGACTGTGGACCACAGGGCTCCTCATCCAAAAAAGCAAACATTGTCGTTTCCCCCCAGAATCTAAAGAATCTATAGAACAGGAAACTATAAGCCAATCTTGGCATTTGTAGTGGGTTGAATTGTGGCCCCCCAAAAGATATGTCCATCTCCTAACCCCTGGAATCTGTGAAGGTGACTGGTCTTCGCACATTTAATTAAATTAAGGGTCTTGGGATCATCTGGAATTAGGGTGGGTCCTAAATTCAGTGACTGGTGTCTCTATAAGGGAGAAATGTTTAAACTCTGTTTTCTTCTATTCTGTGTGTCTATTTGGCATCCATTAATCACAGGGCCCAAACTATTTATCTCTCTCCTGCAAGTCAGCTTGCCTGGAAGTCTCCTTTCCTGTGCAGATGGGCTGACCCACCTTCTTATCTAACTCTCACCAAGCCAATATTGCCCCTGCACTAAGTCATCCCAGGGCCAGGTACCAACCAGGCAACTAGAGACCACTGCTATAGCTCGAAGTCCATAGAATTATTTAAACTAGCCGGTCCTAGGCTGTTTACGCTGCCTGTCTTACCTTTCACCTGGAAACGCCAACGAAGGCTCTGGCGTAGGCCTTCTCCTCGCTCCTGCTTTTGTCCGCCAGCCACGCTGATGTTTCCAACATGGCTCTGTGTGGTGGGGGATGCTCTGTCTCTTGGGAAATCTAAGTAATAAATTCTTTCCATGGCACTGACCTCTCTGTGTCATCCACTCAGTTTCCTTCGTAAATTAAAATCCCACAGGTACAAGTGACACACTGAGACAAAAGGAGAAGGGAGAAGACACAGACTCAGAAGATAGTCATGTGCAGACTGAGGCCAAGACTGGAGTGACACAAAGCAAGGAATGCCTGGGACTACCGGAGGCTGGAGAAGTAAGGGAGGATCCGCCCCCCAGAGTCGTCATGGGGAGCGTGGCCCTGCGGACACCTTGATTTTGGACCCTGGGCCTCCAGAACTGGGAGAGAATAACTTTCAGGTTGTTATAAGGCACCCAGTCTGTGGTAGTTTGTTACGGCAGCCCCAGGAAGCTACGAGAACATCTAACAGTGAGGCTCCAAGGCTGACCCTCCACCCAGTTATTGAGTCTTCACTCTAAATACATGCTCGGACACTGTGCTACTTAATCGTCCCAACAATGCCTTGTAGTAAGTCTTGTTATTATTCCCATTTTACAGACGAGGAAAATGTGGTTTATCTAGCAGGAGACGAACTGGGATGAGAGCCAAGCTTTCGGGCCCAAGCCCATAAGCCCACAACCTCAACACTGCACAGCTGTGGGAACTGACACTGTGGAACTAGCATCCCTTTAGAGCAGGTCAGAACTTCCACAGACCTGTGAGATCACATTTGGGGTGAACCAACTCTCCTCCTTCCTGAGTCCCTGATGCTGCCACCTTGGAGTGACTGACAGGATCTGGCCACTCTCCGGCCTCCCACGGCTGCTCCTGGGAGCCGTTTGGAGCTCTGTGGCCCTGTCCACATGTCCTCCATGACCCTATCCACCTCAAGGAGGGTGGTGACCATGGGCCCTGCCTGCCAGAGACACCACCTTGGGTGGACCTGGGGGCCCTAGTCTTCGGCTGGCTGCTCCTCGGGGCTCCCCATCCCAGCTCTGGGCTCCCTGGGCAGTCTCCCTGAATATCATCATCACTCCAAGGGGGTCTCCAGATTCCTTATCTTTCCAGAACTCCCACTTTCTGCATGTTCAAGACACTGAAGGAGATGGAGCAACCCAGGCTCTGTTAGCAGATGGACCGGGAATTCCACTGAGAACCTACACTGGGCTTGTTTGTAGGAAATGGGTTAATAAGCCCCATGGGGTGGGGGGTGAGACCCAAAAGGCATTCTTAAATGACAAAGGACAGCCACTGCTTTCTAAGGAGGTGGATGCCTTAGCCTGTTAGCCCTGTTAGCCCTGTTAGCCCGAGGGCCTTTGTTTGGAAAGAGCTGGGTTTGGGCCAGGAGCCTACTACAGCCCAATTGTTCTGTGGGAGAGGGGGCAAGTGTTTTGAAGGTCCTGGAAAATGTATGCTGGTGTTGGCAGTGAGCAGCAAGGCAGCTGCATGAGAGGGGAGGAAGATCAGGCCTCCCTGGGGGGCAGCAGGTGAGGCTCAGGGAAGACAGCAATATCTAGAGGGAATTTTTAAGTTGTTTGCGCTGAGGTCTCCAAGGTACACCCCTCATCTTCTCCACAACATCAGAAGTCACAGCTTGTTTGCCAGTGCTTTTATGTGAGTGCTGGTGGCCAGGGGACTTCAGGCCAGGGGTAGTGTGTGAGTGTGTGTGTGTGTGTGTGTGTGTGTGTGTGTGTGTGTAGTGTGTTTGCCTCCTGGAGGTTGGCTTGGAGCAGAGACTGTTGTGGCTGCTCACTCGAGTGTTGTGAAAGCATTCACGAGTCAGGTAGAAATACAGAAGGAAGATTTATTAAAGGAAGAGGAGGGTCGGCTGGGCAGAGTCTGCTGGAGACTACTGCAAACTACTGCCTCAAGTCTTTGTTTGGTCTGCCGATGAAAAAACATCCAGCCTGGGCCGGCCGAGTGGCGCGATGGTTAAGAACTCGCTTGGGATGCCAGAGGGCCCCGGTTCGGATCCCACATATGAGGGCCAGTGACACTGCCCTCCACAGCTAAGATGCTGAACAACAGCTCGACCTGGAGCTGGGCTGCCATGAGTCGCCGGCGACGGCGTAGGCTGCACTCCCTGTGGCAGTGGGTTGCCATGGGCTACAGTATGTAGCCAGCAGCCAGCGTGAGCGGCCAGCAGCCGCAGTGAGCGGCCGTCCAGAAGCCGGCGACTGATCTGCCTCGCCAGAGAAGAGCGCAATGATGGTGCCAACTTGGGCCAGTGAAGCAACATCCTCCACAACTAGATTGAAGAACAAAAACGACAGCAACTTGTCTGTTCCCCTTCCCCCAATTCCCCAGCACTGTTCCCATCCCCCCAATTCCCCAATTAAAAAAAAAAATCTTAAAACAAAACAAACAAACAAACAAAAACATCCAGCCTAAGAGAAAGCTTATGAGTTTATTTGAGCCAAACTGACGACAATTGAATGGATTGAGAAAATGCTCTGGAAAATGGCGGGTTTGCGATTTACTTTATACATTAGAATCAAAGGAGTAGAGTTACATGAAATCCATTGGTTGTAGATTAAGGGGGTGGGAGAAAGCAAAGTGGAGAAATCTCTGGGACTGGATAAAAAGTAAAATGGAGAGATACTTCTTTTACATTGGTGGGTACAGGATAGTTAATAGCATTTTACAGCACTTAGAGATGGTATTCGGGGAACAAGATAACAATGAGGGATTTTGTAGTTTCCTGCTCTGGTGAGGTGGGTTGTGCCCCCCTAGGGTTCTGGAAAAGGGGATTACTCTGACATTCCAAGGGTATGTGTTATCTTAGATGCAAAAAGACAACAGACAGGCTCACTTAAGGTAAAGATTGACCTTTGTCAAGGAAGCTACAGGCCAAGGATGTGACTTCCCTCACGGCCCACCTTAGTTAGAAATTTTTATGTTCACGCCATCCTATGGGGTTATATTCAGTCTCCTGAGCTTGTCAGGTTTAACATGTGGCCCCTCTTCTGCCCATGGGTCTCGAGTTTTATAATTTTCTAACCAGGATATAAATTGCTTCGGCCTGTAGTGGAATTTTCTACTGAGTTCGGCTTTGTCCATTAGGGTAGGGGAAGGTGCTGTTAAACTGGTTATCACAGCTTTTGCATGTATGTTATGTAGATTTAAGTTTAAGCCAGGAGTGGATCCCACACAGAGGCAAAACGTCTCCCAAGTCACAGGGCCAGAATGGGCCTAAGTGAATAGAAAAATTGAAACTGTTAAGCATTGTAAATGCATAGAAAACAGAATCATTAAGAGTCAAAGAAAGAAAAGAAAGCTTTCAGAAAGCCCCAAGCTAAATTACACTTGTTAAATCAAATGATACCAGAGGTCCAAATCTCAAAATAGAAGATTTAGTGCCACCATTATAATCTCCCTGTCTTAACAGAGACTCCCCTTGGGGACACAGAGACAGGGGCAGTGGAGAGCTGACTTACAAAAATGGTGCTGGGACAATTGGTTAAGATTTGGTAAAACACTGGGTTACTTTCTCACTTTCAGTTTCAGACTTTAAAATGGTAAATGGAGAGAGAGAGAGAGAGAGAGAGAGAGAGAGATCAAAAGCAAGCTAAAAGAAAATGTCTGATTTCTTTAAGAAGTACTTTCTAAACAGTAAAGAAATTCTGAAGGGAAAAATGGACCAAAGTAAAAAAAAACACTCTAAAATATTGTGGATGGAAAAGAGGCCACAGGTTAAACCTGACAAGCTCAGGAGACTGAAAATAACCACATAGGATAGTGTGAACATAAAAATTCCTAGCTACGGTGGGCCATGGCGGGAAGTCACACCCTTGGCCTGTAGCTTCCTTCACAAAGGTCAATCTTCACCTTAAGTGAGTCTGTCTATAGTCTTTTTGCATCTAGGATAACATGCCCTTGGAATGTCAGCCATCCCTTTTACTGGACCAGAGCAAGAAACTACAGAATTTCTCATTATTATTCTTGTTCCCTGATTACCATATCTATGTGCCATAAAAAGCTAGCTATTAACTATCTTGTACTCACATATGTAAAATAAGTACCTGCCTCTCCAATTTACTTTTATCCAATCCTAGAGATTTACCCGCTTTGCTTTATCCCACCATCTTAATCTACCACCAATGGATTTCACGTAACCCTCCTCCTTTGATTCTACATATAAAATAAGCTGCAAACAGCCATTTTGCAGAACTTTTTTTCAATTCATTGAGATTTTACTTCTCGGCAATTGTCATCAGTTTGACTCAAATAAACTCTTTTTTTTTTTTTTTTAAAGATTTCCATTAGGGAATTAGGGGATGGGAACAGCGCTGGGGAATTGGGGGAAGGGGAACAGACAAGTTGCTGTCCTTCTGCTCTTCAGTCTAGTTGTGAAGGACACTGCCTGACTGGCCCAAGTTGGCGCCATCATTGCGCTCTTCCTGGGCGAGCAGATCAGTCGCTGGCTTCTGGACGGCCGCTCACTGTGGCTGCTGGCCGCTCACGCTGGCTGCTGGCTACACACGGTAGCCCATGGCAACCCAC
>NW_017731367.1:939167-944480 GCF_001890085.2 Hipposideros armiger | reverse complement strand
GCGTAGGCTGCAGCCCCTGTGGCAGTGGGTTGCCATGGGCTACCATATGTAGCCAGCAGCCAGCGTGAGCGACCAGCAGCCGCCGTGAGCGGCCAGCAGCCACAGTGAGTGGCCGTCCAGAAGCCGGCAACTGATCTGCCTCCTCCGGGAACAGCACAATAATGGTGCCAACTTGGGCCAGTGAAGCAACGTCCTCCACAACTAGACTGAAGAACAAAAGGATGGCAACTTATCTGTTCCCCTTTCCCCAATTCCCCAGCACTGTTCCCATCCCCCCCAATTCCCCAATAAAAATCTTAAAAAAAAAAGAATTCATATGTTGAAGTCCTAACCCCCAGTATCTCAGGATGTGACTGTGTTTGGAGCTTGAGCCTTTCAAAAGGTAATTGAGTTAGAATGATGTCATCAGTATGGGCCCTAATCCAATATGACTGGTGTCCTTTTAAGTTGAGGCAATTTGGAGACAGACACATAGAAGTTAAGATGGCCATCTATAAACCAAGGAGAGAAGCGGGGAACAGCTCCTTCCTTCACAGCCGTCAGAAAGGATGAACCACCTCGATTTCTGACTTCTGCCTCCGGAACTGTGAGAAAATATTTGTTGTTTAAGCCCCACATTGGCGGTGTTACTGGAGAGCAGGCCCTTCTCAGTGCGATGTCCAGGCTTGGTTTCCACACCGGGGGGTCAAACCCAGAGGAGCCTAGGCTAGATTCCCAGACCGGGGTTTGAACCCAGGCCTTTGAGCAAAACTAGGAATTTCAGCTGTGCTGGCTGCTGGAGGATAGGCCCTCCTTGGAGAGGTGTCCAGGTTCTTGGTGTCTCGAATTGAATTGGTAAAGTAGTGAAAGAGCAGTTTATTAGAAGAAACAGTACACTTCAAAGAACTAGAAGCGGGCTTGAGCAGGAAGCAGTGGCTCAAGGGCCATGATTAGAAGAGAAAGTGCACTCCAACGGAGCGGGCAGAGGAAAAGAAGGAGCTCAAAAGACGCTTACTGGCCAGGACTTGGAGTTTTTTATCCCTTTTTTTCTCTAGAACGGGGGGCTGTTCCTCTCCAGCGTGGGACCACTTGATTGACACCTGTGATTGACAAGAGGCTATTACCCCATCTTCTTAGACTGCGCATGTTCCTTCCCAGAATTCACTCTGTTATAATGACATTCATGAACTTCTGGGCATATGTGTGATATTATAATGATGATATAATGAGGCCCAGATGAAATGAAGGTCATTGTGGCCTTTACTGCGCAGGTGTGAGTGACTGATCTAATCTAGTTGGGTATTTTGTACCCATTTGTTTCCTTATAGGGGTAGATGATTACATGAAAAGGGGAAGTTTTGGGCGGAGAGGGGAGGTCTCCTGGGCAGTCGCATTCTGTGGGTTGTGTTGTATGTACAGGAATGCAGAGACCCAATGCCTGCCTCTAACTGCCTGCCTTGTTTTCCCCTTGAGAGACGTGATCCCCGTAAAATCCCTATGGGAAGCTGAGGGACAGGATGTCTCTTCTTCTGTATCTGCTTCCTGCTGGGCAGGGGCGTAGACTTGTCCCTGCCTATTGGGGGATTCACGGACCTCTAGCCCTATCTGATCTCAGATGAGAGGAAGGGGTCTCGAGCTCCGCCTGGAAGACTGTGTTGGCTGCTTCGGTTGGGACTGGTAGTCTTGCTGGGGCCCCTGAATGAGGAAAAATAGATTATTTTTTTAAAAGATTTTTATTGGGGAATTGGGGGGAGAGAGAGATCATACATTATGGTGTCTCTTCCTCTTTTTATAAGGATATGGGTCCTATTGGATTAGGGTCCTTTGATTATGACCTCATTTAACTTAATTACCTCCTTAAAGGCCTTATCTCTAAATACAGTCACATGGGGGGGGGAACTCCAACAGGTGAATTTGGGGGACACAATTCAGTCCATAACAACTTGCTTTATGGGATTGGTTTTCCCCTAGACACACCTGGGGAAATGCAGATTTAATTGCCTTGAACTTGATCACCAGGGGTAGGGGGTGGGGCTGCCATCCATCCCTGCCTATGTGAGGATGTCCTTGGTAGTGGGAGAAGAGGAGAAAGAGCATGTGATAGATGTTTTTAAAACAGCCTCCTGTTAAAAGATGGAGTCTATTTTCTCTACCCTCTGAATCAGGGCTTGGCCATATGACTTGTTTTGGTCAAGGGGACAGTAGGAAATATGACACAAGCAGAGGCTTAAAGAGTATTTGTGTACTGGGGCTTGGCTTCTCTTGCTCTTTTTGGAGCCCAGCTGCCAAGTGAAAAAGTCTGGCCTGCTGGATAATGAGATTAATGTGGTCCAATTACCCTCATCACCCCGGTCAAAAAGCAGATATGTGAGAGGGGCCATCTGGGGCCCAGGCCATCAGCCCCCAGCCCATCTACCTGCTGACTGCAGCCTCACTATCGGAAGAACCACCCAGCTGAACCTAGCACAAATTAATAATAATAATAATAATAATAATAATAATAATAACAACAATAATAATAATTTTGTCAAACTACTGAAGTTTTGAGGTGTTTTGTGAAATAGTAGTTAAAGCATCTCAGAAGAGACCTGTGACTATCACTGCTTTATTTGGAATCATCTTCCCAAGGCGCTCCTGTCCATACTAGAGTTAACCTCAGTTCTATGGAGAAGCAGTCTTTGCCACCAGCCTTGGTATTAAAGTTTTCTAGCCTCTTAAAGACATCAGCATGATGAATATCAGATGAAAAAAATCTTAAACTGATACCCCACAAAAATAGGATGTGAACTTTATTAGGTCAGTCCCTGAAATGAGCCATAGACTGGCTACTGAGAAATTGAAAACATGTTTTAAATGATAGAATGGGTTAAACATGTAAAAACTGATCTGCCTTGTATATTCTCAAATAGTCCACTGGAAGGAGCTGGTGAAACACTTAGGTTCTGCTTGCAAAGCAATTTCCTTTTGAAAAATGGCACCATCTTCTGAAAATCAAGCTGAAGCAACTGTCTTGATGGTAGGGATGGTCAGAGGTGGAAGAATGACGGCAGGTGGGGAGCAGTGATGTGGGGACAGCTCCCAGGTGCCCTCTCAGCCAGACCTGGCCCTCTGCTGCCCCTCAGTGCTGGTTGTGTGGCATTGCAGGAGGGAGCCATGCTGGATTCAGGCTCCTGGCTCGCAGCCCGCTGAGGACTCTCAGGGTCTGGGGCTTAGACCCGGGATCCCATTCCACAGGGTGAAGAGGAGGTTTATGGTTCACACCTCAACCCCACCCTCACCCCGAAAGCTACACATTCACTGTCACTCCACAAGGTGCCCAGTGATAGGACAACATGGATCGTTAACCACCACTACCTCTTCCGGGGCAACTTTATTTTGGGGTCCCTCTTACATCATATTAAATACACTGACGGTCACCCAAATCCCTCATCAAATGTGAGTTTCATATAATTATGTAAGAGTTGACGTGCATTGCAGTTGAGGGTTTGTTTTTTTTTTTTGAAGGTCAAGTACATGTAACATAAAACTTACCATTTTAACCATTTTCAGGTGTACAATTCAGTAGCATTAAGTACATTCACAATGTAGTGTGAGCATCGCCATCACTTAGTTCCAGAACATTTTCATCACCCCGAATGGCAACTTGTACTAATTCAGCAGTCACTGAATTTGACTTTTTGATCCGAGGTTACAATTTTTAGACATTTAAACAATTATTAGCTTTTATTATTTACATTTATTAATCCAGGAATCACACTTTTATTTGTGTATTTGGAGCCAATTCATCTTTTTTATTTATTTATTTATTTTATTATTAGCTGAGCCATCCTGCCACCTGTTGGCAGCTCAGCGGCTGCTCCCCTCGGGCTGGGACTCGAACCGCCGTTGCTCAGAGCTCACACTCTTTTTTTTTTAGATTTTTTTTTTAAATTGGGGAATTGGGATGGGAACAGCGCTGGGGAATTGGGGCAAGGGGAACAGACAAGTTGGCATTGTTTTGTTCTTCAGTCTAGTTGTGGAGGACGTTGCTTCACTGGCCCAAGTTGGCACCATNCAGCAGCTCAGCTTGGGTTTAGCTCACTGGCTCATGTGGAAATCGAACTGGCAACCCTGTTTTTCAGAGCTCGCGCTCTTAACCAACTGAGCCACTCGGCCAATCCTCAAGTAAACTTTTATAAGCTTTCTCTTTGGTTGGATATTTTATAATCGACAGTATTTAAGAGCAAATCACAAACTGGGGGAAAAAAGTATTTGCTACAAATACCACTAAGAGTTAATATTTATACATAAAGATCCAAAACAGATTGATCAGACACCATGCGATAACTAATAACGCGATTTGCAAAAGATGAGAACAGACCATTTGCCAAAGAAATCTAAATAATAAATATGGGAAAATGTTTAAATGTATTAGTAGTCAAAGAAATATAAGATTAAAAAAACTATCTTTAGGTAGTGGGGTTATGACTTAAAATTTTATTTTGGCCAACTGCATTTTCTACAGTAACATTTATTACTTGCATGAAGAGAAGATCCTAAAAGTTAAAAGCACTCGGTACCGTTAAATAACAAATGAGTAGCCAGTGTCAGAAACTCCTAGTTATGGTGGATCGTGGGCGAGGTGGGCGAGTATTTTCTTTCAAGCTTCTGTTCATTTGCCCTTTCAACAATGAGTAAATATTACTTTAAGTACTAGAACAAATTTGCAAGTTAAATAAATTCCTTCTTCCTGACATCCCAGAAGCCTGGGCCCTGTATGCGAATAGAATTCCTGGGGCCACCCAAACACCCACTCCACAGTGGGAGGGTAACTGAATTGAGAGACCATCCCTCTTATCTCCATCTCCAAAACAAAGGGGGTACTTTCAGCCCTCTCCACACAACATACACACCCCCTCAGGCTGCCCCAGCCCTTAGGACAGCCCCATTTCCAGGGTCCACCCTGGTCTCTCCCCACCCTTAGGTTTGGCCTGCCACCTGCTGTGAAAGGACTCAAAGTCAGTGAGGGATGCATGAGGGCATAGGGAGGAGGGGTGGGCCACCCCAGGCCCCTCAGAGACCTGGTTGGTGGTTGTGCAATGTCCTGAGGGGGCTTTAAGGGGGTCTCTGGTGCAGACCAGCTTTGAGAGGCTGGAAGTCAAGCCATGATTCCTCTGCCTGCTGTCCCTCCATCTATCCTTCTCATATTACTACTGGGTGTCTGATTGTGTCCCCTCAAAATTCATATGTTGAGGGTGGGCCGAGTGGTGCGATGGTTAAGAACTGGCTTGGGACGCCAGAGGGCCTCAGTTCGGATCCCACATATGAGGGCCAGTGACACTGCCCTCCACAGCT
>NW_017731367.1:928375-935347 GCF_001890085.2 Hipposideros armiger | reverse complement strand
GCGGCCCAAGCCAGCTCTTAACCATCGCGCCACTCGGCCGGCCCTCAGAGCTCACACTCTTTAGCGAGCTCTTAACCAACTGAGCCACTCGGCCGGCCCTCATCTTTCTTTTTAAAGCCACACATGTTCTCACAGGACCTTAACAGCTGCTAGGTTTAGGCCTGTGTCTGGGTAGAAGGAAACCATGAGAGGACCCCCTCCACTTCCGCCTCTGTGTCCCACCAGGACCTACTGGGACCCTGGACCCTGCTGCCTTCCTAGGGCTCCCTGCCCTCCATACTACCATCAGCTATTGATTCTTTTTAAACAAACATTTACAGTATAACTATTTTTCTAAATTACAAAAGCATGACATGGTTATTACGATAGACAAGTTGGAAAGTATGGATGAAAATAAAGAATAACTACCCTCCCTAATTCTTCCACCTTTAGATAAGCACTATTAACATTTTGGTGCTTTTCCCCCCCCTAATTCTTTTTTTTTTAACTTTATTGGGGTACAGTGTGTTTTTCCCAGAACCCATCAGCTGCAAGTCAAGTTGTTGTCCTTCAATCTTAGTTGTGGAGCGTGCAGCTCAGCTCCAAGTCCAGTCGCCGTTTTTAATCTAGTTGTGGGGGCGGTGCAGCCTACATGTGGGAGTCGAACCGGCAACCCTGTTGCTCAGAGCTCGCATTCTAACCAATTGAGCCACCAAGGCACCCCCCAATTCTTTTTTTTCTAGGTAAAGTTACCACCCAACTTACCTTAGCCACCAATATGTGTAAGATATATTTTTATTTCCAAAATTGGGGTCCCACTGTACTTCCAGTTTTAAACTTTGCTTTTGTTCATTTATTAAAAATGATATTTTGAGGGCCGGCTAAGTGGCGCGTTAGTTATGAGTTGGCCTGGGATGTCAGCTATGAGCAGCAGGGCCCCAGTTCAGATCCCACTTGAGAGCCAGTGACGCTCTGCCCCTTACAGCTAAGATGGTGAACAACAGCTCGACCTGGAGCTGGGCGGCCATGAGTCACCGGCGATGGCATAGGCTGCAGTGGGGCTGGCCAGCAGCTGGTGTGAGCTGCTGTGAGCCACTGTGAGCCGCTGTGAGCGGCTGTCCAATGGCCGGCGAGCGACTGCCTCACCTGGGAAGAGCGCAATGATAATACCAACATGGGCCAATGAAGCGACATCCTCCACAACTAGACTGAGGAACAAAAGGACAGCAACTTGTCTGTTCCCCTTCCCCGATTCCCCAATGCTCTTCCTCTCCCCCAACTCCCCAATAAAATCTTAAAAAAAAAGACATTTTGAGCAATCTCCTATATCCTTAATAAAATTTTAATAGCTGTGTACATTTAAATTTAGATTTAATATAATTTAAAATATAACTTCAAATTTATTTATTATTAATTGTTTTAACTTTAAATTTGGTAGCTGCATCCCTATCATGTAGATACACCATACTTTATTTGGCCAGTTTCTATTGTAGGATGTTTTTTAGTTCCTTTTCACTAGGTATAGCTGCAGTAACAACGTATCCCAACATCTCCTTTGCTCACAACCATAAAGGCTTATTTCTTGCCCATCTTACATTTTCTTCCTTACAGTTTGGTTGTGGCTTGGCTCCTTTTGACTGTCGGTCTACTGCAGCTGTAATTCTTCTTCATTCTAGAATACAAGCTGAAGAAATAGTTCTCACCTGAGACACATCAGTTTTGTGGCAGAAGTCAAGCCAAGCCAGAGGGTGCAAATAAGCAACATCTCTTACAGTTTCTGTTGGATGTGCCACAGGTCATGTCTGCATACATGCCACTGGCCCAGGCAGTCACGGAGTCAAGGCCTAAGTCATTAGGGCTAGGCAAATAGTCCTTCACCAGGAGGTACTGCAAGTTGCACAGCAGTGGGCAGGGTTGTATAATCCCCTTTCGGGAAGGGAGAGAGAATTGGGAGGAATAATACAATTAGCTACAGATGCTTCCATGTTTACACTAATAAAGTGCTTTTGATCTCTCTTTTTTAATGATATTAAATCTTAAGTAATTTTTTAAACTACACTTCAATTTTAACCAAGATTGCACAGGTACATGTTTTTAAAGGTCAAATAATTCCTTAAGACTTATATACAAAAAAAAACCCCTCCCCAAACAGCAGCTTCCTTCCAGCCAAATTCTCACACCTCAACCAATTGGAAAAAAACTTTTCCTCAGTCTTAATATGTGCCAGGAACTGTGCTAAATAATTTACTCAAATTGTGTCAACTTAACCCTTACAACAACCTCAGGAGGTAAATATACTATTTATCTCTCTAACAGAGAAGAAATTTAGGCTGAAGAAGAGATTCTTTGGTCTAAGAAGCCACTTGCCAGCAGGGGGCAGATTTGCAATTGGAACCCAGGTTACCTACCCTATGCCCTAAAGGCGGGAACGGAACTTCTGCGCAAGTGGTCCTCACCAGCAGCTTCCGCCTCACCTGGGAACTTAGAGATGCACACTCTCCATCCTCACCTCAGCCCTTGCTGGCTCGGAAACTCGAGGGTTGCAATCAGCAATTAGGTGACTCTGAGGGACACTCAAGATTGACGACTAGGCTCCTCCACTAGAAGGTTTCACCCCCTCCTCGGGTGAGGCAGGAATGTACCTGTGCCCTGCCTCCTCTCCTGCCTGCTGGACACAGGTGAGAGCCCATGGAGATACTACCCTTGTCCCTCCCAGCTTCAGGGGACCCCCCCTCTACTGCCACCATTGTTAGGCACAGGACAACTACAGGGTGACCAGTGAGAGGGCATGCGTCCTCTCAATCATGGTGAATGGGGGTCCCTGGTCCGCAGCTGGGAAACAGTGTGAGCGTTGGAGAACTTGGGGTCAGAATTAGGAGGAAGAATGTGAGTCAGAGAGGGGAAGGCCTCAAGTCAGAGGGCTTCTACGCTTGAAGGGGAAGACTGTGGGGTCTGAAGGTTTAGGGGAAGAGTCCCGGGTCATGGGGAGAAGGGAGCACCCGGGGTCAGGTGGAAAGCCCCCACGACTGTCCAAGGATGCTTCTGGGCTAGCGGCTTGCGTCCCCAGTGGAACATTTTGAAAATACAGCAGGCGA
Organism: Hipposideros armiger; assembly: GCF_001890085.2. Taxonomy (NCBI): domain Eukaryota; kingdom Metazoa; phylum Chordata; class Mammalia; order Chiroptera; family Hipposideridae; genus Hipposideros; species Hipposideros armiger. The sequence continues at coordinate 932,273 of NW_017731367.1, read as the reverse complement.
GGTGACCTTGCGTCTCCTGTCCTGAAGCCAGGTGGTCTCTTAGGCTCCTGAGCTCTGGCTACTTGGATGTCTGCTTGGAGGCCCCTGTTGGGTATGTGTTACCTGGAGACAATGAAGGCCCTGCCTGCTGGGAAGCCTAGGACCTGACAAGATGGGGACCGAGGGCCTGGTGAAGCCATGCAGGAACTGGGTTTGGAGCTGGGTCACTCGGGGGTCACAGAGGAGGGCAAAACCAGGGTGACAGAGCCTGAGGGTGATGGTCTAGACTTTGTCCAATCCAGATTTCAGCCATTTGTTCAGGTCATGTCACCCTACTTGGTAACAGTGCCCATCCCTCTATATTATCCTCATTCATTTCATTTTGTTCTACAGAAGCCGTTCCTGTGGAGCCAGACTTCTGACCCCCTGACCTTGCATAGTCCTTCCCACCTGGCTTTCCCCTCACACATGTTCTCTAAATCTTGACCTCTATTTGATTTCTCAATTCTCTTGGAACTTCCAGACCAGAGAGGGGAGGCCGATAATAAACAAGAAATCAAACAAATAAGATCATTTCAAGCTATGATAAGTTCCACGAAGGACATAAATACAAGATTTAGTAGAAGGTTTTGGGGGCTGGGGCATGTCAGAATGTATGGTCAGGGGACTATCCCAGAGTTCTGAAGGACGAGTAGGTACCAGGCAAAGAACCAGGGAAAGGGAGTCCCAGCAAAGCAAACAGCGTGTGCAAAGGCCCCGAGGTGGCAGAGTGTGGTCTGGTGGAGCTCAGGGAATGGGAAGGTGAACAGAGGTGGGCAAGGCTGGGCTGCAGGCTGAGCTAAATTTGGAATTATTCCAAATGCCTTGGGAGGATTTTCAGCAGGGCAGTGGCGTGACCTGATCTGATTTATGTGGGAGCTGGCTATGGGAACTGCACTTCATGAGTCCTTTGGGTGGTTTCTGCAATTTTCTGTTTGTAGCATTGGGATAGCTTTACGGGGGCTATTTTTGGTTCTCTGGCCATTTTGGTTAAACCAACTGCAGGATGCATTTTTTGAGTGCAGCACACTAGGGCAAGTTTCAGCACACCTCCCACATGCTTCTCTGTGACCTTGGGGGCTGTCTCCCCCAGGAGGGATGTAGATGCCCCCGAATGGTGGACTCAATGTCTTTGATATCCCACCACTCAGCACCTCTCAGGCCTGCCTTCCACGGAGGGCAGATGTGTCAGTCAGGCCTCTCCAGAAAAACAGAACCAATAGGAGATCTCTCTTTATTTTTTTATGTTAAGCAATTGGCTTATGTGATTGTGGGGGCTGGCATGTCTGAAATCTATAGAGCAGGCTGGCAGGCTGGAAACTCAGGGAGGAGTTGATGCTGCCGTCTTGTGGCAGAAGTTCTGCTCTGGAAAGAACCCAGATTTTGCTCTTAAAGTTTTCAACTGATCGGATGAGGCCCACCCACGTTATGAGGGTAATAAAGTCAATTCCTTGTAGATGTTAAACACATGTGTAAAATATCTTCATGGTGACATTTAGATTACTGTTTAAGTAACTGGGCACTCTAGCCTAGCCAAGTTGACACGTAAAACTAACCATCACAGTAAAATATATAGAAAAATAAAAGTTCTTATTCTAGGATCAATTCATGAAATATTTGAGCCAACCTGGGCTCTTTTGTTCTGTTGCTCTGGGCAATCCTATGTGTGAGTGTTGGGGCGTTAACCTCCACCAGCTATCCTTTGCTTGAAGATGAAGGCATTTGACTGAGGCTGAGCAGGCCTGAAATTGTGAAAGAATAAAGTTCTGGGCACCCATTTCCCAGTCAGGGCCTGGAGGCTGGTGTGAGAAGCCAGGTCAAGTCCAAACCTCTCCCCTTTGACTCTCAGGCTGTGCCCAGTTGGTGAGGTTCGTGGCCAGAGTGACCTGGGCTTCTCTGGGCAGGAGATGCTTCCCCTCACTGGTCCCCTTTGCTGAGGGCTCTCAAGGGGTTTTCCTGGTTCACAAAATTTAAAGTTTTGGCTGTGTAATCTTTGCCTTCCCTTAATCAAATACTTCAAGTTCACAGTCAAAGGGTCTGACCCTTCCCACAGAGTCTGCTGAACTCTGCCCTCCATAACCTCCTGCTTCCCTGTCTTGGTGGTTTGTGTGGTCAGATGAAGCCCAGCCGCAGAGACAGACAAAATGAGCCGAAGGGGAAATGAACACGTCCCACACAGCCTGACTCTGGGGTAAAGGGCAGTGACAAGCCTGTGTTCTTCAACGGTCCCCGTCTCAGTTCTCAGGCCTGAAAGTGTGTGTGTGCAAACCGCCAGGCATGCTAGATGGGCTGATACCAGCTCTGTGGTGTGCTGCACTTTGTTGGGTTCAAGGCTTCACCCTGGACAGTTGGGCAGTGGTCACAGTGTCCCCAGGTGGGTTCCCATGGGGCCGATTCTGAGCCCCATGCCAAGGGAACCTGACCCCCAACCCAAAGAATATGATTACTTTCGTTTGGCTTCCCTCAAAAGCAAACCTTGAGATAGGAATTGGGTGAAGCAGTTTCTTTGAGATGTGATCCCAGAAAGCGTGGGATAGAGAAGTGAGACGAAGAGAGGAAATAAAATTAAGTACGTATTAGTGGGCAAGTTATGGCCTTGGGAAATGGGTTCAGTCCTACTGGGACCTCCTGAGAGACTGTGTGGGAACATGCTTCAGAGTTGCCACCAAGGGGTCAGGAAGCTGTGGTGTATTAGCTACCTGGTTTTAAAAACAGTTTTATTAAGATAGAATTCTCATACCATACAACTCACCCATTAAAAGTGTACAACTCAGTGGTTTTGTATATTCATAGATATGTGCAACAGTAATAGTCAATTGTAGAAGACTTTCTTCACCTCAGAAAGAAATCCCATACCCTTTAGCTATCACTCCTTTTCACCACCACCCACCTCAGTCTAAGCAACCACGAATTTACAGTTGACCTGTGAACAACGCGGGGGTCAGGGGTGCCGATGCCCCCATGCAGTCGAAAATCCATGTATAATTTTTGACTCCCCAAAACTTAACTATTGGGTTGTCGGAAAAGTCATGACACATGTTTGCAATGAAAAACATAGAAAAAATACATCATGACTTTTCCGACAACCTAATACATTTGTCTCTTGGTATCCACCGGGATTTGCTTCCGGAAACCACTGTGGATACCAAAATCCTTGGATGCTTAAGTCCCCTATATAAAATGGTGTAGGACAATGCATACATGTTTTCTGTCTCTATAAATTGGCCTGTTCTCGATATTTCATAGGAATGGAATCATAGTCTACCTGGACTTTTGTGACTGGCTTCTTCCACTTTTTAAGCTATAGCAGGTGTCTGTACTTCATTCCTTTTTATGGCCAAATAATATTCCTTTGTATGTATTGACCACATTTTGCTTCTCCATTTGTCCTTTGATGGACATTTGGGTCGTTTCTACCTTTTGACTATCATGAATAATGCTGCTATAAACATTCGTGTACAGGGCTGGCCGAGTGGCTCATTGGTTAAGAGTGTGAGCTCTGAGCAACAGGGTCGCCGGTTCAATTCTCACATGGGCCAGTGAGCTGCACCCGAGCTGAGCTGAGCTGCCCCTGAGCTGCCAACAGGTGGCAGGATGTCTCAGCTGGTGAGAGCACGTGCTCCTAACAGCAAGGATGCCAGTTTGACTCCCGCATGGGATGGTGGGCTACGCCCACCCGCAACTAAGATTGAACACAGCACCTTGAGCTGAGTGGCCACGAGCTGCCGACAGGTGGCCGGATGGTGACTGGACTTGGAGCTGAGCTAGCTGCGACCTCCACAACTAAGATTGAAGGACAACAACTTGGCTATTCCCCTTTCCCAATTCTCCAACACTGTTCTCCTCCCCCAATTCCCCAATAAAATCTTTAAAAAAAAAA
>NW_017731367.1:925530-927575 GCF_001890085.2 Hipposideros armiger | reverse complement strand
CAGGGTCTCTGATGAGGCTGGAACCATCTGAAGGCTTGACTGGGGCTAGAGGATCCACTTCCAAGGTGGCTTGCTTCCAAGGGTTGTCTTGGAAGCGGCCTACCGCATGGGATGCTTATCCACCCACTCCCATCCCTCAGTGGAAGGGTGCTCCTGGGGTGTTAAGGCCCTGGCACTTTTGGCCTAAGCCAGAACACACGGAAGACACTGGAGCTGAAGAACACCCTCAGGCAGAGATAGATTTAGGAGCCTGTCAGAGTGTGTGAGCATATTTGCAGATGTCCGCAGGAGACATGGCCAGGGTACCAACCTTGCCTTCTACAGTGATCAAACCTGTCCCACATCAGGCCTCCTGTGTCCCTCCACCCTTGCTGAAAGGCCCGCCACCACCCAACGTTTGCCTCCTCCCCTGTCTGAGCGTGCTCTGCCCTTGGTCTGTTTCCAGTCCTGTGGTTGGAACTTTGTTCTAGTTCTTATCTACTCTTCCCTTAGTTGATCAATAGTTATTTCAGCAGCTCTCCTCAGGTCTTCTTTAACTCCTTACTTAGTTGATTTTTTTCCCCTTTATGATCACAACATTGATTGCTGAAAATACAAGCAACACAAAAATGTATTTCTTAGAAAGTAAGAGTCCCTTGTAACCCTGCTCTTTAGAAACGGCCACGGTGGCTCGTTTGATATGTTCTACAACAATTTTCATACATAAAAACCCACCCGGTAATTGACATGCCTGGGGATCCAACCCTCCCTGTTGCTATGCTCCTTGCAGGTTTCTCTCGGCAACTTATCTTGCCTGGATGCCTTTCGAGGCCAGGGTGTGTGCATCAACCTCCATCTTTCACATGCATGTACAGCGCTCTTTAGTGTACGTGTCACATCATTTATTTTGCACATTCCCTATTGATGGAGATAGCAGGTGCCTTTGGGGTCCCATGTCTCCTCCCCTTGGCCTGACTGATTTCAGCTGTAGCTGGGGGGCGAGGGTCCTAACTCAGGCTCATGTTTGCATCTTCTGCTTCTGTGGAAGGATCTTCTCTGAAGCACAGGAGCCCTCTGAACTTTTGTATAAACACCGCTTTGAAGTGCCGGGGAGCTACAGTCTGGGAGGAAGCCAATTAGCAACCAGTTATTTGGTACTTTGGGCAGAGGGTTCCCGGGAGGCGTGCGGGATACTCTACTTCCAGGAGTTAAAACAAAAAGTTGTCTCCAATTTTTCTTATTACAAACACAGTTGTAACTAGTATCTCCTTACACTCATCTGTGTATTTGAGCTACTATTCTTTTCCATAAATTTCTTAGAGGTGAAGTTGTAGGACCAAAGGGATGAACTTCTGTATTTCAGTAGCTATTGCCAACCTTGTGCTCCAGAAATGTGATTCCCACCCACGGTGAGGGAGCTTGTTTCCTTCTATCTGGGAGGCTGGGTGCAGTGAGGAGGTTGTCCATGCAGGAAGCCAGGACAGCTCAGAGCAAGGCTTCAGAGTGCGTGAGGAGGGTTCTGCAAAGAGGAGTGATGGCGGTGATGGAAGACTGGTTATATGGTGAGGAGGCTGATTATGTTGAAAATAACAGAAAGCATGTTTCTCACTCTCAGGGAAGGATGGAGATGAATGAAGGCTGTGGTGTTGGAATGAGAGATACTGATGTCAGCTCATGTTTTTCCATTTTTATAGATAGATATAAAAATAAACACTGATGTGTGCATGTAAATATGTGTGTATGTTTATATATACTTATGTTTATACATACATATATTCCCCAGTTCTGCTCTCTGAGGGGGCCTGGGGGCAGCAAACCCCAGTGGAAACAAGCACACCTGGCAGCCAGATCTTGGTCTCTAAACACCATTTTCCACTAAAAAGGCACCAAAGCTCCTTGGAAAACGGCTGCTTGTAGTGGCCCAGAGAAATACGTGATGAACCTGGAACATCTTATTGTGCCAGAAGATACAGAAATATTCATGATGAAGACGCATGAAAAGGATACAGGAACTAGCTTAAAGGGGTTCCCGCTGGCCAAACCTGGGATAATTTGAATATCAACAT
>NW_017731367.1:911955-924648 GCF_001890085.2 Hipposideros armiger | reverse complement strand
CAATGAGGCACAATAGTATCAGTGAGACCAGGAATGTCTTTCTCCCCCTTCTTTTTACAATGACCAAGTTGAGAACACTCAGATTGACATCCACAATGCAACCCCGAACAGACTTGTGCTTCCTTTCTTCGGTCCTCCTTGGTCCATAACAGGAGTGCCCCTTACTCAGGAGCAGGCGGACACGGCCGTGGGTCACGACACCCTGCTTCACGGGGAAACCTTGCTTGTCGTTCCCACCACTGATTCGAACCACATACCCCTTCCGCGCTTCACCCAGAGCATCAGCAGCAACTGCTATGGCCATATGCGTCTCCTAAAACGTACGAAGTTTGCGTTCATCGTCCACTTCAATGAGTTTCTGGCAGCCAGTGTCTGGGAAAGAGATGTTCAGCTTCATCCTGAAGCAGCTGACAGCCTCCAAGGAGTCACGTAAAAGAGCAATGAATTCTTATTCGTTGAATAAAATAAAAGATCCCAAGTCTACATGGATATAAATAAATAGTAAGAGGATACAAATTTTCCTTGCAATGCAATGCCAACTAATACATGAAGGAATGATAGAATTAGAATCATTTGGCAGCCATCATAGTAATAATTCCTCCAAAAATTGTAAATGGATAAGAGTTTGATGACAGTTACATAGCCTTAAAGTGCCTCCCCACAAAATATTATACATATTAATCTCAAAAGGAAAAGTAGTCAGCTTCCAGTGGAGAAGCTTGGCAAGTACCCTCTTAATCAAGGGAATAAAGTTCCCATCTTCAGTAATGGGACAAATGGAAACTGTGTGCAAGGAAAGGCACACAGCCCCTTCCTATGACATTCCTCCCAAAACACGTAACCCGAATCTATCACAAGGAAACATTAGACTAACGATAATTGAGAGAAATCCTACAAAGTCATTGCCCTGTAATCTTAAAGAAATGTCAAGGTCCTGAAAGTCCAGGGGAAATTGAGGAGCTGTTCGAGATTGGGACAATTGGCGGAACATGAAAGGGTCTGAGGATTACTCACAGTGGTGGCTCACGGTGCGGTTCCTGATGCTAATGGCTGCCTTGTGGTGATGGAGGAGAGGGTCCCCATTTGCAGGAAATATACACTAAAGGATGCAGGGAGCCTGGGCTTCCGGTCAGCAATTACTCTCAAACGGTTCAGGACAAAAAGTTCTTTGTACTGATCTTGCAAAATTTTTCCGGAAGGTGTCTTGTCATTAAAAACGCCACATGTTCCTGGGAGCCTAGAAGAATGATCTTATTGAATCCTCACATCCTTAGCAATGGGCTAAGGATGGTTACCTCTGCTTGATGGATGAGAGAAATGAGGTCCCGCACAGACCGTTGGGGCCCAGGCGTTCAGCCAGGGCTGCGCTGTCCTTTCAGGTCACTCAGTGAGGTGTGTGGTCAGTCAAGAACGGGCTTTGCAGGGGGAGTGGGTGCGAGCTGTGCTTTCTCCTCTGCGAAATTGGGAGGGCAGTGCCCTCCTCAGGGGTGAACAGAAATGATACTGAAGTCTGGTTAGTGCCCACAGAACTCCACTGTTGAGGGTGAGGTACTGCCCCCACATAGGGGCCATGCAGGGGATGTAATTGGGACCAGGCTCCTGGCCAGAGGTCCGTGTGCTTGGCCTGGGTCAGGAGTGGGGACTGTGGGGCAGAAGGCTGTGTGCCTGGCAGCAAAGATCAGGGAGGCAAGTGGGCTGTATTTGGCCCCTCGCTCCTCATACTGGGCCTGAGGGTCCTAGGTGCATGATACCGGTGACAAGGGGAGACTGAGAGTTGGGATGACAAAATGGCAGCGATATGGAGGAGACCTCTGGTACATCGGGGTGTGTGACTGGCTGGAGGTGACAGTGAGCATATCTCTGTGTCCAAGTTTTCCCAAGCCACCCCTGGAAGGCTCTGCCAGACTAGGTCTGACCCTACTGACGATCTGAAGAAAGGGCTTGGCCAGAGACAAGTCACCAGAATTAAACAAGGAACTGCCTTTAAAAAATATATATATATATATATATATACACACACACATATAATTATTATAGGAGGAATAAATGCTGACTGTTGAAAAACATTTTTAAACTGAAAACAGAAAGAATTACCTCCCGCCTACCTACCTTAGTCTACCCCCCAGAGATAACCACTGTCAACAGCTGTCAACTTCAGAATCAGGTGCCCAAAGAGATAGTCGCCCCGCCCACAGGGCTGCTAGGCACCTGGGTGGAGCCTGGCCCAGCTGCACTCCCCAGTCTGCCGGCTGCTGGTCCAACCCCATCTGGTCCTCCTCTATCAGCTCCGTGAAGGGGATTCATGTCCCCACTCTACAGGCAAAGAAGCTGAGGTCGGAGAAGGGAGGGGATTTGCCCAAGGTCATGTGCCCTGTCCACGCCCAAGTCCTGGTTCTTGCTGCAGCCCGCCTCCCTCACCGCAGAGGAGGCCTTTGTCCCCTTCCTGCGCAGAAGTGATGTCTGCTCAGGGAAAGAGCAGGGCCTGGAGCAGGGTGGGGACCGGGGTCCTCCTGGGTCCTTTAGGGCCCTGTGAGGTTGGGATCCTTCCCTGAGGCAGGGGCTCGGCCTGATTGGGAGATTCTGCCCTAATAAAGTCCTGCTCATTTCAACCCACTCATCCCGTCCTTGTTTATAGCGTCTCCACACAAACAGACTTGAGAGCTTTCTAGGAACATGAGTGGCTGGAAGGCAGGATCCTAGCGAGACCACTCAAGGACGGACCAGGACTGCTCCGGCACCTACATATAGATGGGGCCTGGCCTCCAAGCCGTAGCCTCTTTGTCCTTCAGTTTCTCTCTCTATATGCCACCCCTCCTTCTGAAGGGATAAAGGGAGAAAGCTCTAGGTTATTTTCTCTTGCTGCCTTAAAAAAATATATTAACAATCACTTTCTTTTGTTCAGAAATGTACCAAGTTTCTGAGACATGCACCTATTCTCATTTATTTGAAAAATAGTCATCAAGTACCAGCTAAATGCTTTCTGGGCACTCTGCCTCCTTTATTTCATTCAATGCTTATAATAACCTTATGAAGTAGGTCTGTTGTCGTTCCCATTTTACAGATGAGGAAACTGAGGCATAGAACGTCTAAGCAACATGCCCTCCTACAGTCTAAGGATGAAGATGATAAAACTTCCGCCTCTGGAAACTCATCTCAGAGCCTCTCTGAGCTTCAAGCACACGCTGTGACCCTTGGAAGGCACCAAGCCCCAACTAAGAAACTCTTGAAATTTTCCCAGAAGTCCCAGAGCACACTGGGTACCAACATCGCTCCTTGAGGAACAGTTCAGGAGTCAGCAGGGTGAGGAGGGGCTGTGGGGCTAGTCACATACCTCGGGCCTGGGAGCCCTGACCTGCTCCAGGACCTGTGAGGTACCGAAACCAGCTCCCGGAGGTCCCAGCGGCCCTCCCTTGGCAGATTTGCTGTCATGTGGAGTTGGCCCTGGTCTGGGTCGATGCCCACCACCCAAGCTCAGATGAGGTACACACCCAGAAAACCTGGGATGTGTTTACTCCAGGCCTCAGCCCTGTGGGTGACCCCTGATGGACATGGCTCTGGGGAAGCCACCTCAGGATGGAGTAAGAGGCAGCAGGATGTCATCGGGTTCTGATGGGACATGCTGCCATGGTGGTCTTGAGCTCAGGCCTAGAGGCAAGCGTACCCAGGCCTCTCTAGAGGCCAGTGCTACAGACATAATGGCCACTGGGCTTCTCCTTTTAGGGGGCTACACTTTAGCCTGACATGGTCTTTGATGGCTGTTAATGCTGTGAGTGATGCAGCCAGCTGTAGGAATTCCTGACCTGTGGGAGTCCATTTGTCTCTGTAAAGCAGGGATGAGGCCTTCCCCATCATTTCCTGGGCTCTGAGCACCTTCAAATGGTCCACAATGGGTTTTGGGCCACTCAGAGTCCATGCAAAGATGTTGAGGTGATGTGCGTGAGAGAGTGACTGTGTTCCAGTGATGGAGGCAGGGCTGACAATGCTTGTCACATGTGAGATGCTGTCTGTGACGTTGGTGGGCTGTTTCCTGGCAATGCTGCCTGCCCCTCATTGCTCATCTGCTATGACAGCAGCCCCTTGAAGGGTCCACCAGGCTCACTCATCGGGAGCTGAGCAGTTAACTCTCTGGGACACCCCAGAATCCTTTACTCCGTCTGCCTCTGCACTGCCTGCAACCTCCCTGTGCCTAGAGCTGTTTATATATGGAGTTCCTGGGAAGGCAGGCCTGGCGCAGGCTCTGAGAGGGCCTAACTCCCAGTCCCTAAGGCCAGACAATGACTCATGGGGAGGAGGGTGGGACAGAGACAGTCTAGGGGGAAGACAGTCTCGCTTCCAGTTGTCACTAAATGGAGATAATCCCACCCAACTTTCTTGAGTGCTAACCGTGTGCCAGCCCTGTGCCAAGTTCTGCTCTCTCATCACTCGCTTACAATAGTGGTAACAATGGTTAGCCCATTCTACAGGAAGGGAAACTGAGGCACAGAGGGACTGAGTCTCTTCCCAGTCACACAGCTCAACAACAGCCTTTCTGGATCCTGGGGCTCCCTGGAAGTGTTGCCAGAAATGAAGATTTCTGGGCCTTGCCCAGACTAAGTGAATCAGGCTCTGGGAAGAGGTCCAAGCACCAGCATTTTAGTCTGCGAGGTCCATGTTCTAGGCTCCCTAGCAAGTTCCTGATGAGATAACTTCCAGCTAAGGAGCTGGTTGGAGGAGGAGGTGGAGCAGGGGAGGTGCTTCCTGCTAGGGTTTACACGTGCAGTTTCGGGGAGCAGGAGGAGGCTGGGGTCCTGGCCTGCATGGTTCTTCCCTCCCGACATTTCCTTCCCTCCCTCTGGGTACCCTATGGTAGGGTGAGAGGGCGGGGGAACACCTGAATGAATGAGACAGAGGGTACTGGGGGGTGAGAGAATAGTGAGGGAGACGGAGGGGTCCAACATCAGGTTAGACTTGATGTGTTCTTTTTCAGAAAAAAGTAGGGGCCCTAGAGAAGGTTTCCAGGAGAGGAATGCCACCGTTGGGAGCTCAGGCAGACCGGGTGGGGGAGGACAGACTGGAGAGAGAATACCGCGTTCCTGGGAGGGTTCAAGGAGCTGGACTAGGAGTCTTGAGGACCTAACTGGAGAGAGAGGGGTGGAGGGATGGAGAAGAGGCTCCGTGTGAAGCCTAGGAGGCAGGATGAGACCCTTTGGGGATCATGAACTTTGAGGGGCTGGTGGGATGTCCTTGGAGGTACGTCTGAAATGTGGGGCAGGAGGACGTGGGGCTGGAGTGACACCATAGTGAGGGGTTATGCTAAAAGTCAGCAGGCTGCAGGGCGCGGACAGCATGTGAGACCCAGATTGCTCGGACTTCATCTCTCTGGGGCTTTCTCATCTGCAAAATGGGTGGTTGTGAGATAAAGATGCTCCTGGAAGCGCCGGGTCAAACGCTTGGAAACACAACCGCTAACGTTTGGGTGGGTGTGGGGGGCCCCAGGTGAGCCTGTAGGAGACCAGCGGCGGGCTGCGGGGGCGGTACTGCCCCCTGGTGGCGGTCCCGGACAGTGCTCCCGGGCCCCCGACAGGCGGGGCGACGGGGCGGGCTGCTGGTGGGCAGGCTGCTGTCCGTTGGCCAGTCCGCCAGTCCGCTCTTTCTTGGTGTCGCCTCTGTCCGTCGGTGGGTCTCTGGACGCCACTGGCGCGTGGGCTCCCGGCTCCTAGATCTCACGGGCCGCAGAAGGCATGGTAGGTGAGCGGGATGCCGGCATGGCAAGGGCGCGCGGCGGGCCCGGGGCTTGCGTGAGTAGAGGCGGGAGGAGCGTGCGGGCTGCACCTCCCCAGGACGGTAGAGGTCGGAGGACCCTGCTGGGGTGCCTCGCTCCCCGGAGGACTCGCAGCCTCCCGGGTTATTTCTTATTGTCGGTCACGCGCGCTGCGGGATTGGGGGCTCCAGCGAGGCGACCCTTCCTGGTGGCATAGGGGACCTCCCTGGAAGCCGAGTTGGCGCTGTGTGTTCCCAACTCATCCCCGTGACTCCCGCCCTTTGGCTCCCACATCAGCGGGGTAGGGGGTGTAGATGGGGGTAGGAGGAACGTCTGAGTGGATAAAAACACGCCTGGATCCCAAGATGCCGGGATGAGATGTGGGAGAGGCAGGGAGGCTTGGGGAGACTTTTGGGGAGAGGCTTTGAAGGGGAGGAAGATACTGGGATTAAGAATGCTTGGGGTCTGGGAGAGTGAAGGACCTGGAAAAGAAATTGGAATGGTCCTTCACTCTTTCAGACACCAAGGTCTGCACAGGTATGTGTGCAAAGGAAGCCCCAAGCCCCCCATTGAGGAAAGGAATTGGGGCTAAAAAATAGGGAGCGGACGGAGGAACTGAGCCTGATTAGGATTGAGGAACCGAATCTGATTATCTGAGGTTGCTCCAAGCAGAGGGGTGGTGGTGGTGGTGGGCTTGGGGAACAGGCTCAGGAGGACAGATGGGGCTGCTCGCCTAGGGTAGCTACTGGCTGCCAAACCCCATTCAGCCCCTGCCCCATGTCGCTGGACTGCCCTCCCCTTTCCATGTGGGGAGCAAGGATTATATTTACTATGTGCTGAAACTGAGCACCCAAAATGTACTAGGCACACGCCTGAGAACTTTATATGTATTCTCTCATTTAATCTTCACAGAAACTATGAGGTAGGCTCTCTCCACACCCCCATTTCACAGATGAGACGACTGAGGCACAATAAGGGGAGGTCACAAGTACAGCATGGCAGAGCTGGCATTTGACCCCACACCTATCTGTTTAGTCCCATGGCCTGGTCCTTAACCACTGTATCCAGTGGATGACAGACAGAGATGGGGAGCCAGAGAAGACAGGGAACCCTGGAACTGGTGGTGTCAAATAATTCTACTTCAAATAGTTCAGGTGATGGAAAAGAAACAAGAACCAATGTTTGGATCAGTGTTAACAGTTTTTAGCCCTTTCACTCCCTCGCTTGAGACCACAGTGAGTCAGTCCCCTCAGGGAGGTGCTGATAACCCAGCCCTCCCGTGTGTCAGGCAGGCCCTGTGTTAATATAATTTGTGGATTAAGCTCTCTGGTTCCTTATAATAAGGAAACAGCCACAGAGAGGTTATTAGGCAAATTGTCACACAGCCTGGAGTTGGGGAGGCTGCATTGGAACCCAGGCAGTTGCTTCCGGAGCCCTTGTTCTTAAAGACCATGCGGCTGCACACTGTGCCCATCTTACAGATGCCCAAACCCCCAGAGTCCATGGCTCGAAGGGGGAGACCCAAGGGGAGGCTGCTTGATGGCAAAGCCCATGCTCGAGAGGATTTGTCACTTAGTCAAAGGTTTCAATAGATTGTGAAATTTAAAATTGTAGTCCATTCTTTATCATTTTTAAGGCACACATTTTTACATCTCTGAAATTGTAATTCATCTTACAATGAATGAGAGTTTTTTTTCTTTCTCAGCACTACATAAGATAATGGCTCTCTTAGTGTCGATGGCACCTTGGTTTGATGAATTAAGACAGAGCCAGCGTTCCCTGAATGACTTTACTGGGTGTTTCTCTCTTCTGTTCTACAGGCTCCTCTCTGCCTCAATTGTTCCATCTTCCCTGGAGACATGTCCCTGAGGGGTGCAAGGAGCCCAGTGCCCTGCAATGTCAGTAGTGCCTGGGGGCTAAATTTTGATCCTAAGGACTTGAACCTGACTGACCAGGAGCTCAGACTCAAGTACCTGGGGTCCCAGCAGACAGAGCTGTTCATGCCCATCTGTGTCATTTACCTGCTGATCTTCGTGGTGGGCACGGTGGGCAACGGGCTGACCTGCATGGTCATCCTGCACCACAAGGCCATGCGCACGCCCACCAACTACTACCTCTTCAGCCTCGCCGTGTCAGACCTGCTGGTGCTGCTGGTGGGCCTGCCGCTGGAGCTCTATGAGATGTGGTGTAACTACCCCTTCCTGCTGGGCGCAGGGGGCTGCTACTTCCGCACGCTGCTCTTTGAGACAGTTTGCCTGGCCTCTGTGCTCAATGTCACCGCCCTGAGCGTGGAACGCTACATGGCTGTGGTGCACCCGCTGCAGGCCAGGTCCATGGTGACTGGGGCCCACGTGCGACGAGTGCTCGGGGTCATCTGGGGCCTTGCTGTGCTCTGCTCTCTGCCCAACACCAGCCTGCATGGCATCTGGCAGCTGGAGGTGCCCTGCCGGGGTACAGTGCCCGACTCGGCTATGTGCAGGCTGGTCTACCCACAGGCTCTCTACAACTTGGTCATGCAGATCACCACTCTGCTCTTCTTCTGCCTGCCCATGGCCACCATCAGTGTGCTCTACCTGCTCATTGGGCTGCGGCTGCGCCATGAGAGGCTGCTGCTGCCCAGGCGGGCGGCCAGCGACAGACACAGTCTCCAGCGGCTGCAGGATAGGGGTCGGACGCAGGTGACCAAGATGCTGTGTAAGTGTAGCTGCTGGGAAGAGGGGGTGAGGCAGGCACTGGGTATGAGGCTGGGGCTTCCAGGGCCCGAAGGAGGGGGCTGAGTGGGTTTATGAGGGAGGCTGAATGTGAGGCTTGGAGTCACACCCCCTGCCTTGTGCTTGTGTATGTGCATGCATGCATGGATACTCTTCTCAATTACCCTTTGAGAAACTCACACCAAAGATAAATGTTAATGGCTCATGGTAGGATCAACTACATAATTTGTGGGGCCCAGTGCAAAATGAAAAGTCAGATATTATTAAGAATGTTAAGACAGCAACAGTAGAGCATTTAATCAAGCCCAGCGCCCTTCTGACATCGGGGCCCTGTGCAGATACACAGGTGGCAAACCCATGAAGCCAACCCTGGCTCATGGAACCAAACCACAGACAGGGCAGGGGTGTGTGGCTGTGCTCCAAGATGACAGAGTCGTTCATGGGATCTAGACTCTCCAGGTCTCTCATCTTGGCTCCTAAACTTGTCTCAGCTCTGTCTTTCCCTACAGCAGGCTGGGAGGCATGGCCATGGGCACAGAGTTCTGCTTTCTTGAAGAACTGCCCTCTTTCCTTAGTGGCTGTTGAAAAGTTCCAGGGAAGAATTCTGATGGGTGGGGTTAGGTCATGGCCCACCCCCAGGCCAGAGTGACTTGATGTTGAAGTGAGCAACCCCCAGAGAAAAACACAGTGGGCTGTAAGGGGAGCAAAGCTTCCAAAAGAAGGGGAGCGGGTGCTGGAGAGGCAAGATGACGAATTTCTTCCATCTATGGCTGTGGTTCCCTGAGAACCACAGGAGCGACCACTTGTCTAAAAGAGTCTTATTAGGAGAATTGTTTGTGAGTGTTGGTGTACGGAGCATAGGAGAGACGTGTGGATTGGCGCTGGCCAGGGCATGGCCAGCTGGGTTGAGGTTCTGGACCTTCCTGTGGCCTAGACCTGGTTCTTTTTCAAAAACAGTGGCCCTGGGGAAGCAAGATAAACTGATTTCCTCCCCACCTCGCGCTACCTGAGCAGGGCCTGAAACAGGTAGGGGGCGTCAGCCAGGGCAGGACAGAGCTGGTGAGACCTTGGTCAAAGCCATGGGATTACAGCCAGCTATCTGGGGACTGTCCTATTTTCAGAGAGAGACCCCCTCTTCTCACCCCTCAGAAAGTATCCCAGAGTGTGGACTCACCCTGGAGCTCTGTGCTTGATTCTCAGCTCTGTAATGTGGAGCCTGCACTACAGGCCAACTGGCCCCTGCCCGCCCTGCCCCTGCGTCCTGCTTCCCCACCTCACAGGGTCCAAGTCTGCTCAGCTGGGATGGGTCTTACCCTGGACAGGTGTGGTGTTTCCTTAAGGCTCTGGCTTCCTTCTCTCCCTCCCTCCTTCCCCCACCTCCACTTTCAGAAGGCCTACTGTGCACCAGGCTATGTGCTGGAGATGTTGAAATCTGGGATTATGAGGAAAACCATGCTGGGGTACGGTGGGGAAGACACTGCAGGGGAAAAGGATAGAGTCAGCTAAGCAAACATGAGAAACAAGAAACAAAAACCAAGGTGACAGAGACCTAAGAAGGGCTGGAAGGGAGCTCAGGAGAAAGTGGCCAGTCTATCCTGTCTTTTGCTGAGCTGGGGGGTGCTCAAGTAATGGGGAGTTAGTGTAGGGCAGGATATTTAGCTGGGCCTTGGAGAGTTGGCAGCTGGGGCTGGGAAGGCTTCTGGGGCCAAGGCAGGCAAGTGTGTGGGGGGGGTGCTTGTCTCACTCTCTCTGGCCCTATAATCTCCCTTCCACTGCTGTCTGAGCATGGGCCCCATTCTCCTGCTCCTGTGTGCTCACGTATCAGCGCATGGCCCCTGAGTGGGCACCCAGCGTGGGCCTTAGCCCCATAGTCTGTGCCACGCTGGGGCCCAGCATCCACAGCTGAGGGTCACCAGATCCAAGTCCCAGGGTGAGACAAATGGCTCAGGTGTCCACACCTGGTCCAGGTGGCTGTGGCCAGGGGCAAGGCACAGGCCCACTGCCCAGTCAGCGACAGTGGTGGGAGCAGCTGTTCTGAAAGGGGTGTGGCCAGGGCAGGCAAACTTCCAGAAACTTCAAGATGGACAATGGGCATAGGTGGCTTGTGGGATAGGAGAGGATGCGAGAGCGGGCTGACCGGCCTGAAGCGGGGACGGCAGTGGAGTGGGCTCCGGCGGACACCCAGTCTCCCTTCCCTGCCCCCGCAGTTGTGCTGGTCGTGGTGTTTGGAATCTGCTGGGCCCCGTTCCACATCGACCGCCTCATGTGGAGCTTCGTGTCCCAATGGACCGATGGCCTGAACCTGGCCTACCAGTACGTGCACGTCGTCTCTGGCGTCTTCTTCTACCTCAGCTCGGCTGCCAATCCTGTGCTCTACAGCCTCATGTCCAGCCGCTTCCGGGAAACCTTCTGGGAAGCCCTGTGCTTAGGGACAAGGTGTCGCCGCCACAGACCTCACCACAGCTCCCACAGCCTCAGCAAGGTGACCACGGGCAGCACCCTGGGGGACATGGTCTCCCTGGGCAGCAGGGCCCACGCTCTGGCTGAGAATGGTGGCCCAGAGGGGCAGCAAGAGAGTGACCCCTCCTGAGAGGAGTCTTGAAGCAGCTTCACCTGGAGGAGCCAGGGGGTCATGTGCAGCTTTGGGCGCCACACCTGCCCTCCTCTGCAGGGGTGTCTTCATTGCCTATTCCCCTTTTACTTCGTCCCCACTTCAGCCATCTCAGTCACTCCTGCTCCCACCCTGTTCTGGAAGTGATATAAGGTTGCCGTCTGTCCTCCAGACCTTGAGTCCTTCCCTGCAGGAATATCGCTCTAGTTAACCGGCACAGCAAACCTCTATCTGGGGACCCGCCACCAGTTTCTGAAATGTTGTCATGGGGCCCTGCCTTTCCTTCCTATTTCTTGTCGAGCTTCTGCAGGTTCTGGCCCATTCTGTCCCTCTAGCTCCTGGCCTGCACCTGGGACCCTCCTGTGACCTGACCCCTCCCTGCCCCCCAGCCAGCTTATTCTGCTCTGGGATCTCCACCTGGTGGTACTGCTGGTTCCATTCTCAGCCTTGTTGTCACCTTGCTCTGTGGCATCAAGCAAATCACCTCACCTTTCCAGGCCTCGGTCCCCTATTTGCAAAATGAAAGGGGCCCTGACATCTAAGTGTCACACTTTGGCACTTTAGCTGTGGTTTTCTGTGCGTGTGCATAAGCCACTGCTATAATGAAACCAGCTGATACCCTCAGATTACCAAGGCGGAAATTACTCTCTATCTATGCCCTCACCCCCCCAGCCCCTCCCCCTTCCTGACCTCCATGTGCACTGCCCCCACTTCCCCCTTCTGGAGATTGGTTGCACAGCAGTGTGAAAATACTGAAACAATATTGAACTGTACGCTTAAATGGCTGAGATGGTAAATTTTATGTTATGTGTATTTTATCACAATTTTTTTTAAAAGAAAGGATTAAATATAAAGGAAAAGAAAGAAATTTTAAAAACCACCCTTAACATTACTCTCCAGAGGTAACCACTGTATATAAGACAGGACAGGGGCTTCTTGGGAGAAAGGAGCTTGTGAGAAGAGGCTGTGCAGAGCTGTGAGTGCCCAATGTCACCTCTGAAATGAGCTCCCAGGCAGCCTTGGGGTGGCGTGCAGGGAGTGGCCAGACCCCAAGTCTGCAGTTCTTCCCAAAGACTAACTGGACTCCCAAGGGCCTCTCTTGAGTGATAGACAGAGATGACTTATACTTCTGAGGAACTCTGGTCAGCCTGGATTTACGAAGGGCCTACTATGTGCAGAGAAGTGCCAGGCAGACCGGGGAAGGTGGAGGATGTGAGTTATCAGAAAGCACATGTTCCTTAGTGTAAACTTGATGTATTTTCTCCAGTGTGTCCATAGCATGTCAGTGGATAGGTCCCATTTGTCACAGGTCACTGGTTACCCTGGAAAATGGAAACAGCAGCTCTGGGCTCAGCCCTTGAGAAAAATGCATGAAAGTGGAAGGGCCAGCCAGCAAGATTCCACTCTCTCCCGGAAGCAGCTTCCCCTGCAGCTGGCTCTTCTGCACTGCTCGGGGTGGGGCAGCAAACCCTGAGTCCCCAGTGCCGTTCCCAGCCCAGGAGTCAACAAGGCTTTGTAAGTGTCTGGCTCATCTGGGGATCCTGTCACCCACAGCCCTCCTCCTCCTCCCATGTTCAAGAGTTTGGACCCTCTCCGCTTCCTGTCTGCTCCACTCCTGCCATTATCCTGGG
>NW_017731367.1:908066-910180 GCF_001890085.2 Hipposideros armiger | reverse complement strand
GTGCAACCTGCCTGCACACAAATGAGAGGCTCAGTGGCCAACACTGACGGCAGCATCCTTCCGCACAGGTCCAGGTTCCGAAATCGAAAGGTTTAGGCCGAGGATGGCAGTCACTCTCTAAGGTAAATGTCCCTTTGTGTGACCTCTTTACATACAACACCCCAGCCTCACCTTCTTTCAAGCTTCTGCACAAGGCAGGGCAGGACAGTTGGGGGCTGTTTAGGAACAGAGGCTAAGGCCCAGGTTGGGGACAGTGGGGATTCAGGGAAGGCCGCACCTGGCTGGGTAAGAGTGCCCTGGCTCAGGAGAGGTGGCCACAGGCTGGGTTAGACTGGAGGGACTGCAGGCTGCTACCACATTCTCTGTAACATCTATAAGGTTACTGGGATCTTTTTAATCTAATATTCAAGTACCTTCATCATAAACAATGTGGGTATCATGCAGTCAGCTAACATTGACTGAGCACCATGTGCCAGGCACTGTACAAGGCTGGGATGGGGCCATACAAACATAGTGGCATCCAAGTGCTCTGACAGCTGGAACTCGGGGGGCACCATAGAAAGGCACCTGCCCCAGTGGAGGGAAGGCTTCCAGGAGGAGGTGGTGCTGCTCAGGACCCAAAGTCCTGGGAGAAGAGGTCTGATTGGCTGCTGATTGAAGCATCTTTAATGACAATTCCACCAAAACTGAATCCAGGGGAGAAGAGGGGAGACCCTAAAGGGAACGAAGGCTGTCAGGAGGAGGAGTGAATACTGCACAGGCCAAAACAAAGCAAAGCAGACTGTGGTCCATGTTCACTGCCATCATTCTCGGGACTTCCCTGGCCGCCCTTACCTGGAATTTGGATTTAGAACCTGTCTGTCTGTCTCACCTTTGTTAGATGTGCATTTCTTTTGTTTCCATTTTAGCAAATTTGAAAAAAATTAAGTACACAAAAAGAAAATAATTACTTCTAGTCCCAACACCTAAATTAAACACTGTTAACATTTTGGCAATTAGTTTCCTATCATTTCCCCACATACATCACCTCCCCCCATTAATGAATAATAAATTGTTTTCAATCATTTGCTTTTCAAAACAACTGCCTAGAACAATCTGGTAGAAGGTTGATGGTTATAATGGATGGATGAGGCTGACACCGCCCAAACTGTCTGATCAATTTTAACATCACTAAAAGTGGACAACCAGACGTTAAGTGCCTCCTACAGAGATGCAACAGAAGTACATGGCACCGACCATGAAGCCTTCTTGCAAAAACACTGAACCTGAATCTAAAGAACCTTCAGATCTAACCACCAGTTTACAAGAACACTGGGGATGGAGGAATATGTTCAAGACACCCCAAAGCTGTCAGCCAAGTCCAGAATAAAGACAGATTCTAGAGGAGGAATGACTTGGTTTCTTCAACAAATAAATAGCATTTGAAAGGGGTTCTCTATTATAGATTTAAACAGATTTAAGACATTTCAACCAAATGTAATGTGTGGTAATTTTTTAATCCTAATTCAAACAAAACAACAGTAAAAAGAAATTTTTGAGACAGAAGATTGAACACAGACTAGATATTGGATGATATCAAGGCCAATAAGTAGAGGAACATAATGAAGTGTTTACAGGCAAGATGATAGGATGCTGAGATTCACATTAAAATACTCAAGCAAAAAAAAAAAAAAAGGAAGGGAGACAGGGAGAGGGAACAAAAGTGGGACAGACAGGGAGTAGTTGAAAAAAGAATGGCAAAAATACTGAAGTTTTGAAGCTGAGTGATGGGTAAAAGGGGATTCATTTTTTTTAATTCTACTTAAGGTATGTTTGAAAATATCCATAACAAAATGTTTTTAAAGCTTGCAATAAAGATTCACCTATGTGTCCCTCCATCAGTGTGACTGCTTCTTTAGGTTAAATACCTAGAAGTGGAATTATCTGAATGCAAGGAATGAGAATTTTAACCTTGACTCAAAATTGCCAAATTTCTTTCCAGGTGTTTGTAATGAGGGGGTTCAGGACACATGGCTCCTTGGGTATACTATTTTAGGCTGAAGGAATTTGAGAAACAGCAGGCGCAGGGTGGACTTCCTGACCTTCCCCTGAGGCAGGTCATAGAACCCTCACAT
>NW_017731367.1:901311-906696 GCF_001890085.2 Hipposideros armiger | reverse complement strand
TTTTCTAAAACTAGGACGTGGGCAGGGCCTCTTACTCAGGACTACCCTTCCCCGCCCCGCAAACACACATAATCCAAAGTGCTCTTTTCCAAATCCCAATGTGGGGATAATTCCTGGGATTTTGATCCTACTACTGGGCTAACGAGTGCTAATGTTCACTGAAAGAGCACGTTAAGGATGACTTAACTCAAATAAACTAGGAGACAGTATTAAGTAATCAGGATGCAAATCAATAGCCGTGGACGAGTTCCTTAACTTCTGCGAGCCTCATTTTTTTAAACGTAAAATAAAACTATTAACATCCAAGTTATGAGGTTGTTTTGAGAAGTCCATGATAAACGGGATGAAGACGCTACCAGTACAATGCTTAGCACAAAACAGGTATTAGTGTGTTTTAGCTATGACCATTACTGCTATCACCGTTTTGATGAAGGCGTCAATCTCGGGCGGGTAGCGAGGGGCGGTGCCCGGTGTCAACTGGCCGGTCCTCAAGTCCCACCGCCTGGGGGGTTCCGGTCTGCGCGCCACGTCGCGTTGTAATGCCCGTCTCCTTCTGGGGTGAAAATGGCGATAACACTAACACACTGAGTGGGAAGCGGCCTAACCCGGTTAACGGGTGTGAGCGCCTGGAACCGACCCTGGCTCGCGATCCCACAAGGACAGGCCGTTTTAATGATGGGTGTTGACTTTCTACTGCCCCCCGATAGGGGAGTGTCGGCCTGTGTGACCGCCTCCCGGGGCCCCGAACTCAGCCGGGCCTGCGCCTCCTCCCCGGCCAACCTGGGACGAGCACCTGGTGCCCGCGCCGACCACGAAAGCGGACCCACGTCTTAGCACCCACGCCTTGGCGGGGACCAAGAGGACCGCCCCGCGCGCAGGCGCATCACGCGCGGCCCTGGCTCGAGACCGGCTCCCGTGTTTGGGGGTCGCGGCTCGGGATTGGCCCAGAGGCGGCGCGGGCTCTGATTGGCCGAGGGAATGACTAGGGTGACATCGCTTTCCGGGCTGTGTGCCTCCTGGGCCTCGAGTCTTGGGCGGCTGCTGGGAGGGCGCTGCCACCCCGGGCGCCCCTGGGCCTCTGCGAGTTCCTCCCGGGTGTCCAGAGAGCGTCGGCTGCGCGCGGTGGCCCCCAGGGCCCCGGGGGGGCGGGGCCGTACCCCGGGTACCCCGGCGGTGGCCTTAAAAGGAGAACCGGTCAGGGAGGAGACTGCGGGTTAGCTTGGGAATTGATGGTTATAGGTTCTGACTTGAGACTCCTGTGTGCTGTAAATATTGGGGTTAAACATGGAAGCTGCTCCAGTTAACACTGAGTTCGCAGTCTGGAAAGGTAAAGACACGAGTTGTAGGTACAAATTTTTTTTCCTGTCCAGGGGTTTTTTATTTTGTCTCTGTATGCTTCCATTTGAGCAGTCGGTTGTGGAATTAATTTTTTTTTTTCAAGAAACTTTATTGGGGAACAGTGCGTTTTTCCAGGACCCATCAGCTCCAAGTCAAGTAGTTGTTTCAATCTGGTTGTGGAGGGCAGAGATCCTTGGCCCAGGTGGGACTTGAACCGGCAACCCTGGTGTTATGAGCCTGTGTTCTAACCACCTGAGCTAACCGGCCACCCTGGAATTAATTTTTTAAAAATTCAAAGTTACTTGAAAACGCGTGATGAAGGAAACAGAGTAAGAGGAATTCCTGGAAGCTTACCTTTTTTACCTTGAGGAGTTTGTGGCAAAAGAGAAGGTATGGGACACCTGACCTACAAACATACCCAAAATTATCTTTTTCTATATATTTTAATATTCACTGGTGTGAGTAAAAGATTCCAAATGAGAATACTTTAGGATGAGGCCTAACACGAGTTTATTACAAGTAGAAACTTACTGCAAAATACTATAGGCAAAATGTGCATAGCATGGAATGTTGTAGGCCCCGTGATGTGCCTAATAATCATGTCCATTTTAAGCAGGAAAAAAAATCAAGGTGAACTGAAGAAAATGAGTCTTTCCTCAAAGGAGATAGAAGATGGGGAAGATGAGATGTCAAAAGATAAGGACAATGGCCGTAGAGATGAGGTAATTATATGTTCAGCATGGAGCAGGATAATTTACTGTCAACAATCAAGGTCCACAGTAAAGTAGTTAAACTGCACTGTTAAATCTCAAAAGTGGTATTGTGAACACTTTCCAATGAGTTTCACAAGCCCACTCTGAACCTAATGCCAAAATCTGACTAGGTCATTTTTAGCAAAGAAAATTACAGACCACTCTTCTCATGAGCACAAATGCAAAAATTCCAAACAAAATATTAGCAAATTGAAGATCAGTTATATAAAAAGAGTAATGCATCCGTGACTAAGTGTGGTTTATTTTGGGGAATGCAAAAGTGATTTTTGTTTGAGAAGTGACGTTGGTTGCCTGGAACTACTGGTTTGAAAGAAAATCTCTTGATTGTTAAAATTACTTCATTACATTCCTTTAGTTTGTGTGCCTGCCAAACATGTTCCCATATTTATTCTTTAGACAAATATTTAGGTCCCTTCTGCGTTCTGCATCTGACTGGGAGTGTTAGCTTTAAGTTGAGTCCTGGAAGAATTGAGGTGGATGAGTGGGTACGTAGCTAATGAATATCGGATGCTGCACATGTGTAGCCACTGGGCTGGGGCTTGAAAGATTATCTCGTGTCATCCTCACAGCAGCCATATTAGGTAGGCATCATGTTAGCTCCATTTTATAGACAGGAAAACAGAGTTAGCCATTAACTAACTTGTTCATGGTTTCACAACTAATAAGTGACAGAGCTGGAATTATACATGGTTCTGTAGAATCCAAAGCCCCTACTCTTTCCCTGGTCATTCCTCGGTCTTCCCCCAAGCAACTCATTTTGAGAGGCAGATAGCATGTATTTATTGTCCAGTTTGAGCAGCTAGTTGTATAATAGAAACTTTCAGTCGGTTCTAATAGAAACCCTGTTCAGTCGGTTCTAATCAATCAAAAGTAAGTTATCTGTACACACCTTCAATATTAATTTAAAACATGTTAACTATGTATTCATTTGTCCATCTATTGATGTGGGACTAAGGCTTTGTCTTTGCCTTTGGCTTCACTATTGGAGAAGCTTATCTTCCCTGTATAAAGTACACCCACGGTGCATCTTCCAAAATTTAAAGTTTGTGTCTTTAAAACAAAGCAAAACTTGGGGCCGGCCGAGTGGCGCGATGGTTAAGAACTGGCCTGGGACACCAGAGGGCCCCGGTTCGGATCCCACANTTAGATGTGCATTTCTTTTGTTTCCATTTTAGCAAATTTGAAAAAAATTAAGTACACAAAAAGAAAATAATTACTTCTAGTCCCAACACCTAAATTAAACACTGTTAACATTTTGGCAATTAGATTCCTATCATTTCCCCACATACATCACCTCCCCCCATTAATGAATAATAAATTGTTTTCAATCATTTGCTTTTCAAAACAACTGCCTAGAACAATCTGGTAGAAGGTTGATGGTTATAATGGATGGATGAAGCTGACACCGCCCAAACTGTCTGATCAATTTTAACATCACTAAAAGTGGACAACCAGACGTTAAGTGCCTCCTACAGAGATGCAACAGAAGTACATGGCACCGACCATGAAGCCTTCTTGCAAAAACACTGAACCTGAATCTAAAGAACCTTCAGATCTAACCACCAGTTTACAAGAACACTGGGGATGGAGGAATATGTTCAAGACACCCCAAAGCTGTCAGCCAAGTCCAGAATAAAGACAGATTCTAGAGGAGGAATGACTTGGTTTCTTCAACAAATAAATAGCATTTGAAAGGGGTTCTCTATTATAGATTTAAACAGATTTAAGACATTTCAACCAAATGTAATGTGTGGTAATTTTTTAATCCTAATTCAAACAAAACAACAGTAAAAAGAAATTTTTGAGACAGAAGATTGAACACAGACTAGATATTGGATGATATCAAGGCCAATAAGTAGAGGAACATAATGAAGTGTTTACAGGCAAGATGATAGGATGCTGAGATTCACATTAAAATACTCAAGCAAAAAAAAAAAAAAAGGAAGGGAGACAGGGAGAGGGAACAAAAGTGGGACAGACAGGGAGTAGTTGAAAAAAGAATGGCAAAAATACTGAAGTTTTGAAGCTGAGTGATGGGTAAAAGGGGATTCATTTTTTTTAATTCTACTTAAGGTATGTTTGAAAATATCCATAACAAAATGTTTTTAAAGCTTGCAATAAAGATTCACCTATGTGTCCCTCCATCAGTGTGACTGCTTCTTTAGGTTAAATACCTAGAAGTGGAATTATCTGAATGCAAGGAATGAGAATTTTAACCTTGACTCAAAATTGCCAAATTTCTTTCCAGGTGTTTGTAATGAGGGGGTTCAGGACACATGGCTCCTTGGGTATACTATTTTAGGCTGAAGGAATTTGAGAAACAGCAGGCGCAGGGTGGACTTCCTGACCTTCCCCTGAGGCAGGTCATAGAACCCTCACATGAGAGGTGCCCTCTATACCCAGGGGAAAGGAGCTTCCTTATCTGCAAGACACGAAGAGGAATCTGAGCAAACAGACCTGGCTGTTCCCCCACTTTACTACTCTTAGTTCATGCTCCCTTTTTCCTATCGCATTTCCACAACTCTCCACTCTTCATTAAGCCTAGCAGAAAAACACTTCTGTTAGATCACTTCATGGAGTCTTCATTTCCTTCTCCCTTGTCACATAAAACGTATGTTTTTCTCTTGTTAATCTTTCTTTAAAAAAAAAAATCTTTCTTTTGTTACAGGAGCCCCAGCCCAGAAATTAGAAGGGTAGAGGGAAAAGATATATGTCCTTCCCTACAGTATAACAAGTTGCCTTTTTACCAGTTTCCCCCCAAATCCCAAAACACTTGTTTGATCGTTTGTTAATAAAGATACAAAAATGGTATCTTATTTTTTTAAATTGTATTTCTCTGATGGTTGTATACAGAGCATTTCTTCCTATCTTTATATGCTACTTAAATTTCTTCTAAAAATTGCCATTCATATCCTTTGCCCATTTCTCTGTCTTTTTCTTACTGTAGTTTTCATATTCTAATACTAAATTTTTGTTACATGTTACAAATATTTCTTCCCAATTTGTTCCTTATATATTTGTTTAAAAGAAACTCTTGCATCCAGAAGTTTTAAATTGTAATGTGGTCCAACATGTCTTAATTTCATTTCTGGATTTTGCTTCATATGTCATGACATTCATATCTTATTACTGATTTTAATAAGAAACTTCTTAATTTTTGTAATCAAATGTTTATGTTACATTTTTACAGATAAGCTTTATCTAAACTGATAGGCTGTTTTTCTTCCTTTAGTCTGTTTAATTGATGTATTTCCTCACCTTGAAACATCCTTGC
>NW_017731367.1:895486-897806 GCF_001890085.2 Hipposideros armiger | reverse complement strand
GACTGAAGAACAAAATGACAGCAACTTGTCTGTTCCCCTTCCCCCAATTCCCCAGCACTGTTCCCATCCCCCCAATTCCCCAATTAAAAAAAAATAGCCCCTATGTTCTTAAAAATACATTTATAAAATAAAAAAAACAAAAAAAAACAAAGCAAAACTTTAAAAACCCTAGTAAAGCAATTTGAACACAGACGCCTATATTTTTACATTTTTTCCTCATTCACCCATGCCTAATTTGACTAAAGTTTTTAAAGCTTTATCAAGTATGTACAAAGCATTCAGCTTTGATTTCGTAGATTCAGTAACTGAACCTTTTGCATTAATTTGATTGGTTTATATAATGTTTATTATGCATTGAAACTGCAGATATAAAGGTCATATACAGGTTTGCAAACATACACAAGTGACGCTTATTAAGGCTACAATTCAGCTTACGGGAACAGAAATGCCCAGGAGTAGTCGGTACTGCAGAGTAGCCCAGTAGCCACACATGCTTGGCATTTCATGGGCATCAAGTTATCAAGTCCTATTTGGAACTCAGACTTTCATTGAATCCAGCCACAGACATAGTTGAGTGTGACATAGTTCAGTGGACCAGGTGAGTAGTCACATTTAAGAGAGCATCTACTGTCTGTGATGTTCACAGTATACCCATTAGCCTTCTGTACCAATCAGAGCCAGAAAATTCTTGGTGAATGTGCCAAGGGTTTTGGAACCCAGACTGTGCTAGCTTGGAAGAAGACTGGAGTCGTCACATTATATTTTCCTTAAGCTGAAATGCATGTGATAGGGTTCTAGACTGTTCACACTGGTAACCCTTGGTCATTCCTCTTTAAAATGTGATGCCTATAATGGTTTACTCTGATTGAGGCAGCTGAGATGAACTTTTAGGATAACCATTCCCTAATGTTGGCTCATGGAAATTATTTAATTCAAACCCTAGTATCATTCACGTGCCTTCCATGATCCCATGTCATTCCCATCCAGATGAATTGGTTGGTCTCTCATCTGTTTACCTATATGTTTTGTTCATAACCAGTAATGCTAATCACATCATATTATAGTTACTTATCTTTTCCTGTGATGTGGGTTGAGAACTCTGTGGTACCCCGGCGGTGGCCTTAAAAGGAGAACCGGTCAGGGAGGAGACTGCGGGTTAGCTTGGGAATTGATGGTTATAGGTTCTGACTTGAGACTCNTCACCCTAGCCTCTTGGTCACATCCTCACTCCTAGGACCTGCAGAAGTGTTTCCATTTTGGGAAGTGTGAACTCTTGATTATGACTGCCTCCGTCCTGCTCGCTCACTCTGTTGTCTCCATTATAGATTTATTCTCCAACCTCATCTGGAATTCCTGGTTCTCGACTACTGCTTTCTCCCAATCCATCAGCTTCCGCTTACCTTCACCTCCTTTCTGATGGGTCCTAGATGCCACAGTCATCACACATAACCTCTCTGCCAGAATTTCCAAGGGTCAAGGTGAACATACTGGAATCCCCCTTTCCTTCTCAGAAAAAAAGATGATTTTGTTTGGCAATTCAAAGTCCAAGATTAGTCTCATCAACAAAGCTGTATTTGCCCACCTTTCTTTCTGTGAAGGATCTGCTCAGCAAACATAAAGTACGCGGCATTTCACATCTATTCCTATATAGTCAGACGTAAGAATCAATCCTGCCATCCGGAAGACCATCTCGTTTTGTACACTTCTCAGTCTCCCCTCCCCTCAGTCCTGTCTTCTAATGGCTCCGCTAAGTTTTCTTTGTCCCATGTCTTCTTGAAGAGAGGAGTTGCCTTTTGGCGGGCTCCCTAATTTGCACCCCCTTTCCATTGCGGGGAATCCACTCTTGGTGGGAGACCACGCCCAGGCTCCCACTAGAGAATCTGAAAGGGTTCTGGGCAGTGTCCACTGCTGATGTCACTGTGTGGCCTATGACTTGCATGCAGCCAGTTGGACAACCTGATGTGGAACTGCTACCTGGAGCAAGTGACGCTAGGACCCACGACAACAGGGGGCAGACGTGTGCAGGGCAGCAGTGCTAATGGCAGCATCCTGTCCAGGCTACAGTTGGATTCCTGCTGCCCAGACTCCCTTGGTTTCTGCCCATTTTCTCTGCCAGGTTTTCCAGCTTTCCTCCTGTTGATGTTCTAAGCTACTGAGAGCCTTTCAATAGGTCCCTTTTCTGCTTGAGCTGGCCAGTTATTTGCTGTTGTCTGCAACCAAGAACCTTAACAGATCCATCCATCCACTGGTTTGAAAGTCACACTTCCTGTTTGTTCTACTAGTGGTTATCTGACACATTTCTAAGATAAGCAGATATTAT
>NW_017731367.1:882223-887657 GCF_001890085.2 Hipposideros armiger | reverse complement strand
TGTGTGTGTGTGTGTGTGTGTGTGTGTGTGTGTGTGTGTGTGTGTGTGTGTGTGTGTAACAGTTATATTAGTTTGCTAGGGCTGCCATAAGAAGATATCACAGACTGAATGACTGAAGCAACTGAAATTTATTTTCTCACAATTCTGGAGGCCAGAAGTCGAAAATCAAGTTGTTGGCAGGTTTGGTTTCTTCTGAGGCCTCTCTCCTTGGCTTGTAGATGTCTGCCTTCTCACTGTGTTTTTACATGGCCATCCATCGCCCATAGTTCTTTGTTTTGTCCTTTTGTATATGGTGAGACTTCATTCATTGTTCTGCTAGATGACATTTTCATCTTTAGTCATTTAGTTTTATAATACTGTGCCCAATTATTACTAGCTGTGGGATGGGAATTGATGGTATAATTAGGAAGCTTGAGGTTCAGTCTTTGGGCTTGGCTTTCATTCCTATGTATGTCCAGTTGGCTGTGTGGGGGGCCCCTCTCCTTTGGCGTTTTACCTGTATGTAAAGGATTGGGACTCTGAAGACACGTGGAGTCACCTATGCAGTACTCGACTTGGTGTATTTTCATAGGGCAGTAGCTTGCATACTTCTAGAAACCTAGGTCCTTTTTTTGTAGAGATTCTGATTTGATAACTGAGTGATGTCCAAGAAATTTCTTTTTTCTTTAGACGAGCATGCCAGATGATTCTGGTGCTAGGAGCTCCCTTATTACACATTGAGAAATTAGTCCTAAAGAGCCACAGAAATGTTGACATAGGTACCTGACCAAATCTTGCCCTTGCCTACTGTACAATGTGATTGTAACCTCATGGGCATAGGGGAGATATCTCTTCATTGTTGCTATTTCTCCTCCAGGTTGTCATCCCGCAGAAGAATGGTAGGAAGGTTACTACTGTTCCAGGAAATAAAGTAGGGGGGAAAAAGTCTCTGGCACCCATGTTTGCTGAGAAATTAATATCACCACACAGGAAGGGAGCCTCATGGGCCAAGTTGCCCAAAGACAAGAGGAATGCCAAGCTAGGAGAGCGTGAGAAGAGAAAGGAGAAGGATGAAGGTCGGAACTATAAGTTGGACTGGGATGAGGAAGGTAAAAATCCTCTTCCGCGGATGCTCCTAGCTGGTGGCTGAAAGATACCAAAGGGCAGCCCTGCGTGTCATTCGCATCACTCCTGGAGAGGCTCTGTGAAAACACCACCCTTCAGAAGGCTGCCTTGGCAATCCCTGGCTGGTTCTTCAGGCTTCATCGATGAGGCGTCTCAGTGGACATTTGACCTCTGCTGTCCAATCAGAGTTTTTGCCTTGAAAATTAGACATTGATTGTTTCTATCTTTGTGCTTCTGAGCCAAGCAAGTTAACTGTGCCCCAATCTTAATTCTCAGTGATTTTTTTTTGTCTTGATGGAGTCTGTGTAACATTTTAAATGGTATTGCTTCCAAAGCAGTAATTCTTACCATTTTTATTAAAATACCATGGGAATACATTTTAAATTATTTCAAAATAAAAGGTTAATATGGTAGCGATTTTTTTTCTTAGATTTGTGTACATAGTCAGATTTAGGAGCAGTTTCATGAGCTGTTTCTCTGAAAGAACAATTTGTCGTTCTCATTCTTTTTTCTTTTTTCAAAGATTTTGGAGAATTGGGGAGGGGAACAATGTTGGGGAATTAGGGAAGGAGAACATTGTGTTTTGCCAGGACCCATCCATCAGCTCCAAGTGAAGTTGTTGTCCTTCAGTCTTAGCTGTGGAGGGTGCAGCTCAACTCCAAGTCCAGTTGCTACTTTCAATCTAGTTATGTGGTGGGGGTGGGGTAGGGGGAAAGTGGTGCGGGGGGAGGAGGCATAGCCCGCCATCCCAAGCGGGAGTCCAACCAGCAACCTTGTTGTTAAGAGCATGCATTCTCACCAGCTGAGCTATCCGGCCACCCGTTGGCAGCTCAGCTCAGGGCAGCTCACTGGCCCATGTGGGAATCGAACCGGCAACCCTGTTGCTCAGAGCTCATGCTCTTAATCAACTGAGCCACTGGCCAGCCCGTCATTCTCATTCTTAACCTGTCTATGTGGCCGGAATTGATTAGGTGGGTTTTTCATTTAGATTCTGAAAATGAAGCCACGTACTCTCCATGGGCCGGAGGGAGAAAAGCCCTTCCTGTGGAGGCCGAGGAAGATGAGCAGGATAACCACAGTGATGACAGAGGCTGTGAGGAAGAGGAGGAAGGTAAGAATGACCCAAATCAGCTCTGTAAGTGGTGGCCAGTATCAACAAGTGGGAGGGATTGTCAGGGGAGCCCGTGGGCAGGAGCCGTTGGATTCTTTTATAAACTTGAAAACCTTTCTAATTAATTAATAAATGCTTTTAAAAGTATTTGAGCAGACCTAACCCATATGTCTTGTGAAGAATAGTCATGGCATAGGTATGATATTTGTTAGACAGTGTAAGAGCTTCCAGTTTACTCATTAGTGACGCAGATAAAAAAATAGAGTATTCTGGCTTTTGCCCACAGAACCCATCAAAATAACATCAGATAAATGGAAGAAGGAAATGGCCAAACAGAAGGCTTCCCCTGAAACCAAAAAACAGAAATTAGAAGGTAATTTTTTTGTGTGTTTTAAGGTATAAGAAACACATGGAGAATTTCATAGCAGTGAAAACCAAATCTCAAATGATGAATGAAAGAATTGTAACTGCAGCCTGGTGTTACAGTTTGCCAGTCTTTAATGGAATTTTCTTCTAGCGTCATTCTTTCTGAACTATTTACTTGAGGTTTTCTTGTTTTGTTTTGTTTTTAACTTTTTTTATGACAGCTGAACCACCTGTAACTTTCACACTGTTTGTCGGAAACCTGAATTTCAACAAAACTGCTGCTGAACTAAAAACTGGTCTCAGGGAATTTTTTGCTAAAAATGAACTTGCAGTTGTTGGCATTAGAGTCGGCTTGTCCAGGTAAATACCAATAAATTAAGAATGTTAAGAGTTTATCAGCCCAGCACTTATTATCCCTGGAGTATTTAGGAGTCCCAGTGGCCTTTTGTTTCACTGTGGGTTACTAGACTTCCGTTTTGTCATATCCATTTGTTACCTGCTCTTCACCCTTTGGTGAGATTTTACCTTAGTCGCTTGCAGTTCAACATGAGTATTTAAAATCCTTCAGCGGCTTGTTTAGTAAATCCATATTAAACTTTGCTGTCCCATTTTTCCAACCAAAATGTTAAAAAATAATCCCTAGATCCTCAAGTCTTTACAGAAATATATTTTCATGATTTTCCAACTATGAGCAATGTGATTTGCCTAGAATTATTTTAAACTAAGTCACAAATTTTCTCACAAATCCCCTAGCTTTAATGGCAGATACAGGCCCAGTATCAGTTCTGCTTTTTTGCTGAGTTGAATTTCATCTTTTCTCACTTTTTTTGGCTCTGAAGCCTGTCTTGGGTGTGCGTGTGTGTTACAGTGCTCAGAATTTCTTAGGTAAAAATGAAAAGGTAGTTTACAATATAAACATTCATGGGCACTCACTGTTCCAGGCATTGCTCTTAGTTCCTTATTTATATTAACACTGAATCCATAAGACAATCCTCAGTGGTAATTATTGTCATTATCCCCATTTTACAAAAGAGGAAATTGAGGCACAGAGAAGTTAAGCTACATGCCCAATATCACACAGAAAGTGGCAGAGCCAGGATTTGAGCCCAGCGCTCTGTCTCCAAGCCTATGATAGCCCAACTTTTGTCTCATTGCTCTTCTTACAGTTTTTGTTAGCTGTATTTTGAAATGTTGTTGTATTTGCAGTAAAAATAAGGATTCCTTCTGCATTAAAAAAATTCTTACACTAATAGCCGTTGGGTTGGCTAACACATTCCACATTAGGAATGATACTTTTGTTCCAACTCAGAAATGCAGCTGGCTGTTTCTTAAAACAAAAATTCAGAAACTTGTCATTTCAAGTTTTATCCTCTATAGCTTTTGGTTAAATTTGGTCAGTTGTTAACCAGAAAACAAATGAAGACGTCAACAGGTGAATTTACAATGACTCTCAGTCCTTGCTTCAGAACAGAGCTTCTCGACTTCGGTACTGTTGACATCCTTTGTTGTGGTGAGCTGTCTAGCTTATCGGATTCTACCCATGAGATATTAGAAGCACTCCCCCAGTTGTGACAGCCATAAATGTCTGCAGACATTGTCAAACTCGCCCGGGGGAGAACCACTGCTCTCTGGTTACTTCATGGCCCTGATATGCCCAGCTGGTGAAGCCTTGGTTTTAAATAGTAAATTTGGCAGCTGCTTTGGATTCTTCAATGCTAATTTACACTCCCACATCCAGTGTGTTAGCGAACCAGAAGGCATGTGCCTCTTGATCTTACCTGTGCAGTTTTTTTTCCTTTTCTTCTTCATCTCTGTAGGAGATTTGGTTACGTGAATTTTAGATCTGCTGATGACCAGGAAAAAGCCCTGGAACTCAATGAAGCAAAGGTCCTTGGGTATGAAATTAAACTGAAGAAACTAAAGGGAAAGGAAGCAAAGAAAGGTATGCAAACATGGTAACTTGTTTATATGTACCTGTGTCTCTGGAAGACTCTAGCTCAGGCAGGAATACCATCTTCTTTCTAATTCTATGCAAGTCCTCCTCGGTGCTCCTTACCAACAGGTCACCTGCTTCCACGGGACATACTTTATCTGTCTTGCTCCCACTCCCTGTGCTCTAGCTGCACGGCTCACCTTGTCTGTCACAGTGTCCTTGACTCTCTCATGTTCTCTGTCACTATCTGCCGTACCTTCTCTGTCATAATGTTCATTCCAGGACTCGTGCCCTGGCTACTTGCAACACATCCATAGAATCTTAGTTTAAAGTTCACTTCCTCAGATCAGAAAAAATTTTCCCTTCTCCCAGACTAGGTTATGTCTTCTCTACTAGATGTTCTCATTTCTCCTTTTACTTTTCCTTCCTGGCACTCACCACCATTTATAATTATGTGAGTGTTTGTTTCCTGGCCTTTCCCCCAACAAGACCAGGTTCCTGAGAGCCGAGGCCAATTCTGTGTTTTCACAGCCAGCTCCTAGCACAGGCCCTCACCCAGGCTGTGTTCCGATATTTGTAGAGTGAAGGAATATGTGTTGTTGTTTCCACTCTCCAACTCTTGAGAAGTATTTTCCTCTCTTAGAGAACTTTTGATGTTTATGAGATCTAAATTCAGACTAAAAATACTCTTTTGTATTTATGTAGATCGAAATGCCAAAACACTTTTGATCAAGAACCTGCCTGACAAAGTCACTCAGCATGAACTAAAAGAATTGTTTGAGGATGCTTCCCAAATCAGATTGGTGAGCAAGGGCGGTATGAGTGAAAGGTATGTTTTGTACTTACCTTGTACTGAAAAATAGTATATATCTACTGGATTCAAATGACAGAATTTCATTACATTCTCCCAAATCACTTAT
>NW_017731367.1:875603-876393 GCF_001890085.2 Hipposideros armiger | reverse complement strand
CTGAATGAACTGAAAAAAAGACTGAAATTTCAACATGATTTGCTTTTGAATGTGAATAAAATAAATGATGCTGCTATGAAATGTAGTTACGTATTAAGTGAGAAAATTGCCCGGGCATCAAAACCGTTTACAGATGGTGAGTTTATAAAGGAATGTCTGTTGAGTGCTGCAGAAATTATGTGTCCTGAACAGAGACAAGCCTTTGCCAATATAAGACTAACTGGTAATATTGTTGCACAGCAGATTGATGATATGACTGAGAGCTTACAGGACAAGTTGCGAGAGAAAGCAAAATCATTTGTGGCTTTCTCTATGGCAGCTCATGAAAGCACTTATATAAATAACGTCCCCCAGTTAGCTGTATTTATTCGTGGTGTTGATGAAACTTTTGATGTGACTGAGGAACTTTTGGACATGGTACCCCTGACAGGCACAACATCAGGAAATGAATTATTTTTACGTGTTGAGAAAAGTCTTAAAAAATTTAATGTAGACTGGTCAAAATTAGTAAGTCTTAGCACAGATGGTAATTCCACGATGGTTGGTGTTAAACAACTTGTTACAAAACTTAAATCTAGAGTGTCAGAGCTTTGCAAAGACACAGAACTTAAATCTGTGCATGGCCTCATTCTCCAGGAATCCCTTTGTGCTAAAAAGTTAAAAATGGATCATGTCATGGACATAGTAATTTACACCATAACCTGGATACGTTTCCATGGTTCAAACCACAGAAAATTCAGTGCTTTGTTCAATGAGTTAGATGCACAATATGGAAGGCTGTTCTGCTCCA
>NW_017731367.1:865742-869938 GCF_001890085.2 Hipposideros armiger | reverse complement strand
TTCCCCAATAAAATCTTAAAAAAAAAATTGTGGTAACATAAGCATAAAATAAAATTTACCATCTTTATGATTTTTAAATGTACACTTCAGTAGTGTTAAGTATATTCAAATTGTTGTGCAGTCTCCAGAACTTTTTCGTCTTGCCAAACTGAAACTCTACCTTCATTAAACAACAGCTTCCCATTCCTCCTCCTCCCAGCCCCCCGGCAACCACCAGTCTACTTTCTGTATCTATGAACTGACTACCCTAGATGACTCCTAGAGGTGAAATCATACAGTATTTGTCTTTTTGTGACTTAATTGTTTCATCTAGCATAATGTCTTTAAAGTTCATCCATATTGTAGCATGTATTAGGATTTCCATTTTTAAAAGGCTGAATAATATTCCATTTTGTGTGTGTGTGTGTGTGTGTGTGTGTGTGTGTGTGTATGCCACATTCTGTTTATCCATTCACTCATTGAAGGACATTTGTGACCTTTTGGCTATTGTGAATAATAGCCAAACATGATTATTATTTTCTTTTATTTTTTATTTTTAATTTTTTTAGCTGAGCCATTCTGCCACCTGTTGGCAGCTCAGCGGCAGCTCAGCTCAGGCCAGGCATCGAACCGCTGTTGCTCAGAGCTCAACCTCTTGAGCGAGCTCTTAACCAACCGAGCCACTCGGCCGGCCCCCAAACATGATTATTAAATGGTGTGCAAATATCTTTGAGACCCTGCTTTCAATTCTTTTGGATACCCAGAAATGGTATTGCTGGATCATACATTAATAGTAGTATTCTATTTTTAATTTTTTTTTTTTTAGCTGAGCCATCCCGCCACCTGTTGGCAGCTCACGGCTGCTCAGCTCGGGCTGACTCGAACCACTGTTGCTCAGAGNTGTGTGTGTACACACATTCCCTAACTCTGTCCACTGAGAGGGCTTCAAAGTCCTAACATCCAGTACCAATGAATTAACCCAGCACCGGGATCTTGGTGGCTAATGCCATTTTTCAATAAAGGGCACCAGGACTCCTTGGAGAAATGGCTATTTCCAGGGCTGCAGCAAGGAAAGTGCAAGACAAAGCCTCCAACATCTTATGCCAGAAGGTAAGGAAGGACTCAAATAATAATGGGGACATATGGGGACATGTCCATGGACACAGGAGGCAACTTAAATGACTGTTTTCTCTAGGTCCTCTGTGGACATAGTGGCTGTTCTTTTCCTGCTCTATATTCAAGGCCTCCACTGGCTCACTCGCCCCTCCCCCGCCTCACTCCTGCCCCTCCCCGCAGCTCCCCCCATCAAAGGTCACCCTGGAGCAGTACTCCTTTTCCAGGGGACTCTTGGCAAGGCCTCTGTGCCCAGCCTTGACAAAGCTCCTGGCACCACCTCTTCCTCTGAGAACCGGATCGCCGTTCCCCATCCCCAGAATGTTGCCGTTGTGGGAATGGACATGAGGCTCCAGCTGAAGGCTGGCCCTGGAGCCATTGGTTCCTGCCTGGTCCTCACTGCCCCACCTGCCTGCTCTCCAGATGGGCCTACTGTCCATGTCCAGCCAGCCTCAGCAGAGGGCAGGGTGCAGCATGTTTCTGGGAAAAAGCAGTGATGAGGCTCCCCAGGCAATGTGAGCCCTGCCACCACACCATAATTTTGGGGCCTAGTGCAAAATGAAAATGCAGGGCTTCTGTCCAACAATTAATAAGGTTTCAAGATGGCAACAGCAAAGCATTGACTCAATCCCAGGGCCCTTGTAAGTGTGGGTCGCATGTCCAATAAGCCAGCCCTGCTGCCACCTGAGAGTCCGCGTTCCCAAGAAAGCACAACCACTATAGGATCTGGCTGCAGAGGCCCAGCCGTCTTTGCCCAGCGCGGGCTCCTGGGCTGAGCCAGAACCAGGAATCGCCTCGGTGCTGCCACCTGCTGGCCACCCCGGGCCACTGCACCTCCCTCCAGAGAAGAATTTAGGTGAGCAGGAAAGTGGCTTGGTGATGGCCAGGTGACCCAGCCCCCTTTCTTTTCACTGATGAGAAAATAGCTGGGGGGTGGGGAGGGAGGCAAGGGGCATTCATTCCGCCCGAGGTCACACCAGCCACAACACCCCAGTGATGACGGCAGCACTTAACTGTCACACTTGAACCTCTCTGTTATTTACAACCCCACAAAGTAGAGATGATACCCCCATAAAGGTGAGGAAATGATATTAAGAATTTGAGTTTTCTGGCTACTGTGGTTGCCTTCGATGGCCTTTGTTGCTTAGGCGCTCCCCTGATCATTCTTTGTGTACCCACTCGCCCAAGTGCTGACCCACCTGGGCCTGGGGGTGGGGTGGTGCCCAGGTCCACACTTATCAGCATAATCCCGTTACCTGGCTCCAGGGTGGGCCTAGAACCCAAAGGTAGTGGAGGGGACTTCTTTTTAGCTGAGGCTGCTGGGAAAGGTATTTTCTCCCTCCCTCTGGACTCTAAGATGTGTGTGGACATGAGGTTCATTGCTTGAACTGCAGCTAGAGGCATTTTGCCACCATGATGAAAGCTGTTCTAAGCATGAGGAAGCTGATGTGAAGTGAGGGAAGAAAGACACAAAACACGAATACAGGACCACATCTTTGAGTTGCTGGATCAAGCCAGCCCTGAAGTGCTGAGAGTCAGGGTACCAAACACTTTGCAGTGCTGAGAGCTGGTGAATCCCCTTGGTATGTAAACAGCTTTGAGCAGCTGCTTGAAATGAAAGGTGTTTAATGCAAAAGGCCTGCCAGCCCCACTCTGCCCCTCCAGCCCCATCTGCTGTGGATCGTCTCCCTCTGACCTTGATCCCGAGTTTTCAAGCCCCTCTGTCTCCCTTACGTCCTCAACATGGCAGCAGTCCTCTGTCTCCAGGGCCTTTGCACACTGCCCAGGACACCCTCCCCTCCCCCACCTAGCTGACGGATCTCATGGGCCCTTATGGTCTCAGCCTGAATGGCATCTCCTCAACAGGCTCTTCATATTTTGTCAATTATGAATAATGCTACTAGGAACATTCATGTACAAGTCTTTGTTTGGACATATGTTTTCATTTTTCTTGGCTATATACCTAGGAGTGGATTTGCTGGATTACATGGCAATTCCATATTTAACCATTTGAGGAACTGCCAGATTATTTTCCAAAGCAGCTGCACTATTTTACATTTCTACCAACAGTGTACAAGGGTTCAGCACTTGTTATTTACATTTTTGTTTATAGCCATCCCACTGGTGTGAAGATGTATTTCATTGTGGTTTTGATTTGCATTTCCCTGATGACTGGTGATATTGAGCACCTTTTCATGTGCTTAATTGCAAGTATATTAGTTATATCTTCTTTGGCAAATGTCTATCCAAATCCTTGCCCATTTTTTTAATTGGGTATTTTGTTTTTGTTGTTTTTGAGTTGTAGGAATACTTTATATATTCTGGATATTAACCCCTTATCAGATATATGATTAGCAAATATTTTCTCCCTTGTGTGTGTTATCTTTTCACTTTCTTGATAGTGTTCTTCACAACATGTAAGTTTTTTATTTTGCTGAAGTCCAATATATCTATTTTTTCTTTTTTTGCTTATGCTTTTGGTGTTATATCTAGGAAACGGTTGCCTACCCCCAAATAAGGAAGATTTATGCCTATATTTTTTTTCTAAGAGTTTTATAGTTTTAGCTCTTACTTTTAGGTCATTGATCCACTAATTTTTTTTTTTTAAGATTTTTTTTTTTTGGGAATTGGGGAAGGGGAACAGCCAAGTTGTCCTTCAAGCTTAGCTGTGGAGGGCGTAGCTAGCTCAGCTCCAAGTCCAGTCGCCATCTGGCTGCCCGTTGGCAGCTCCCGGTGCCATGTTCAATCTTAGTTGCGGGTGGGCATAGCACCATCCCATTCAGGAGTTGAACTGGAAACCTTGTTGCTAAGAGCGCATGATCTAACCACTGAACCATCTGGCCACCCATGGGCAGCTCAGGGCAGCTCAGCTCAGGATGCCGTGTTCAATCTTAGTTGCAGGTGGGCATAGCCACCATCCCATGTGGGAGTCGAACCTGGCAACCTTGTTGTTAGGAGCACGTGCTCTCATCAGCTGGGCCATCCTGCGACTGTTGGCAGCTCAGCAGCAGCTCAGCTCGGGCGCAGCTCACTGGCCCATGTGGGAATCGAACCGGCGACCCTATTGCTAAGAGCTCACTCCCGTAAGCTAAACTGAGCTTAAA
>NW_017731367.1:853148-863467 GCF_001890085.2 Hipposideros armiger | reverse complement strand
GGGCCCTGATGCTCAGAGCTGGCACCTCAAGCCAACTCTTCACCAACACGCCACTCGGCCGGCTCTCTTTGTTTCTTTCTTGTTTATTTATTTTATTTTTATTGGATAATAGTGTGTTTTTTTCCAGGACCCATCGGCTCCAAGTCAAATCATTATCCTTCAATCTAGTTGTGGAGGGTGCAGCTCAGCTTCAAGACCAGTTGCCTTTTCAGTCTAGTTGCGGGTGGCGCAGCCCACCATCCCATGTTGGAATTGAACCGGCAACCTTGTTAAGAGTACACACTCTAACCCACTGAGCCATCTGGCTGCCCACCAGCAGCTCAGTGGCAGCTCAGCTCAAGTGCAAGTCATTGTCTTCAATCTAGTTGCGGAGGGCACAGTTCACTGGCCCATGTGGGAATTGAACCGGCAACCTTGTAGTTCAGAGCATGCGCTCTAACGAACTGAATCACCTAGCAGCTTCCCCTCCTTTTTTTCTGACAGCAGTCATCCTAATGGGTGTAAGGTATACATTTTAAAAGTTCAGGTTTCTGAATCTACAAAGCCTCAGCTACTTTCAACCTCACCTTCTTTCAATCCCTCTCTGCAGAGGGGCAGGGCAAGGACACCTGGAGGACTGGACAGGAATAGATGCTGAGGCCCCAGGAATAGCAGGGGTTCAGGAAAGACAGTATCTGGCTGGAAAGTGTGCCCCAGCTCAGGCAAAGTGGCCATGAGCTGGAGATAGCCTGGAGGACTTGGAGGGAGCTGCCATATTCTCAGGTGTATCTGAGATCTCACAGTCTCTGGAATACCTGGGTTCTTGAGATCTCCCTTGCTATCCTGAAGTTCCTCCATTAACTCTAAGCCATCATTCACAGAATCAGCATTTATTGAGCACCAACTGTTTGCTAACACTGTGTAGAGCCTAGGGTTAAAGGGGTGAGTTCCACACGACCTCAAGAAGTATATGTGTATGGCAGCTGGTGCTTTAGGAGCGTAGAGGAGTACCCAATCTGGTCTGAGGATAACAGGAAGACTCCAGGAAGAGGTGGCAGAGTCCTGAAGGTGGACCAGGAGGCCAGATACAGGGGAGGACGTCTCAGGCAGGGGAAGGAGCATAGGAGAAGGTGCAGGTGAGACCGAGCCCCAGAGGGCCTACTGGGGGAAGGCCAGTAGTCCAGTAGACTGAAGACTGGAGGTCTCAACAGGGCACAGGACCAGTACTAGGATGAGGCAAGTGAGGTAGTTGCCTTGGGTGCAAAATTTAAGGCCTAAAACTCAGTAGTCAATATCATATTTTAATGCAAGATTTTTTCTTTAATTTTTAATTTTTTTTATTGGGTAACAGTGCGTTTTTTCCAGGACCCATCAGCTCCAAGTCAAATCATTGTCCTTCAATCTAGTTGTGGAGGGCACAGCTCAGCTCCAAGTCCAGTCGCCGTTTTCAATCTAGTTGCGGGGGGCGCAGCCCACCATCCCATGCAGGAATCGAACCAGCAACCTTGTTGTTCAGAGCACGCACTCTAACCAACTGAGCCACTGGCTGCCCCTAATGCAAGATTTTAAAATCAAAATGAATACAAGAAAATCTGTGATGAACAAAATATCAAGTTTTCGTAAAGACCAGATCAGTGCTGTGTCGTCATGTTGATGCCTAAGAGAAAAGGAATATCAGTGATACTGACCCTGCGTTTATTTAAAATTTTGATTTTGTGTTCATCATGGATTTTTCACATTATTTTAAAAAATTGCACTGAGGTATTACTTATCTTGATTACTGAGTTTTGGGAGTTCCTTAAATTTTGTGCCTGAGACAAATGCCTCGCTTGCCTCACCTTGGTACTCTTCTCGGCAGTGGGAAGTGGGTTATCAATGCTGAGCTAAGGCACTTGGATTTTCTCCTGCCAGCAACGAGAAGTTATTGAAACCTTTTCATTATTAGAATGTGTTTGTAGCTGTTGATTTAAAAAACTGATGTGGCTACAGTCTGGTAGATTAGAGGGGCAAGACTGGTGTCAGAGAGGCCAGCTCAGAATTGCGGCGTTAATCCAGGCAGGAAAGGATGAAGGCTTGAATTAGAAGCAGTGGGGATAGTAAACCGATTCCAAAGACACCTGAAGGCCAGGCTTTGGGAAGCACCTGCTGTGGGAGCTGCCGGGGAGGGTTGGGTCTGAGATGATGTCTGGCTCTTGCCTGGGAGGGCTGGTCACTGTGTCTCATTTACTGAGGTACGAAAGATGGCAGTTCAGGGTGGAGGCAGAAGCTGAGTTCAGTTTGTGACACTCTGAATTTGAAGATTTATAGGACACCAAAGGGAGATATCAGGAGCCCAGGAGGAAAGTTGTTCCTAGAGAGACGAATTTGTTCCTAGAGAGGCGCCATCAGTGGCAGTCGTCCACTGGGAGGGGACGCCATGGCTGAGAAGCTGCAGCGGCCACCAGAGAAGGTGCCTGAACAGAGGGGCAGTGGGTAGGGGTGTATACTCCCCTCTGTAGCATGTCCAGGAAGAAGAGAGGAAGGAGGCAGGGGAGCTGTGCCAAGGAAGATGTGGCCAAGGAAGGAAGCCACAGAGAGGTCCAGAAGAGAGGTCTAAAAGGGTCCTTGGGGCTCGCACCCGAGAAGGTACTGGGGGTCCTGAGAGGGACTGGCAGCAACTTTCCTCAACTCTTCCCAGAAGCTTGCTCCTGTGAAGGACAAAACAAGGGAAGAAGGGAACTGAAATGCAAGGTGTGGCTAAGGGGATAATTGGAGTGAGCCCCCTGGAAGGGCAGGGTGAGGCTCCCCTGCTGCGTGAGAGACACATCCCAGCTTCCCTTGGACCTTGAGTGGGGAAAGCTAAGAACCAGGGCTGTATGTAAATCGGGAGGCGGGGATCCCTGGGGAGGTCTCTTTTTCCCTGTGAAGTGGAGAATAGGGTAACTGTTGAGAGGGAGCAGGGAGGAGGAGCTGTGAGGAGTCCTGGAGACGACTGGGAATAGATGCTGGGGAGATGGAAATGAGAGTGGGGATCCAGTCGGAGCTCCTGGAAGACTTGCTGAACAAAGCTGAGCAGGATAGTTGGAGTCCCTGGTCTGTTATCACAGGATTTCTCTCTAGCGGGGCCCAACCTCCTGGATGTACTGTAGAAGGGAAAACTGACCATTGGCCTGCTAGGGGGTGCAGCAGGGGAGTCAGGGCTGGTGATAATCTGGGGCCTGCTACCAGCCCTCCTCCAGCAGGCTCAGGGGCCCCCTGGTCACTGGTGCAGTTGGGGAGCGGAGGGCTGACCCCTGAGGCTCTGAGCTGGCAAACGAAGCTTCTCAGGTGGCCTCCGGGAGAAGAGGGCCAGGTCCTTTGCCTCTGGGCCCTGAGCCCAGGTTTCCTTGTGTATGAAAACACTGGCCTAAATGCCAAGCAAGGCCAGGAAAGGAAGAGTTTAGGACCTTCCTTCGGCATCTGGCTGAAAGTTCTGGAAATTACCTGAAGGCCTCAGGGAACCCAAAAAGACAAAGCGCGGGCGGGGTGAGTAAAGGGAACTTGGCTCTGCCCATCTTCACAGACTCCGAGCAGACTCCCTGCCCTCTGGCCTCAGGCAAGCTTAGCGAGCTCTGGGGTTGAGGCTGTGAAGTCCCCCCAGGACAGGTTGGCTGTCCTCCCACCCAATGCTTTGGGCAGCTAACCTGGAAGCAGCTCTGGTCCTTCCACTGTGGCTCCAGCCTTCCAGGGCACCCCCCGTCTGTGGGTGGCAGCAGCTTCCTGCTTATGCTTTACGTCCCATTTGGCTTCTCAGCAGTTCTATCAACCTTGTAACCAATTCCTGCTTGAACTCCCTGTTTTAAATATCCAAGGTAATTTTTCTTTGCTGGTTGGAGCCCAACTGAGGTATTGGGTTCCATGCGGCCTGGTTCTGGGGATTGAACAGCTGCAGACTTCCCCCAGTGGGCTGTTAGACCCCCGCATTGATGTGGTCCCCCTGTGGCCGACGGGGTCTCTGGGGGCCCGCGGATGCCCAGGGCGGGTACCTCAGTGCAGACAGGCACTGTAGGTAGTAGGGGCTGGCCAGGCCATGGCAATGGGCTGTGTCAGAAAGTGGCCAGAAGAGGTGGCCAGTGGCTGCTCAAGTACTCCTGAGGCTCTGGGCTGGTGGCACAAGCTGGTCAAACTCCCCAGTGTGAAAGTGCAGGGAAAAGAATTAGAGTGATGCCTTTAGGGCAGGGATCGGCAAACTTGAGATGGAAGAGCCGCCGAGCCGCAGGCTCTGAAGTAAAATTGAAAATGAAAATAAAACTATCATAGTTTCACTTATAAAAATTTTAAAGGATATTATTCACGTAATGGTGACTATGTAAAAATATATTTATGGCTCTCGAATAATTTTTAAATTGTTGTGAGGGACAGGATTGGCTCTTCCAGGGGTCAGCAAACTTTTGAGACGGAACGTACCCAAAGAGCCACATGTGGCTCAGAGCCACAGTTTGCAGACCCCTGCTCTAGGGGTTGTGGTAGCCTTACCTCTCCCTCACCCAGGCCCTCCTCTGCCGAAGTGCACAGTGCTGTCTGTCAGCCCAGGAGCTCTGGGGGCAGCAGGAACCTCAACCGGTCAGGGCAGCTGGGATCTCTCGGCTGGAACTGGCACCAAAAATCCCAACCAAAGGTGGCACTTGGAAGGGCACTTATCAAAATGTAAAAAGCCATATTTACTATTATAACTTGTAATAGCAAAACATAGGAAAAGACCCTAAATATCCAGCACTGGGGACTGGTTAAATAAATGATCCTTTCATACGAGGAACACTGTAGCTATTAAAAAGAATGAGGCAGCTCTGCATGCACTGATGTGGAATGAGTTGTGAGATAAATCTAGTTAATAAAAAAGAAGGGAGAGTTCAGAACAGTCTAACTAGAATGACTGCATTTGTATTAAAGATAGTAAATACACCTGTTTATTTGTAAATACATTCAATCTGGAAGGATACGCAAGAGACTGCTGCTGGCTGGCACTGTCCTGGGATGGGGTGGGGGGAGGGCAAAGCATTCAGACCCTGATGTCAAGAGAATAAAGCTGGGAGTACCATTACCTAAGTTTCTGCTCACTTGAGTAGCTCACCCATGGTTTTCTTTCTAGAATCTGATTTAGAACCGCTGAGAATGTGGATCGGACCCATCTTTGCCTTACTCTTAGTACTGGGGCATCTCCTTGGAAAAGGGAACAGGAG
Source organism: Hipposideros armiger (assembly GCF_001890085.2). Classification (NCBI taxonomy): domain Eukaryota; kingdom Metazoa; phylum Chordata; class Mammalia; order Chiroptera; family Hipposideridae; genus Hipposideros; species Hipposideros armiger. Next base: position 858,290 of record NW_017731367.1, on the reverse strand, counting down.
TTCCTGCCTTCATTTAGTAAAAAACAAACACAGAAGCCCAAGGTCATACAGCAAAGGGGCAATATTTCATGTTTGCCCACCCATTATAAGCCAGGGCAGGCTCAGATTTTACACTTTCCACTTATCCAAGGTCCAGTACAGTCGGACCTTGCTACAGTAACCTGTACTTCCCTGTTCTGGCTGTAGGCAATTTACTGCACCTGGTGTTTAGTTATCATTTAATTAATTTTTATATTTATAGATTCTGTTTCTTAAAATTTCAGCTTTGAGATATAATTGACATATAAAATTGTTAAGATATTTAAAATGTACATCGTGGTGATTCGATATTCACATACATGGTGAAAGGATTCCCTCGACAAGTTAATTAACACATCTATCACCTCACATTTTTTTTCTTTTTTTGGTGAGAATATTTAAGTTCTACTCGTAGCAAATTTCAATTATACAATAGTGTTATCAACTATAGTCACCATGCTTTACATTAGATCCTCAGAACTTACTCACCTTAGAACTCAAAGTTTGTTCCTTTTTACCACCCTCTTCCTATTTCCCCTACCCCCAGCCCCTGGCAACCATTTTTCTACTCTTTGTTTTTATGAGTTGGACTTTTTTTTTTTTTTTAAGGTTCCACATATAAGTGATACAATGCAGTATTTGTTCTTGTCTGGATTATTTCACTTAGCATAATGCCCTCAAGGTCCATCCATGTTGTCTCAAATGGCAGGATGTCCTTTCTCATGGCTGAATAATATTCCATTGTGTGTGTATGTATATACGTACATGTGTTTATACACACACACATACCATCTTTGTCCATTCATCCATTGATGGACACTTAGGTTGTTTCCATATCTTGGCTACTGTAAAGAATGCTGCAATGATCAGAGGAGTGCAGATATCTCTTCAACATCCTGTTTTCATTTCCTTTGGATATATACCCAGAAATGGGATTGCTGCGTCATATGGTAATTCTATTTTTTTTTAACCTTTTTTTTTTTTTAGCTGAGCCATCCTGCTCGGGTCGGGACTCGAACCACTGTTGCTCAGAGCTCGCACTCTTGAGCGAGCTAACCAACTGAGCCACTCCGCCAGCCCTGGTAGTTCTATTTTTAATTTATTGAGAAACCTCTATATTGTTTTCCATAGTGGCTGCACCAATTTACATTCCCTTACTTATCCTTTAATTCAGTCCTTTGGAGTTTAAGTGTCCCCTCCTTTACTCCTGCCATTGGGTGCTTGGTAAACTCCCATCCAGTCTTCCCTCCCTTTCTTTTTAGAAGACAGCCTCCTAGTCATCCAAAAGAGACCAGCTGACAGGAATTAGCCTAATTCTTGTGCCCACACTCCATTCATTGACTGGATATTTAGTAAGCACCTTTTAGGCACCAGGCACAGTCTGAGCACTAGGAAGCCTCTTACTGAGCCAGATTGGCCTCCCAGAGCCTACATTCTGCACCCTCACCCAAGAGCCTACATTCTGGCTTACACTTACTGTCTCACAGGTAGTCTTACCTTTAGTCTCAAATTGGTCTGGATTGGGGGTGGCTGCCTCATTCAAGAATCATTCCTCACTTAATCTAAACTTCTCATTTCTTTTCTGACCTTCCAATTCTTCCTTTACTGACTCATTCTCCATAACCTATAAGAATGTTCATCTGCCTTCTTGAGCTGCATTAGTAGAGTAACCACTTCTTCTGCTAGGAATGCTTTGTACAAGGTCATCCTGCACTTATCACCGCCACTTCCCACCTGTTCACCTCCAACCGCAGCAGTACTCCATCACCCTGAAGCAAGTCTTGTCAAAATCTCCAACATCTCGTAGTACCAAATCCCGTAGACCAGCTTTAGGCCTCACCTTATTTGACCTATTTATGGTCTCGGACACTGTTCTTCCTTTTCTTTTTTGAAACCCTCTCTTCCCTTGGCTTGCAAAACTCCCATTTTGTAGCTGTGCTTCTGCTTCTGGGCCTTCTCCCACCCCAGATGTCTCCCACCATGGGCCTGGGTCTGCCCAGCTTTCTCTCCTCACTCTGGCTGCTATTCTGGGCAGGCTCCTCACACCATCTGTGTCTGCAGCCATGCGCCCACCTCTGCCAATTGCCTGAAGCAGTAGGTATCCTCGTGCACTCAGTATATCCAAAGCTGAACTCATTAGCCTCCCCCTAAACTTGCAATCCCCGGTGTCACTCCACTTACATATGCACACTCAACAGCTAATGGAAAGAAATGATCCCTTCTCCTTCTCTATCCAAGTCACCAAATCTATCAATAATAACAGTGGCTAATATTAAAGGTTAATTATATGCCCTCAAAAAATACATGCAGCATCTCACTTAATACTCAAAACAACCCTAGAGGCAGGTACTATTATTATCCCCATTTTATAAAGAAACTGCAATGAAAGAACAAGGTCTCAGTTTAAATCCTAGCTCCTCCGCTTACTAGCTCTGTGACCCTGGTCAAATTCATTTACTTCCTTCCTTATGCAAGTTTCTGTAAAACAGTGGTATCTTTTTAAAGGTTATTTTGAAGAGTAAATGAATTACTATATAAATAACTGGAATAGTGCTTGGAACTTAGTAAGCATTACATAAGTATTAAACATTATTTTTCTACCCCAGACTGATCCAAAGCAAGGCACGTGAACACGAAGCTGTACCGGCCCTCTCCACAGCTTCTTTTACAGAAATACATCATTCACTGACAAATAATTTTCACTACTAACTTGTGTCAGGCAATGCTTTAGACTCTAGGAATCCAGCAGGGAACAAAGTCTGTGTTGTCATGGCTGGGAAGGGATCAGACAATGAACAGCCAAGAAACATGCCAGGTGTTGAGAAGTGCCTGTAGAAGACCCAATTACAGTGATGTGATAGGGAGTCGGTGTGGCACTTTTCACTGGAGACTTGGGGAATGCTTCTTTTTTTTTTTTAAAGATTTTTATTGGGGAATTGGGGGAAGGGGAACAGACAAGTTGCTGTCCTTTTGTTCTTCAGTCTAGTTGTGGAGGACGTTGCTTCACTGGCCCAAGTTGGCACCATCATTGCGCTCTTCCCAGGCGAGGCAGATCAGTCGCCTGCTTCTGGATGGCCGCTCATGGCGGCTGCTGGCCACACACAATAGCCCATGGCAACCCACTGCCACAGGGGCTGCAGCCCACGCTGTCGCCGGAGACTCACAGCAGCCCAGCTCCAGGTTGAGCTGTTGTTCAGCATCCTAGCTGTGGAGGGCAGTGTCACTGGCCCTCATATGTGGGATCCGAACTGGGACCCTCTGGCGTCCCAAGCCAGCTCTTAACCATCGTGCCACTCGGCTGGCCCGGGAATGCTTCTTAAGAGGTGATATAAACTGAGATCTGATTGACAAGGAGCCAGCCATACTAGTATTTCTAAAATTCATCTGTCTCTTGTCATGCCCATTGCTCATCTCTCGGCCTCTTCCCATGAGTGCATTAAGCTCGCTCTGTGCCCAACTGCTTGGAAACACTGGGGTCTCATTCCACCATGCCTTGGCTCATGTTGTTCTTTGTGTCCTATCACCCCGTAAGTGTTCCCTTAGGCCCCATCCCAGAGGTCAAAATGTGAACCTCCTCAGGGGCTATCCACAGATCATCAGACAGCAGGGTGCAGACCACAGATCCGGTCCCAGCCTCCTCCCTGATGAGAGCGCCCCAGTGGGAAACTCCTATACACTCAGTCCCAACAGCATTCTAGTAAGAACTGCAAAATAACTTGATTGCTCATAAGAACCCCCACGGGCCTTTGTTAAAATACAAAATCCTGAGCCCCAACCCAGACCTCGCCAGAGATGATTTTGAGTATCAGTTCAGTTGGGGAAATATCGTCATACCCGAAGTATCCTGGTTTTGTAGGAACAATATGGTACCAGATGCCCAAGAAGTATTTCAGGTAAACTCTAAACTGAAGGAAGTGTTCTAAGTTGGGCGCGAATTAAGTTTGCCCAGTGACCTATCTGAATAATCGGCAAAAGCGCAACTAAGAGTCTTCTGTGCCGCCCCCATTGAGGGAACTTTTCCCCTGTGCTCTTTTCACCTACTCCTGGACCATCTGGTTACACGGACTTCTCTGCCACGTTTTTAGTCCCACAGAGGGAACTTGTGAGTGGTCAAAGACCAGGCTCAGTGGTTGGCCTGACCGAGTTCCTCTTCCCATCCCAGTTCTAAACACCCTGTGACCGCCAGAAAGTTACCTTTCTGAGCCTGTTCTCCATTGCAAGAAATACCTAACCCATGAAGTTACTTGAGATTAGTGTGATGGTTGTACACTGGCCGCAGTAAGCCTCACAAATATACACAACTGCCTTTATTAACGCCTCTCAGGAGGCAACTTCAGGCACGTGGCTAGGTAGGGAATCACCTGCAGACAGGGAGATTTTCTGGCCGTAGTTCGTTGGCGGGTGGGGCAAGGGGTGGGCCTCCAACTGAGGCGTTGTGAACCTGTGGTCCCTGGATTTCAGGTCTCGGGGTCATCAGCACGGTAACTGGGGCGAGCTCCTTTCTTCACGGCCTCAGGGAGGCTGAGCATGAAGTGCGGAACGGGGCCGCAGAGAAACTCCGCATGATTTGTCAGGACCCGGACACGTTAAGGAATCGAACTGCGCAGGTACCACCGCCCCGGGATCCGGCACACGCGGGGCCAAAAAACGTCCATCACACCGCGCAGGCGCCGCGAGCTCAGGCCGCGGAGGGGCACTTCTGTGACCGCGCGCCCACCGTCCAATCAGCACTGGCCTTACACAAAGCGAGTCCCGCCCTCAGAGCGCGGAAATCGAATCTCCTTCCTCTCCTCTGGCCGCCTCGGCCCGCCCACTCCCGCCCCCGCTCCGCCCCGCGTCGTTCTCGACAGAGGCTCACGGTTGGCTCATGGGATGAGCGCGAACTCTGGTTGGCTGAAACGGAGTCACGAGGGCGTCGTCGTCGTCTTTCCACAGGCGATTACTGGGCAGGCTCAGTCTTTCGCCTCAGTCTGGAGCTCTAGCTGGCAGCTAAGCTTACGTGCTCCGGTCTTCAGTACCAGCGGCCGCCATAGACGTTGTTGGGTTCCTCTGGGCTTATCTGCGCCACTCGCCCGCCACACATTCCGCAGTCGTAAGCCGCTATCATGGTGAAGCTCGCAAAGG
>NW_017731367.1:850333-852028 GCF_001890085.2 Hipposideros armiger | reverse complement strand
AAGAAAATGGCTCCTCCCCCAAAGGAGATAGAAGAAGATAGTGAAGATGAGGAAATGTCAGAGGATGAAGAAGATGAAAGCAGCGGAGAAGAGGTAATTATATACAATTTAATGCAGAATTATGCTAAGCTACAAAATGGAGAGCAAAAACAGGTGGTATGGGATATCTGAAAATACTGACAAAAATGATTGTATTCACTCATATATATGACTTGTTGTAATGGTCGTTTTTACAAGCTCTTCATTGACTTGTCAAGATACCATAAGGGTAAGTATTTGGATGAGCTTGAGAGAAAAGATTAGGAGTCTTTTCATGAACTCTGCAGGGCTTAGTGTGATCACGTATTATTAAATCATTACTGTTCTCCAGTTTAAACACGTTATGCTAGATGAGGAAACAGCCTGGACAACTAGCTGTCCTATAAGTGGCAGTGCTGAGTATTGTATTGAAGTCTGAAGTTAGGCTTAGCTGGTTCCTTTCCTAGCCTCCAGGCAGGTCTCTGTTCTTCATATATGAGGTTTGTAATACTAGTTGTCATAATTTGTTGTGAAGTGAGGTTTGCCACCTCCCTTGGTGTTAACATTGACCCTTTTTGATACTTCTGAATGGTTGCTTACTATCGACAATGAACCACTTTATTTGCTCATTTTTTTGTTTGGAATTTAGTAAAGGTTTTGTTCTAACCCATTACCTGATACAACCGATGGGCAACAAAAAGTGGGTTTGAGTGTGACTTAACTGTAGATAAATGATGTTTTTACCAAGCTAAAGGCTCATTTTTTAATTGGTAGTAATGATGTAAGGATTGACTGTCCTGCCTGTTTGGTACTCATTTAATTCATGGCCCTAAAAATGAACTTCCAGTGAATTTTATACCACCACCGACAGGAAGAACTCCCAATGATTTAGTAACGCCTAACACATAGAGCTTTCTCAGTGAAAGGCTTTTAGGTATATAAACCAATTCATAATCCTTAAAGCAACATAATGTTGGTTCTGTTATTTTCAGCAATCTGTTTTCAGAGTCCATTTTAAAAATTTTGGACAGGATTGCTTTTTATTTTTTAACAGTTTCATTGAGATATAAATAAGTACATATATGTGAGATGTACACTTGGTTGAGTTTTGACATATGTAGATGTCAGTCTTGATGTAGATACCAGGCTTCTTTAGTTAATAGGACTTTTATTCAACTAGTCTTCATAGGGTTCTCCAGGTTGATTGTTTCGTAATTTAGTTGTAATTTTAGTGTCATGGGAGGAAGCAAGCATGTTTACCTACTCTATCTCAACCAGAACTTCAGAGTCCATTTTAAGGTGTTGCTTCAAAGCTGAAGCAATTATAAGGTATGAGATACAGAAACTCACAGGTCTGGGTCAGAGGTATTTTAAGTGTTCCTTATGCCTGGGTATTTATCTGAAAATGAGGATTGATTCACAGGTATATAGAAGGACATGTAACATGACCCTACAGTTTAATGTGCTAACATAGAGCTAATGCATGTGGTTTTGAAGCAGAAGCAGTGCCAGAATTTAGTACCCATTTATGGGACCAAGGCTCCCTTTTTGAGTTTAGAAACACTTATGTTTGTTTTGTTTTTGAGGTCGTCATTCCTCAGAAAAAAGGCAAGAAAGCTACCACAGCTCCAGCAAAGAAAGTGATGGTTTCCCCAGCAAAAAAGGTTGCAGTTCCCA
>NW_017731367.1:846795-847858 GCF_001890085.2 Hipposideros armiger | reverse complement strand
TGAAGACCTGGAAAAAGCCTTGGAACTCACTGGTTTAAAAGTCTTTGGCAATGAAATTAAAATAGAAAAACCAAAGGGAAAAGACCGTAATAAAGGTATGTATGTACGGCTTTAGGTAATTGTGATAATTGCTAGGTAACTTGTTAATGGATGTTTCTAGTCTGATTGGCCAGGTTAAATCATTTAACCTTTTTCCTTTGGTTTCCTCAGTGCTGTGAGGGTTAAATAAATTAAAATGTCAAATGTTTACAGCTGCCTGGCACTGTTAGCTGGTGATATAAATTCCCAAGTCAGACAAGGAATAATGGACTTAATCAAAAAAAGAATTGGTTAGATGTACAGGCATACCTTGGAGATAGTGCGGGTTCAGTTCCAGACCACCATAATAAAGCAAGTATTGTATGTAATAAAGGAGTTGTAGCCTTTTTGCTGTTTGAGGGTCTTGAATTTGTTAAAAATATAACATCTGGCCACGAGGGAGGTGGTGGGTATGACCGTCACCTCAATAGTTTCACTGTAAAAGGGAAATTTGAACAACAAAAACCAAAAAGAAGAAAGGCTTCAGAAGTTGAGAAAAAATTACAACATCAGGGAAACACAATAAAACAAGGTATGCTTATATCTAAACATAGGCTTTTTCTCTCTAGAACTAGATCAGATTTCGGACAACTTTTTATTTGTAGTCTTATATACTTTGTCATGTTTCAAGTGTGTGTTCATGACTTTTAATTCAAAAATAACTGAGCACCCACTTTGGTTGAATTCTAAGTATCCAGCATATAGTTTGATGTCAGTTGTGACAACAACTTCTCTTGCCACTGCTGTATCTCCATACTAGCAGTGTCTTGTACACTGAAGGATCTCACATTTTTTTCTTAAATAACTTCCATTGATCAGTCTCTCTGTTGGGGGAGAAGGGTCTTTAAACCCATCTAATTCATTTTCCTATTTTGTTTTTTTTGTAATCTAGATCGAGATGCAAGAACCCTTGTGGCTAAAAATCTGCCTTATAAAGTTACTCAGGACGAATTACAAGAAGTGTTTGAAGATGCTATGGAGATCA
>NW_017731367.1:845156-846301 GCF_001890085.2 Hipposideros armiger | reverse complement strand
TCAACAAATCTCCTCCTGAATTAAAAACCGGTCTCAGTGACATTTTTGCTCAAAATGATCTTGCTGTTGTGGATGTCAGAATCGGTGTGTCTAGGTAAGTGTGGGAGAGTTAGGACATTGTACTTTAGCACATTACTCCTGGCTCTGCTAATGCTTTTTTCCTCTTTTAGAACCATAGTTCTCAATCCTTGAATATGAATATGTAAAAGTCTACAAAATTTAGTTATTAATGAATTAAGTCATTAGATTATCAAATTGTAACATCCCTAATTTTAATAAGCTATGAGTTTTGCTTTTATTTTTATAAATGAAACTATTAGACTCAAATAGCCATCATAGTGAATGCCTTTAACCAGACAGGATAGTCCTGTTTTGATGCTTGAACACATTCTTTTGTTAGCTACTACTGTCAGTTGTTATGAGCAGTGTAGCTGATAAAGACAACATCAAAAGTGAACTCGGGGCCGGTAGAGTGGCTCGTTGGTTGAGTTGGCTTGGGAGCGTGAGCTCAGCAGTAGGGCCGCCGGTTTGGATGCCACATGGGCCAGTGACACTGCCCTCTACAGCTAAGATGGTGAACAACAGCGCGACCTGGAGCTGGGCTGCTGTGAGGCGCTGGGGTAGGCTGCAGCAGGCTGCCGTAAACTACCGTGAGCAGCCGGCAGCCAGTGTGGCTGATGGCTGATCTGCCTCAGCCGGGAAGAGCACAATGATCACAATAGCAACACGGGCCAGTGCAGCAACGTCCTCCACAACTAGACTGAAGAACAAAAGGACAGCAACTTGTCTGTTCCCCTTCCCCAATTCTCCCTCCCCCAGTTCCCCAATAAAATCTTTTTTTAAAAAAGTGAACTTGGCAGGTCTTGGTACTCAGACCTTGCTCTGTATCCCCTGCTTATAGAGCCTGACTTTATTTTAATAGAGTAGGTGCTTGTTTACGTAATTTGTGTTTGCACATTCTAGTGTTGCTGCTTTGCCTAGAATGTGTTAATGTGGCTTTTGTTGGTTTTTTCAAATCTGTACTTTTGTCCTCTTTGCCTATCACCTTAAAGGAGGTTTGGCTATGTGGATTTTGAATCTGCTGAAGACCTGGAAAAAGCCTTGGAACTCACTGGTTTAAAAGTCTTTGGCAATGAAATTAAAAT
>NW_017731367.1:840521-841056 GCF_001890085.2 Hipposideros armiger | reverse complement strand
CAGAGAAAACGTTGGAAGAAAAGCAGGGGACAAAGATAGATGGGCGATCCATGTCCCTGTACTATACCGGAGAGAAAGGTCTAAATCAAGACAACAGAGGTGGAAAGAACAGCACTTGGAGTGGTGAGAATGTATAGGCTTCTTACAGGGTTCCAGAATTGATGGAGGGGAAACCTTTGCATCTTTGTACTTCTATAAAAGTTGACTGAAAATTTGATGTAGATGTAGATTAAGCTGGTTACACTTCTATATATAATAATTTAGTATCTTGAGTGCGAGCTATATGAAATTATTTTGCATTAGAACATAGATCTAGCTTCCTTTGTATTTTTTATACTTTAAATGACATATCTTGGGCATTTTAAAATTAGAAGATTGTTCTGAGAAGATGGATCAATAGTCACCTAATACATCTGAACAGGGATGGAAGGAAGCAGGACATAACAGTCCATTATAGGTATTTGGTATGTTGAGTTACCAAGGTGGGTTCCGCCTGCATCAACAGTAGCGTGTTACTCACTTAAGCACAGTCTTA
>NW_017731367.1:830941-838176 GCF_001890085.2 Hipposideros armiger | reverse complement strand
TTTTTTTTTTCCATTGGGGGGTTGTAAAGGAAAGCAGAATGTTTTATCATGATTTTGCTTCAACTTTGGGACAAATTAAAAGTCCTAAACTGGTTTCAGACTTGTACTTCCTAGAGTGTTTCTCCTGGAATAGCACTCAAGGTGGAGCACAGCAAACGCAGGTCCGCCCCACCCCTGATGGAAATGCTTGATGCTTTGGTTCAAGATTCCTAGCCACAAGCTTTGGTGAAATGGTTGCTGAGGTGACCAGCTTTCTGCAGCCCTGTGTGTGTTGTGACCTGAAAGGTTTGTTGGAAGTCTGCAGTGGCTTCTGCTTGCCGCCAATGTGAGGCTCAGGAAAAGGGGCAGGAGCCCTGTGGTCAGGCCAGGCCTCCTTAGATAGGCAGCTGAGAGCAGGGATTCTGGAACTGGCAATGACTAATGAATGGAATTCATTAATTGAATGAACCAATGGGGTCTGAGGCTGGGGAGGAAATCACCAATCCAGTAGATGGACCTGGTGTTACTGTAAGTCTTCCGGCAACCTCAGGTTAAACTGACAAGACCTTGGGTTTCGTACTATGTATAGTACGCAAAGATATGCTATCTGATTTATTAAGCATCCTCCCCATGTCAACTTCTAATAAAAGTTACAGGCATGGGCCGGCCGAGTGGCGCGATGGTTAAGAACTGGCTTGGGATGCCAGAGGGCCCCGGTTTGGATCCCACATGGGGGCCAGTGACACTGCCCTCCACAGCTAAGATGCTGAACAACAAACAGCTCAACCTGGAGCTGGGCTGCTGTGAGGTGATGGCGTAGGCTGCAGCCCCTGCTGCAGTGGGTTGCCATGGGCTACCGTATGTAGCCAGCAGCCAGCAGCCGCAGTGAGCGGCCGTCCAGAAGCCGGTGACTGATCTGCCTGGCCCGGGAAGAGCGCAATGATGGTGCCAACTTGGGCCAGTGAAGCAACGTCCTCCACAACTAGATTGAAGAACAAAACGACGGCAACTTGTCTGTTCCCCTTCCCCCAATTCCCTAGCACTGTTCCCATCCCAATTCCCCAATAAAAATCTTAAAAAAAAAAAAGTTACAGGCCACATGACATTTGGGTTTAGTTGAAAAATGGTTCCCCAGGTGGTGTAGCGCTCACATTTTGAACCTAGGCAGCCAAGTCCAAAAGCCTGTGGACCCTTAACTGCCAATTCTAATAACACTAATAAAAAAGCCAAATCGAAGATGCATGCACTTCACCCACCTTTACCAGCCCTGTTCCAAGTGCTGAGGTAAGAGCAGGACAGAGGTTTTGTTTTTGAGTAAGTGCCAATGCAAGTTCCATGCTGCTGTGAAGAAAAGTCACACTAGCAGACCTCTGCTAGGCAAGCCAGAAAGGGAAGTGAACCCTTGGTAGCCTATGTTTTTCCAGATTTAAAAGTGCCAATTGGAGTTAATATCTTAGCTTTTAAGCTAGAGCGAGGCTGAGTCCAGCTAGAACTGAAGGCGTCCAACATTTGTTAATGGTGATCAGTCCCAGACTTGAAACACAGGGCCTGTGTGAGTGGACTTTGGTCCTCCTGGGACTTCTTCCAGGGCCAAGGATGACTCCAGGGCCTTCTTCCAAGTGGGTACCTACCCTGGCCAGCTGCTTTACTCAACTTGTGGCAGGCCTGTGGGTTTAAGTAAACCAGAAAATGTAATAGGCTCTTCTGCCCTTTAGGACCATGTATTGCTACTGCTTCAAGCCCAGCAGTCTGCTTATTCAGTACTTGTGTGACTTAAGAGCTTGGAATGGGGTTTTGGTGGATTCCCTTGCTGGGGAGGGGAAGGGAGGAAGGCTTGCACCTGACTTTGCAGCAGTCCAGTTGCAGGAGTCGTACTTGGCTTCTCGGTAGGGCCTGCTTTGTATGAGATAACTGCCATTAGTTGGCCTTAAAGCACCAATAAGAATGCTGCTGTGCCCACAGTATGCCAGCCAGTTACCTCAACCCCCTGCAAACCTGTGGGGCAAGACCAGGAGAAAATGAGGGTTCTTCCTGCTATTCTGTTCCCATTAAGAAAGGAAGAAACAGTCCTGTTATTACTGGTTCCAACCAGAGGTGGTCTGCTGGTTTCCAGAGAAATGAAGGGGAGGATGGAGGGTGGGGGACTCCCAGGCCTTGCATTTTAGGGATGAGTCCTATAAATGTCTTCATCCCAGTCCTCCCGGGGCCTGTGGTTTCTAATTTGGTGGGTTGGGTGAGGGCTTTGCAGCCATTTTAGGAAGTTCCTTTCAGCAAATGGTTGTTGCTACCTTTGTCGATCTTCCAGCAGGTGGCAGCACATCCACAAGGATGTAGAAGCCAGACAGGAGGACGCCTGATTAGTTTCAGGCCAATGGGTCTCTAATCCCAAACTCACCCTGAGATTAGTGATTAGGCCTGGAAATCTGTAGGAAGTTCACTCAGGCTGCAGAATCTCAAGAAGGGGATTCCAATTGGGTCCAAGCGCTAAATTTTTTAAAATATTTTTATTGGGGAATTGGGGGATGGGAACAGCGCTGGGGAATTGGGAAGGGGAACAGACAAGTTGCTGTCCTTTTGTTCTTCAATCTAGTTATGGAGGATGTTGCTTCACTGGCCCAAGTTGGCACCATCATTGCGCTCCTACTGGGTGAGGCAGATCAGTCGCCGGCTTCTGGACGGCCGCTCACAGCGGCTGCTGGCCGCTCATGCTGGCTGCTGGCTACATATGGTAGTCCATGGCAACCCACTGCAGCAGGGACTGCAGCCTACGCCGTCGCCGGCGACTCAGGGCAGCCCAGCTCCAGGTTGAGCTGTTGTTCGGCATCTTAGCTGTAGAGGACAGTGTCACTGGCCCTCATATGTGGGATCCAAACCGGGACGCTCTGGCGTCCCAAGCCAGCTCTTAGTTAACCAACGCGCCACTCGGCTGGCCCTAAAAAATTTTAAATGTGCTTTTTTTCAGTTAGCCATTTATCCATGACTTATCCATTGATTATCACTTTGTCTCTCAGTCTATTCTGACTTTAAAGTGCCCACAACTTTCCTCATCCAAAAAGAGATTGTCCCCTGATTCTACCTCCCTGCCCAGCTGTTCCCTTCTTTGCTGAACTTGAGAAAAACCACACTCCTTGGCTGGCAGCATGTGGCTTCTGTCCTCACACTCATGCTCACTAAGGGTGCCAGTGTTCTAAGGCTGCAAATCCAGTGCTCAGCGACTTCACTGAGCATCTGACCCATGAGATCCTCTCCTGCCTGAAACTTGGGCAGACACACCAGAGTGGTGGCTCTGACACTAGGCGGAGCTGGAGAGGGAAGGAAAAGAATGAATAACCTGCAATTAGGGCTTTGATTTTAACCAATTAATAGATGTGAGCCAGTGGCTGTCCCCCACAGGCCAGGTAGCCCAGTAACGAGGAGAAAGGTCTGGAAGGGTTCCTCTGCTGGTCCCTCTACATCCCTCTACATGGAAACATGAAAAGAAGAAGCATGTTCCTGCCCACTTCTGGAGTGACTTGGTTTTGTTCACTGTTCTGTCCTATGGGCCTAGAATAGTACTTGACAAATAGTAGGTATTGGTAAGTGATGAATGAAGGAACCCTGGAGAAACTCCTTCCCCCCAATTAGGGAAAACCTATAGTGGCCGTGGGAGAGGAGGACCTTTAGGCCAAAAGGTTTTTTTTTTTTAAGATTTTATTGGGGAAGGGAAACAGACAAGTTGCTGTCTTTTTGTTCTTCAGTCTAGTTGTGGAGGATGTCGCTTCACTGGCTCATGGTGGTGGTATTGCACTCCTCCCAGGTGAGGTGGGTCGGTCACCGGCCATTGGACGGCCGCTCATGGTGGCTCACGGCAGCTCACGAAAGCGCATGCCAGCTGCAGGCCAGCCCCACTGCAGCCTACGCCGTCGCTGGCAACTCAAGGCAGCCCAGCTCCAGGTCAAGCTGTTGTTCACCATCTTACCTGTAGAGGGTGCAGTGTCACTGGCCCTCATGTGGGATCTTAACCGGGGCCCTGCTGCTCAGAGCTGGCGTCCCAAGCCAACTCTTATAACCAACGCACCACTCTGCTGGCCTTAGGCCAGGAGTTCTTAACATATTGAAGTTCTTAACATTTTTGTGTTAGCAATTATTTTGGGAGCCTGGTAAAGCCTTTGAATCCCTCTCAGAATAAATGTCTTCAAAATCATTTTAAAAAAAAGATTGCAAGGGAAAACAAGTACATTGAAATAGTTATTTAAATATTTAGGAACAACTCTTGTGATAGGATGGTATGTGCTAATGCATTGGATGAGATCTATTGACATTTAACATACATATAAGTTAGGGAGTTCTGGTTCTGGTAATGGAGTGGCTTATAACAGACCTAACCTTCCATTGATAACTAACTGGACAAATATAGACAACTTTAGGAGGTTTTAAAGGACAATACCAGAAACAAGCAGATACCATCCTTGAAAGAAGGTTAAGACCCTGGGTGAGATCCTTGTTTAACCAGCTTTACCCCTGCAGGCACCTTCCAATCAGCATGATTTCCTCCAGTATAGAGTTTATGTAAAAACGATCTTAACTGCACTGAGTCAAGCTGGAGTTGAGTCTAAAAATTATCCTGAAAATGAAAGAGAAAGCCACCAAATCTGCACACTAATTGCCTACAAATGCTTGTCTGAGTCCCTCATGGTGTGTGCACAGGGCAAGATTCTAGTGAGCCCAGGGAAAACTGATAAAGGTGAAAGAGCTGGCTGCAGATTCCAGCAGCTGTGTGCTGCTGGAGAGACAGAGTTTGGAGTTCAAGTTCTGCCCAGTTAGGGGACTTGGATAAATGAGCTTTTCTTTGAAACTGAGAAGGGTCACACTTTAGAAGTAACAGCCACATATCAGGCCTAAGGACTCAGCCCTAGGATGAAGGCAAATGCAAAACCAAAATTGACTCGCCCTAACAAAGCCTAAAACTAAGCCTAAACATAGGGAATCAAGAATTTAATCGCCTACTGTTGGGTTGTTGGAAAAGACATGACGTATTTTTTTCTGTGTTTTTTGTTGCAAAAATGCATCATGACTTTTCCGACAACCCAACAGAACGTTCAGCAGTGTTCAGAGAAGGATAAACAGAATCCAGACTATAGTGTATCATACAATATCCAGAAAGCAAAAAATTACTAGACATGCAATGAAGTATGAAAATGTCCACAGTCAAGAGAAAAAAGGCAAATACAACTCACTGAAACTTGTAGGTAAGGACTTGATAGTCATAGATACGTTCAAGAATTTTCAAGAAAAGATGTATCTACTGGATGAAGAAACGGGGAATTCACTGGAGAGAGATGGAAACTCAAGAACTAAAAGGAAATCCTAGAACTGAAAAAATTCAATAGAAGGGCTTAACAGTAGAAGAAAGGATTAGTAAACTAGAAAGACAGACCAATAGAAATTGACAATTCAGAACATGCTACCCCAAAACATGGCACATTGGCATATTGAATATTTCAAGTTGGAGGAATTTGAAAAACAGCAGGTGAAGGAAGGACTTGCTGACCTTCTGAAGCAGTCCATAGAACCCTCGCGAGAGGTGCCCTCTACACCCAGGGTTCAGGAGTATCATTACCCCTGAAGACAGAGGGACACTGAGGGAATCTGAAGGAAAAGACCCGGCTGTTTCCCCCAGTTACTACACTTAGCTCATATTCTTTTTTTGGTCCTCTCACATTTTCCACAACTCACCAGTCTTCATCAAACCTAACACAAAAGCCAGGTTTAACTTTCTTTAGGTCTTCATTTCTTTATAAAGACTCTCATGTCATGTAAAAGTTACATTAAATAAATTTGTATGCCTTTGTCTTATGAATCTGTCTTTTATTACCAGGGCTCCAGCCAAGAACTTAGAACGGCAGAGGAAAAAGATATTTTTCCTCCCCTACATTATCTAAACTGAAGCTCAAAAAGGAAAAAGATCAGGGAAAAATGAACAGAGCCTCAATGACAATATCGAATCGTCTAACGTGTAATTGAGTCTAAGAAGGAGAGGAAAGGATGTCTGGGGCAGTAAAAAAGAATCTCTTTGAAAAATAATGGTGAACATTTTCTAAATTTGATGAAAAACAACCCATACACCCAAGCACATCAGAACTGAATTGTTGAAAAATAAGGTAAACTTTAAAATAGCCAAACTGAAAAGACCCATGACATGGAAGGGAACATCTATAAAAGAATGATGGTTAAATTCTCATCGCGAAAAACATAAGACTATGGATACCTTTAAATCCCAAAAGAAAAATACCACTCTAGAATTCTGTATCTACAAAATATCTTCAAAAATGAAGGCGAAATCTTCAAAAGTGAAAGTTTCAAATAAATGAAGCTGAGAGAATTCATCACCAGCACATTTGCAGTTCAGTTTAAGAAATGCTAAAGGAAGTTTTCCAGGCTGAAAATGATACCAGATAGAAAGCTGCATCTACAGGAAGAAATACAGAGCACTGGAAATGGAAAATAATATTGTCTTTGAAAGACTGCTGTCTAAAGCAGAAATAATGCATGTATTATGGGCTTCATAATATATATAAGCATAAAATCTATGACAAAAATAGCACAAACTAAGGGAAGTGGGTAAATGGAATTATGTGGTTTTAAGATTCTTGTATTACACTTAACTAGTATAATGTTAATTCAAGGTCAACTGTGATAAGTTAAAGATGCATATTGTAATCCCCAGAGCAACCATTTAAATAAAACAGTAAAATAATACAAAGAAGAATAGCTGAAAAGCCAATAGAGAACACAGAATACTAATTCCAAAGAGATGGAAATGGAATACTAAAAAATATTCAACATAAAATAAGGCAGACCAGAAGAACAAGGATTCATGGAACACTAGAAAGCAAATAGTGTGATGATAGGCTTAAACTCAATCTTATCAATAATTATAATATGTGGAAAGGGACTAAACAATTAAAAGCAGAAATCATCAAATTGAATAAAAAATACAAGAACTATATGCTATTTACAAGAGATGCACATTAAATATAAAGAAAAAGGTTAAAGTTAAAGGATGGAAAAGGATATACCATGCAAACGCTAGGCATAAGAAATCTATTGTAGCTATATTAATATCTGACAAGGTAAATTTCAACATGAGAATAACTAAAATAAAGACATTTCATAAAAAAAGGTTAATATATCAGAAAGATATAGCAATCCTAAATGTGTATCTACCTACTGAGTTTCACAATAAGTGAAGCAAAAGTTGACAGAGTTAAAAGGAA
>NW_017731367.1:826638-829516 GCF_001890085.2 Hipposideros armiger | reverse complement strand
TTTTCAGCACGAAAAATACTGTGGCTTGTTGTGTTCATTATTAAAAGTGAAACTGGATAATACGTAGATTTTATCATACTTCTCTTTCTTCAATATTACAACTATCATGAGACTTCTTTTGCTGTGTCAACCTGACTAGGCTATAGTGCCCAGCATTTCTGTCAACCACTAATTTAAGTGTTGCCAGGAAACTGGCAATAGGGGAAATGCTGAAGCAGGTGGCTGGCCCCAGCGCCTGGATCGTGGATGGCAAGTCCATATGCTGCCCTCCCCCTGTGCACCTCACTGGTTCTTTGGGTGCTTGGAGCCAACTGTGGCTTTCTCCAGCATTTGTGGTAAACTCAGACTCCTGATTGGTCACTTGGGAAAGGAGAGGGGTGGCCACCTCCACACCCCCTGCCCTTTGGCTCCCCCTGCTGGGAACTATGTGGAAATGGCTATCCCGGGCCACATCTGTGCAGCCTGAAGCCTGCTGGGTGACGATGACTGAGCCTGCGGACAAACCAGAGGACTGAGAATGGCCTGGAGTCCCCCATTCATCCCGACCACAGACTGATGGCAGTGGAAGCCGACTTCAATGGATTGAGGAGTGAGTGGGAGATGGGGACGAGTCGGTAGGTAGACGACACTCTCAGGGACCTTGGCTGTGAGGGTGAGTCAAGACAGCAGCAGCTGAAGAGGAACATGGGATTGAAGGAGGGGTTTTGTTTGTTATTAATATTTGAGAGACTTGAGTCCATTTAAATGGCCACTGAGAAGGGCTAGGGGAGCAACAGATAGATGTTGACCACAGAAGGGAGTGGTCCCTGAGCAGCTTGGGAAGGTGGGTGGAGGGTCTTCCGTGTTAAACTGGAGGTGCTTTCCCATGAGTCCTTCCATGCCCTTGTGAGCTAAAAAGCAAGGTCATTTGATGAGAAGTGAGGAGATGTCAGTCAGAGGTCTGAGAAGAGCAGAGGAGGTCTCAAATAAGGTGGTGCATAGGAAGCCTGGAAATAGACCCAAATGCACACAAGAATTCGGTGTATAATAAACTTAGCACTTCAGATTGGTGAAGGAAGGATGGACTGGTGTTAGGACAGCTGGATAACCATCTAACTAGAGAAAGCATTGTATTAGTACCTCATGCCTTGTATTAAAAGAAATGTCAGCTATTCTGGAACACATGACATTATTTGACAAGGGAACTGCTTCCAGTGTTTTCCTGTGGTCCAATCCAGAAAGTGACTCAATAATTTCTGCCCACATGACCTTGTACTCTCATATGTCGCCCTGAGAGTGTGGGAGATTTTTCCTTGGGCCTATGGTAAGCAATTTTACAGGATGCTTCAATAAAAGCTTCTTGTGAAATAGCAAATCCAAGTGTTGGAAGTGTTCTAGCTTTTTTTTTTTTTTAGAATTTTTATTGGGGAATTGGGGAAGGGAACCGCATGGGGGGATTCAGGGAAGGGAAACAGACAAGTTGCTGTCCTTTTGTTCTTCAGCCTAGTTGTGGAGGACGTTGTTGGTATTATCATTGCACTCTTCCCGGATGAGGCAGTTGCTCGCAGGCCATTGGATGGCCACACATGGCGGCTCACAGCAGCTCACANACATTTGCAATCATAGTTGGCAATTTTAATACCTCTCATTTAGTAATCGATCAAGTAGACACATACCAGTAATGATACAGAAGAACTGAATGGACCTAACAACGGAAGGACATTATTTTCAAGTGCACATGGAACATTCACCAAAATATTCTAGGCCACAGAACAAATGTCAAGAAATTTCAAAGATTGAGAAACATACATAGTATATTCTCTGACATAACAGGAATAAATTAGGAATCAATAACAACAAGATAGCTAGAAAAATCCCTAAAAATATTTTAACACTAAGTATACCTCTGAAAAACACTTTTGAATGAGTCAAAGTAGAAATCAAAAGAGAAATTAGATAATATTACAAAGCGATAATGAAAGTACATTTTGGGATACAGCTAAGACAGTGGTTAGATGGAAACTTATAACTTTAAATCCTGTAGAAAAGAAAGAAAAAAGTTGTAGAAATTAATCTAAATTTTCAGCTTATGGTAAAAAGGAAGAAGAAATTATGCTCAAAATAAGCAGAAAAAGAATAAAATAAAAATAATGAAAACTAATGATTCAGAAATATCAAGGCAAAAGTTGGTTCATTGGAAGGATTAAAAGGATTAGTACAATTGATAGCAAGGCTGATAAGAAAAAAGAAGGGAAAAACAAGTAGCCAATGTCAGGAATGAAAGGGGAAATATCAGTATAGGTTCTATAAATATTAAATATAATGAGGGAATATTATGAACAGCTCTATTCCAACAAGGCTAGCAACTTAGACAAAATGAGCAAATTCAGACATAGTGTGAAAGCTGTTGTTATTTAGTTTGAATAAAAACATGTAAGGTGCTCTTTGACAAGACAATACACACATATTTTGTACATCCAATTGATTTCAGTTTTTCTTTTTGATGGCATAAGTCCTGAAAACCTTGATTTGCAAAGATATAGATCTAAGGGTCCAGGGCTTGCTTTGCTAGGTGAAGATAGGCTTTTCTTAAAGAAGACCAGAATTCTTCAAGGTGCTTGTAGTTAAATTCTACTTGCCATAATTGTTTTTGTCTGAAAACAATGAGTTCATCTTTTGCTAGGTCACAATTCAGATACAGACTATCGCAGAAAGGAAAGCACTGTGGATTCATGGTTCAATTTAATGCCCTAAATACTGAAATAAATTATGTAGTGTTTTAGGTGTTGGCAAATTTCTCTCTGCGAAGAAATGAGCAGAGCATTTGTGTCCTAGTAGAGCTCTTCCCCAGCACCTGGTCATTTGCAAGGATGTCGTTGGCTCTATTTTCTTCTTTCAC
>NW_017731367.1:820463-822498 GCF_001890085.2 Hipposideros armiger | reverse complement strand
CATGTGAAGACAGAGGGAGAAGCCGGTCACCTACAAGCAAGAAGAGAGGTCTCAGGGGAAGCCAGCCCCCCTGACACCTCTATCTCGAACTTTCAGCCTCCAGACTGTGAGGAAAAAAGTGTCTGTTGTTTAAGCCACTCAGTCTGTGGTGCTTTGTTATGGCGGCCCGAGCTGACTAATGCACTATCAAAATTTAAATGGACCTGGAAATGATTTGCAGGAATTTATGCTGCAGCTAGAGAGGCTGTGGGTTCATGAGCAAATACAAGGATATGCAAGCAGTATTGTTCATATCAGTCAAGGTTTAATCAGGAAAACAGAAGCCATTCTAGGTATTTTGAGTAGAAAGAGATTAATACATGGAATTAGAGGCTTCGAGAAGCATTGGAGAGGCTGGGAGAGGAAAGGACAGGAAGACAGTGGAAGTGAGGGGATGGAGAGGAAGGTGCCACCAATGATGCCAGGTGCCAGCAGGACCAAAGCGGGTGATTGCCAGGAGGACACCTGCAGCTGCTGGAAGCTGTCACCAAGGATGTCAGCTGCCTAGAACACTGAAGTGGGGATCTTTCAGGGGACCCCAGAAGCCAAGGAAAGACACCAGCATGATTTTCACTGTTTATCCACAGCTGACGCTGGAGAGCAGTGGTGTCTACTTCCTTCAGCCTTCCAAATCTGGTGAGGGTGTCCCTCCTGGGAAGAATGCAGCCTAGAACATGCTGGAAAGGGGTTCTGGAAATTCAGGGGAGATGTAAAAGGGGATGGGGATAAGGTTACATTAACAACAATTGATCCAGCACATCCATCAACAGGCTGGTTGTAGATATCAGGGTTCATTCACAGAATGGAGCCCCAAGCAGCTTCCAGTGGGATGTGGCAGCCCCACACAGACTGATGTGGGACGAGCTTTCAGATTCACGTTTAAGTGACAAAGCAAAAGGCAGCGTGCCTCGTGGGCTTCAATGTGTGTAAAAGACAAAGCGAGAGCAGTAGTTCTGTATGTGCTTGTCTACACACAGATTACCTCAAAAAGCACCCATGGAGACAGGTGGGAATGTGATTGCTGGGGGCAGGGGAGGGAGAGGCAGCTTTCCTCACTATATGCTCTTCTGTAATTTTGTGCGACGTGCATGTACATATTCCAAAAGGAAGTAAAATCGTTAAAAATCCAACAACCAAATAGAGAAACTCCCCGAAGAGGTAAGGCGAAGCCTGGAAGCTCCCCGCCGTGGCTGGAGCCCATGGATTTACTGGTGGCTCCTCTGTATGGTTGGTTGTATGGCATTTCCTGCCCAGTGACTGTCAGCAGCTCTGATGGCTAAAGGGGAGGCCCAAGGAACCTGAGGAAGCCTGGACAGGTCGTGAGGACAGAGGCTGGGCCCAGGGACAAAGCAGGCCCTGTCCACCCGGATGTCAGCGTTTGCCAGCCTGGTCCCCGAGTGGGGAGCAGGGCCAAGAAACAAGCACTTCCAACACCACCAGGAGCTTTGAAACTCTGTCTGAAGCAAGTCCACTCTGCAGGCCTGGCGCTCAAGGTCTCTGTAGGCTGCTGGTTTTCCCTGTAGCACCAGTGAGTTTGCTGGCCTGGCCCTCTGCTGGTCGAGGACTGTGGTGAATACAGGTCCTCCATCCATAACCCAAAGGATGGCGGGTGCTGAGGCATGAGCTCCTGACCAGCTGCAGGGGTGCTGAGGCCCAGGTCCTGCCCTGCACCCCAGGACGCCTAGTCCAGGCGTCCCCTTATGAGCTCATGTTCGTTGCCTGCTGCTTCTTGTGTTTTCATTTTTAAAAAACATAACGCGGAGATGGTTTTGAGGTCTCAGCTTTACACAGACCTTGTTCTATCTAGCTACAGCGGTTCTCAACCTGTGGGGTGCGACCCCTTTGGGGGTCGAACCACCCTTTCACAGGGGTCGCCTAAGACCATCGGAAAACAAAAATATATTTACATTACGATTCATAACAGTAGCAAAATTACAGTTATAGAGTAGCAACAAAAATAATTTTATGGTTGGGGGTCACCACAACATAAGGAACT
>NW_017731367.1:794909-819968 GCF_001890085.2 Hipposideros armiger | reverse complement strand
GAACCGGGGCCCTCTGGCGTCCCAAGCCAGCTCTTAACCATCGCGCCACTCGGCCGGCCCCTGAGGTTTTTCTTTTAAGTTGGCTTATCTTTCACTGGCTATCCAATTATTTTATTAGTTATTTCACTTTTACACCTTCCTTTTTCATTGAATTTTACATGTCCTTTAATATTTTCAAGCCTTGGGTATTTTAGCTGACTTACAATTTATCCTTTTAATTTCTGAGCACCTGTTTTCCTCTGTGTTGAACTGTCCGCCTCGGCCAAGGACCATGAGGTTGCAGGGATGCATGGCTTCCCCTGACTCAGCTGGAAGGACGCCAGCCTGTTGGAAGGACGGGCTGACCTCACAGGCCGGGGAGGGGAGGGCACGCAGCTCTCCTCGCCACCTCTACCTTGGCCTCTCTCATCTCTGATTCCTCAGTTTCTCCCTCCTTCCCAGGTACCCTTGATTCCACATCACCTCCCTATCCGGTGCCCACAGGCTTTTGAAGCCCACAAGGTTGAAATTCGAATATACTTCTATCTAGTGTCTTTTTCTTTGTGACATCTTCCATTGCTTTGTGCAAAGAGCAATGACATTTTTCATGCACAGTTCCCACTGTTCTTATGACATCATTATTATTTATTCCTTTTTGCCCTTTAATTTCTTTGGATTTTACTATATGTTATTTTTGTTGTTTTCCAAATAATCATGTGTCCCAGAACCATGTATTGCATGAACAGTCTCTTGCAAATCCTGCTTCGTTATGTGTGACAACACTGATTATCCAAGGGTCAGTCTGAGTTATTAAGTATCATCAATCTGACCATGTATTGTTGTACCAGACAATATTAATTTAACTACTGTCACAGTCGATTTGTAGTGGGTTTTTAATCTAGGAAAGCTAGTTTCTTCCCTTTTCAAATGTTCTTAACTAGCCTTAATTGTTTATTCTTTCAGATGGCTTTTAAAAGAGCTTTGTCAAATTCTACAAAAAAAAAAAAAGGAAAAAAGAATTTTGTATAGAATTGTGTTAAAAGTTAAATATTAAGTTTTAACTAATATTTAGTTGAAACTAATAAAAAAATCGGCAAAAAAAATTAATATTCCAACTTTCATCTTGAAACATTTGGTTTCAATTGTTTTATATCACTAGTCTATTTTAAAGTTGTTTCCCTGAGATTTTGAGTGGAAATATTCGATCAGTTATTTGTATTTTTTCTCTTAAAGTAATGAATGCATTTAAAGTTGTTAAAATGCCACTGCTTTAGGGCCAAGACCTAACCTGTAACACCCTTGAAGTCATAATGACATAAATTGGCATTAGCCCCATAAATACAATTACATGGTATTCCTGGTTTCAATACAATGTACCATGATAGTTTTTATTTTCTTTTTGACTCAATAGTTTTTTAAGAAAGAGAATAGGCTTACTGTCATTGTTCTTGTTGTTTGTCTACTTTTGTGGGTAATTTCTGGTATATTGTATTGTGGACATAGAGTTCAGCCTGTCCAATTTCTGCTTTGGGAGATACTTGACATTTTCTAATACACATATGTGGTAAAAATTTCATGTGCAAAAAGAAGTTACAAGCTGTGTATGGTACAGAGTTTGATATGGATTTTTGATTCAGTCTTATTCATGATAGTGCTGAGTCTTTGATGTTTTTAATTTTTCTCAGTTAAATCCATTCTAGGTTGATTCCATAGTATATTAAAGACTCTCATTACTTTCGTCTTTCTGGTGACAACATCCAGACCAGCACAGCTTGGCCGAGTCCTCTGCTCCAGCTGCAATCAAGGGGTTGGCTGCTGTGTTCACATCTGGAACTCGGGCTCCTCTTCCAAGCTTGTTTCTGTTATTGGCAGCATTCTGTTCTTTGCAGGTGTAAGACTGAAGTTTGTTCCCATTTCCTTACTGGCTCCCAGCTGGGGAGCTTCGAGAAACCGCTCTCATTTCTGGTCACTTGGTCCCCTCTGTTTTCAAGTCGGCAACGGTATGTGGACTCTTTCCCCTGCCTCGAATCTCTCTTCTTCTGCCATTAGCCAGAGAAAGCTCTCTGATTTTAAAGGCTTCCGGGATTAGACCAGGCCCATCCAGGTAATCTTCCTATTTTAAGGTCAACTGTGCCATATAACACAGCATAATCACAGGAGTGATATCTTATGGCATGCATAGGTCCAGGGAGCAGGAAGGACATCATGGGTGTATTGTGATGCAAGTGATATATATCTTCATTATAAAAGACACCTTTATCAGTAACTCTATTTTTTTTTTTTAAAGATTTTAGTTGGGGAATTGGTGGATGGGAACAGCACTGGGGAATTGGGGTAAGGGGAACAGAAAAGTTGCTGTCCTTTTGTTCTTCAGTCTAGTTGTGGAGGACGTTGCTTCACTGGCCCAAGTTGGTACCATCATTGTGCTCTTCCCGGGCAAGCCAGATCAGTCGCCGGCTTCTGGACGGCCACTCACATTGGCTGCTGGCTGTTCTCTGCGGCTGCTGGCTACACACGGTAGCCCATGGCAACCCACTGCAGCAGGGGCTGCAGCCTACGCTGTCGCCGGTGACTCACGGCAACCCAACTCCAGGTTGAGCTGTTGTTCAGCATCTTAGCTGTAGAGGGCAGTGTCACTGGCCTTCATATGTGGGATCCGAACCGGGGCCCTCTGGTGTCCCAAGCCAGCTCTTAACCAAAGCGCCACTCGGCCGACCCAGTAACTCTATTTTTTAAGTACCAAACAACACAGCTTCAAATTACATAAAACATATTTAGCAAGAAATGCTTGATTAGGCCTGGATGAGCTGGGCCGATATGATTTGAATCTGGCCTTTCAACTGGCAGCTGGTTTTAGCTAACTACAGGCCGCTATGGTGGATGGTCAGCCCTTTCCACACCTGCCTCAAATCTTCCAGACCACATGCACGGGTTGAGTGATGGATAACATGCAGCTTTTGCAGCTTGCCAATCTGAGCACAGGCCTTAACCCATCACTTGCAGCCAGGTGGCTCCGGCAAGTGGGGCAACAGCGCTGTACCTCTATCTTGGATGATCAGCTAAATCAGACCAACCCTAAAGGTTGCTGCCCTTGGCTTGTCACTCATGTGAGCTGGCAAATCCCCTTTAAAGTTTCAAACATTTGAGCTGAATTTTATGTCACTTGCAATCAAACATATCCTAACCAATGATGGCTGTATATTAGCTTTTATAGAAAATGGATTATTGTGTCATTTGCCTAAGAGAGCTCAGATACTAAACAATTATAACGACAACAATTATTGGGTTGTCGGAAAAGTCATGATGCATTTTTGCAATGAAAAACATAGAAAAAATACGTCATGACTTTTCCAACAACCCAATGTTTCCAGATATCTAAGCCCTTCTTCTGACCTCAGAAGGCTTGTGAGGGTGGGCTGGCCTGAGAGATTTCTGTCAACCTGGAGTGGCTGCACTCATCTACTATGTGGGTAAAACAAGAATCATCCTTCCTTCCCTTGAAAAAGCCCTACTAAGGGCCCCTGAGGGCCTCAAAGCCATCTCCCTCTCCCCAAGGTCACCATGTCTGTAGGAATCTTGGCACACTTCTATCTTTACCCCTTAACTCAGCGATACGTGCTATTTTAGAAAGTCTTCTTTATACAGATAAGCCAAAGAAAAGAATAAAGCCCATGGAATCCCATTTCTAGGAGACAATTCCTGTGAAACAGTTTGTTGTGGAGTTTTCCAGCATTTTTGAGGCACATATGCCCTTAGTTAACGCAAGTGACTCAGGGTACAAGTCAAATACAAGTTACAGATTTCGCATAACCAGCTCAAATCGTCCTACTGCCACGATGTCTGTTACGCGGTCAGTTGGGGGCGCTGTCTGCCCTATCCTGGGATTGTACAGCAGCAGGGCACACCTCCAGCCCTCCAGCCTTGCCCGGCGCCCTTGACCTCCCCTGCCTGCCGCAGTGGAGCGGGTCCAGCCGGGTCTGTGAGCTGCCCAACACACCCACGTCTGGGCGGTGAGGGCCCGCAGGTAGGTACCGCTGGCAGATGCTGCGCTTGGGGGTTTGGACCCTGCCGCGCCGCGACCCGCACTCTTGCTCAGGCCCCTGGGATCCAGTGGATTCCACCCCCACTACCTCCGACCCCCACCCCCAACGGCAAAGTTCGATGATCTCCACTAAAGCCCAAGCGATGGCACTAAAGCCCAAGGGTCGCCGGCTGGCTGACGGCCCTCGGACACCAGCACCCTCCAACAACTCCTTTCTGCCCGCGATTTCAAGCCCCTGGAGGGCGGGGGCAGGAATTCCTGGCATTCCTCTTAGATTCGGCCGCTCCGGAGAAAAACAAGGCGCAAGGAGGCTCCTAGTGAGTCAACCTGCTGCAGTGCAGGGTCAGTAAATCCCCAGCCGGGCCCGTAGTTCTCCGCCGGGGCGAGCGCCGGAGCCTACTGGGCAGCTATTTTAGAACACCTAGGCTCGCGCCCGCTGTGACTTCGGGTCTAACCCGCCCGGGGTTGGGTCCTGGAGGCAAGCATTTTTTTCAAAGCTTCCTTGGGGGCTTTTCAGGCGAGCAGCGGGACTGAGCCCCCCCCCCCCCCCCCCCGGAAAGCATTGAGCTCCAGGCTCACCTAAAATGTGTAAAACTTATTCCAAGATGCAAAATTTGCATTCTACTCCCGAATGTGTTTGTTTTAATATAAAAAGCAATTGCTAAAAGATACTTTTCAGTAAAAGATAAATTCATAATTCGTAGAGATATTAAAATGAGCACGAAATAAGGATTTATTTTATTCACAAGAGGGCAAGCAGATGCTATAACCGGTTCACAGATGTCAAAAAGCACAGATTAATATGGAATGAAGGAATTGAATTGCAAACTGAGGCAAAACTGGTTTTTCCAAGGGGGGAATAAGTCAATGGAAGCCCTGCGCGACAAAAATACTAAATTTCCAATCACTCATTGGACATAACATTTTTTATTCTCTGGGCTTTCCGGACCCACCCTCCCCCCACAAATCCATATGGAAGTTACTACTAAGGAAAAAGGGAGGAGGCGAAGCTCCTGGGAGATACAGGGTGAGGGGTTAGGAGCACAGACCCTAGTTCAAGTAGGGAAATGAACGACTGTGGGTGGGACCCTGGTTTTGGGAGCTTCCATTTCTTCACCGGACCGGGGTGCATAATGGGGTTTTAGAAGTTCCCCTCTCGGCTTAGGTGGAGGAGCAGGATTTCTTTGCTAAGGGTAGGGCTCGTTGAGTGGGTCTCTTTTAGTTATGTAAATGTGGCCGAGAGGGCACCTGTTGCCCTGCGGGAAAAGCAGAACAGAACCCTTTGTGGCCTGACAAAGCCACCCCTTTCCGAGGCCCCTTGGAATGCAGAACTGGCGGCCTGGGAGGAGGGGAAGCATTTTTGCTTTCGGAGCATCAGGCCTTGGGGAAAACGGAGTTTGAGACCTATCTCCCCTCTCAACCTGCTTCCCACATTCAGGCTGGGGATTGACTAAAATTTACTGTTGGGAAAGGCCTGGAAAGGTGGCTCCACAGGACAGCCTGAGTGAACTGGCTGGGTTTCACAGCTGACTGGCCCATCAGCCCTATCTTACTGCTGCTCTTTGGGGAAGGATGGCTGAGTTGGTGAGGGTGATTACGAGAAGGACCATTTTTGTATCTGATGCATGTGTTTCTTGCAGCCTGTGCCCGGAGGGTGACGCCAAAAAAGCTACAGGACTGTGCCGGCGCCACAGCGCCACCGTGTGGAGGGAGAGACCCAGCTCAGACTTCCAAAGAACACCCTCTTTGGACTAAGAAAGCCCTTTGAGGTTCCAGACAATTTGGGAGTGAGTGGGCTCCAAGAGGGAAAGGTAGGGGTGACCTGTTAGCTCAGTTGGTTAGAGCGTGGTGCTGATAGCACTAAGGTTGCCGGTTTGATCCCTGCATGGGCCACTGTGAGCTGCACCCTCCCTAAAAGAACAAGAAGTAGGAAAAAAAAAAAAGAGGTAGGATTTTGTAGGGAGGAAAAACAATTTTCTCTCTACCTTTGTAGGTTCTTAACTGAGACCCCCCCCCATAATAAAAGTTTAATGAGAGAAAAGCAAGTTTAATAACATATACCCTCTGTATACATGGGAGAGACCCAGGATAACTAAGAAACTCCCCGAAATGGCCCAAGCCACCATCTTAAATACCAGCCAAAGACAAAAGGAAGATGTTGGGTTGGGGCAGACCAATTTTGGGAAGTTACCAGGGAAAGCACAGTAAATGGGGTAAGGCTGTTACATTTAAGTTGCTGCCTTCTCCATTGATCAGTTTCTTGTAATTTAGGGGAAAACTTACAAACGGAGATTTCCTTTATAAATGTAAGTGCCCCTTATAAAAGAGTAACTTCTCTTTGGTTTTCAGAGCTTCTCCTATGTTGACCTTCTCAAAAATAACCAGTTCAAGATAATCCTTATGCCAAAGAGGCATATTTTAAGGGATCATATTCTGCTCCCCTTCATTTTCTGCCAATAGAGGTACATGAGGGATTAAAATGTAGTCATATTTATAATAAGGGCTTACCATAGTGCCAGTCATATCAAATGTGCTCCATAAAATGGAAATTGTTGGGCCGGCCGAGTGGCGCGTTGGTTAACTAAGAGCTGGCTTGGGATGCCAGAGGGCCCCGGTTCGGATCCCACATATGAGGGCCAGTGACACTGCCCTCTGCAGCTAAGATGCTGAACAACAGCTCAACCTGGAGCTGGGCTGCCGGGAGTCGCCGGCGACGGCGTGGGCTGCAGCCCCTGTGGCAGTGGGTTGCCATGGGCTACTGTGTGTAGCCAGCAGCCAGCGTGAGCGGCCAGCAGCTGCAGTGAGCGGCCGTCCAGAAGCCGGCGACTGATCTACCTCGCCAGGGAAGAGCGCAATGATGGTGCCAACTTGGGCCAGTGAAGCAACGTCCTCCACAACTAGATTGAAGAACAAAACGACAGCAACTTGTCTGTTCCCCTTCCCCCAATTCCCCAGCACTTAAAAAAAAAAAAAGGCAATTGTTATCATTATTACTGGGAATCAGGATTGTAAATACCTGAAGGTCTGGAAACTTCCAGAAAGTCCTTTGTGTTTGTGTCCCAAGATGATCAACAATAAACCTCGGAAAGGTGAGGGCTGTCTTTGAAGGCAGCCAGATCACACTCCAAGGCGGCCACAGGAAACCAGGGCCAGCTGAGTGGGAGGGTCAGAGCCAGGCCAGGCCAGGAGGCCAGGAGCTGGTTGAGGGCTACAAATCAGCTGGGGTATTCTGTGCAGGCTGGGTTAGGTGTTGGGTTACAGTTAGGCTTAGCGAGGGCGGCGCCAGGCAATTCCAGTTGCTAGCCTTTTTCCATGGAGTCCCCTTCCTGCTAAGGGGACAAAGGATTTGGAGAAGTGTGGTGGGGAGGCCTTGGGGCCGTTTCCATGTTCCCGGCCTGATGTTCCTGGGGCCTGGGACTGGCTGCCTCCCCATGCCCCCAATGGGGGCTGCGGACATGTTTCTAGGGGCCCCATCTGATCTTGTTTCTTCCCTGCTTTGAAAGCTGTGATATCTCTTCAATGCCTGCAGAAAGCACCCTAACTCCTAGCAAGGTGCATCTTTCTCACCAGGACACCTCCAGTCCAGCCCCTCCCACCTCCAACACTGTCCATACCGGGCAGCTGGCTGTCCCTCCTGATGCCTTGCTTTTTTGCACTTCTGAGCTGTTGCATGGGTCCCCAGCCCGGACAGTCCCTTCCTCTTCCAACACAGGCAAATGCCCACTCTTTCAAGAGGCCGCTGCACTGTCAGGCCCAGGGGTGAAGCCTGATCCCCTGGGGGTCTGTCACAGCTGCCCCCTTAGTGGGTTCCTGCCCTTCATCCCTTCTGTTGTGCTAAGCTGGCGTCCCACGTGCTCTCCCAGCCCTCCCTGCCAGCCCAAGCCTGGGCCCCTGAGGTATGAAACGGGGTCAGGAGCAAGGCCCTGCAGAGGGCAGAGACTGAGGAAATTCCCATGCTGGGAGCTTTGTGCTCCGGTCCATGGGACCAGCTGGAGACAGCCAGAGGGAGCCCAGAGGAAGGGGTGCACATTCAGCACTGCCATTCTTTGCAGCTTGCCCCTCTGCTCTCAGGATCAAGTCTGAACACCCTCCTGCAATCCAGAAGACCTGAGAACAGGCCTGCCCACCCCCCCCAGCTGCCTTCCCTTTGCACATCCCAGCTCCAGCCCCAGCCTCTGAGGAGCACCTTTCTGTTTCAGGTGCACTGCCCCCCACCCCTCCAGCCCTGTGTATAAGCTCTTCCCTCTGCCTGCAAATTCTTCCTTCAGGTGGCAGCTGAACACAAGGCTGCCTCTGGACCCCCACCTGGGTCTAGTCAGTGGGCCTTCCACCTCCCAGTCTCCTGGGTGTCCGTCCACTGCTCTTGTCCTGGCTGGACTGAGCTCTGGGAAGGCCGAGGCCCCAATGCCCTTCTGCTTTCTGCAGCCCCTGGCCTCAGAGGGTGGGTGATGGACAAACAGGATGGGTAACTCCCTTGGACCTGTGCAGTCACCAGGCGCTGCCTCAGAAGGGCCCTCCCTGTGTTTGGTTTAACTCTCTGCTGTGGCAGTCTTGAAATTCTTAACTTTTTAAAACCAGGGTCCCTGCAAATTATGTAGGCAGATGACTGAGTGGGAAGGTGTGGGGGGATCTGTGCTGAGGAGGAAGAAATAGCTGCAGCAATGTCCCTTTTTCCTTCTTTTGAAGGCTTGGACCCAGTCAGCGGGGTCCACAATGGATGCCCATAGTCTCGCAGCCCCTTCTACTCTTTTAGATGTTGCATTGTATTAGGATCCAGCCATTCCTATCACTCCTCAGGAGGAGAGGCCCAGTGTAGCCATTAATGAGTGGCTTTCTTGGGGCATCTGACCTTTACGATGCTCAAGCTGGACGCAGGCAGGGAGCAGCTGGCTCGCTGACTACGCCCCCTCCCCCCCCTGTGATCTTCCTCCTGGGGATGGGTGCCCAGCCTGCCCTGCAGATAAGCAGGTGAGGCCAAGGTTCTCTGCATAATGCAGTTCCTCCAACACCGGGTGGCCGGAGCCAGTTTCCATGACTCATGTCAACCTTATTAATGCTTCCAGGTTGACTGAAGGGGCATCAGGGAGCCCACCAGCCCCTGCATGCCCCGACCCAACCCGTCCCTGTCACATCAGCCTCAGTAGCAACTCTGGCCTTGCCCTCCATGGGAATGCACTGTTTGCAGGTCTCTCACCCCCCCCCCCCCCCCACCAATCCAGGGAATATCTTTCTTGACTCTGGCCCTCGTGGCCTCTGCTTTAATCCTGGCACTCACCTCCCTCTAAGGCCCTTCAAGGGTTCCTTGTGTACCCACCAGCCAAGAACAAGGAACAAGCTGTGTCTTCAGAAATCTCTGGCAACCTTAGCCCTAGACAGGCTGTCTGATGGAAATGGCAACAGGAAGTTTCACACCAGAAAAAACCCAGTCCCTTTTTATTGAGAAAATAGAGTTAATTCCTCACTCTTTTCCCAGGTGACTGCACCTTGAGATACAAGGTGGCATCCTGTACCCACCCCCAAGGACTCCTGTAACTGGGCAGGGTGGCCCATAAGGAGCACTCCATCCCTTCCCTGGGGCAAATGCTGGTTTGCCCAGGTCCTGGAGAAGTAGGCCAGGTTTCTGGAGGAGGCTGTCGGGCATGAGGGTGCCCGGGGGGTGGGTAAGAGTGGCGAGAGAGGTGGTGTCTCGCTGGAATGAAGGAAAGGAAGAACACCACCATCTCCTGAGGCCTGGCGCCTTCTCCTTCCAAATTTTTTATAAATAAAACTTCACAGTAATAGAGGTATGTCCACTTCCAGGACCAAAACGGCTGGTTTCCGGCCGGGGAGCCAGGCCTCAGTGGGGCTGTAGGGGGGCCCTCGGCTCAGGCTGGTTGGGCAGCACCGTGACTGTGGGGGCTGAGCACTGCTCTTTGGCCCTGTGTCAGGGGGTGGGGGTGGGGCTGCAGCCCATCCAGAGGTTCTGAGGGTCACTGAGGTAGTCAGAGCGGCTGGTTGTGCTTCCAGACAGAAGCCAGATGGAGCGTTACGGGACGTAGCCTGGACTGAAGCCACCTGGGAACAGAGGCTGAGCAGCCAACTTCAGGCAGGTCTGGGGCGGTGTGGGTGGGAGGGCGGTGCTGAGGGTCTTCTGAGGCTCTGTCTCCAGGAGACACATGGGCATGGACTGTGGAGGGTGCGGGGGAGGTGCACGGTGGAGCTGTGAGCCTGCACAGGGTTGAGCTTCTGAACGGGTCGCTTGGGCCCCTGGGGAGACTGAGGCATTTCATGGGAGGAGAATCTTCTGTGAAGAAAAAGGGCTGCCACAGAGCCATCTAGGGCCAGGCCTAGCCCAGGTACCTGAGCACAGGGTTCCTTCAGAGGCCACCAGGGCCTTCCACCTGGTCAGAGGGAGCTAGGCAAAGAACCTAGGTTAGGAGGGCTGCCAGCAGCTTCGCTCCCCAGATGACCTTTTCCAGTCTGGACAGTTCCAAACATTCTTGAGCCTCAGCTCCACTCTTGGGAGAGTCCACAGAGGGAGGCCCCCCTCTGGCTACCTGCACCCCACCATACCTACGGGCACATGAGGCCCAAACGCTCCACCTCCCTGCAGGGGACCAAAGGCTGTGCCCTGACATTGCAGCTCCAGCCCCATGACTTCTGGGGCTCAAGAGCATAAGCTCCAACTATGCTGGTGGCCTGTCTGGGGTCAGAGCACCTGGAGCTTGCGGGAGCAGGTGAGGTTGCCATGTACCAGCCCCCACATGGCCAGCAGCTCAGTGGGCAGCAGCTTGTGCACAACCAGCATGGAGCGGTAAAAGCACGGCTCCTTGTTCATGCGGCTGTTGCGGTTTCGCGAGATGCCGAAAGTCTTGAAGCCCTTATGGTCCATGGGATGCACGCCCAGCACCTCCAGGCACATGCCCAAGAAGACATCGTCGATGGGGTAAAGCTCCACAGTGTCAC
Source organism: Hipposideros armiger (assembly GCF_001890085.2). Lineage (NCBI taxonomy): Eukaryota > Metazoa > Chordata > Mammalia > Chiroptera > Hipposideridae > Hipposideros > Hipposideros armiger. The sequence goes on along the minus strand of NW_017731367.1, from coordinate 809,002 downwards.
AGGCGTGATGCAGGCGCCGGGCCAGGCCACTGGCCATCAGGAAGCCACCTCCGCCGGCGTAGGGCGGGTAGGTGGCCTTGCTGTACAGAGCCCCGGGGATGTAGTACTTGTTATCCTTCCTGCGGATGGGTCGAGCGTGCTGCAGGACATCACCCACAAATAGGTCTTCCTGTGGCTGCCGGTCGGCCAGAAACTCCAGCAGGTTGGTGGGGTTGACGAAGACGTCGTCGTCACCCTTGAAGACAAAGCGGACGTTGGGGCAGTAGATGTCAAGCCACTTGAGGAAGTGGATCTCCTTGAGGGTCAGGTTGAAGAAACTGTCAAGGAAGTCCCACTGCAGGATGTCGCCATAGAGGCGGTCCTCGTAGGCCAGCAGCTGCTGGTAGTGGGCCCGTTCCTCTTGCTTGGAGGCCGTGCCCAGTAGGAAGAGGGTACGCACAGCGCCGCGGCCCCTGCCCACCAACTCCTGCTCCATGCCCCAGGTCTGGCGGATGGCCTCGCGGCGGTCATGCTGCGTGATGACTGACTTGACGACTATCAGCAGGTAGACGTTGCCATTGCACTTCTCTGGGTGGTTCAGCAGCATGGGGAAGTATCGGCAGTGGCGATAGAGCAGAAACTGCTGGAAATGCGGCTCCAGGCCCTGGAACCAGGACTGGTGGGTCACGTTGATATTGGCTGAGCAGTTAGTGGTGGTCACGTCCCAGACCTGAGGACCCTGTAAGGCCATGTGCGTGGGGGTGACCGAGTTCTTCAAGCTCTTCCAGAAATCATTGGGGTTCACCAGGTGTCCACTTGGTTTCTGGGCCTTCTGTGGCCCTGGGGTGGGTGGCAGGGGCTCTTGCAAAAACTGGCTGGGGGTCAGGCTGCGCTGGAATACTGCTATGGCCACTAGCAGGGCCAGGGACAGGCACACACTCTTGTAGATGATTCTCTTCCTGGGGGGATAGGGGGAGAATGGTTCAGAGGAGTGAGAAGATGAGTCCTTTGTCACTATCCCAGGAGCCCAGATGTGGAGCTGCAGTCCCAGATGGGCAAGTGGGTCCTGGGCACACACGCAAGTCCCAGGGCCTCAAGTGGTCAGAGGAGTGTCCTGCCTCCTCTCCTACCCTGACCGCCCTCCTCCAGGACCAGGGAGCCACACAGCACAGAGCTTAAGTACAGCACGTGGGGTCAGGCTGCTGCTGGGCTTTAAATCTTGGCCCTGCCACTTACAAGCTAAATGACTTCGAATGGGTCTGCCTTAACTTCTCCTAACAATGATTTTTTCTTCCGGAAATGAGGACAACGGCACAGGATTGGAGCGCTATCTAAAGTGCCTGGCAACACAGTGTGCAGTCAGGGTCGCTGTGGTTCTACAGGGACAACCTCTGGTGGAGACCTCTGCCCTGTTTCCTGCCCATGGCATGGCATGGCACCCCGTTTGTTTTCATTTCCTTGTGCACACACAGTGACTCACTGGGGTGAACCATTGGGAGGGACCGCAATAATATGTGGGGGACATTGGGAGCAAGCTCTAACTTGGGTCCTGAAGAAGCCTGCCTTCCCCTCCATCCCATCCATCTGACCCAACAAAAAAGAACAGCGAGCCCAGGGCATCTCCTAGCATGACCACTGGCTCCTACTCCCCCAGTCCGCCTCCCCTCCCTTAACTTCCCATTAGAAGAGAGGCTCTGCTGCCCTGGGAGGGGAACACATTTGGACCTACCCCCTCCAGGGACACTCCTTGCCTAGGTAACCCCTATCATACCCATTTCAGAAGCAGGAATTAAAACTTTTTGCCACGAGTGCTGGCAGGCCCAGGGCCAGGGACCCAAGCTCCTGGACCCCAGGACCCTCTCTCTCCAGCTCACACTCTGAGGGTGCCCGGCTACCTGCCCTGGTTTCTTCCGTGCAGCCACAAGGGCTGTGGGCTGACAGGAAGGGCAGGCCAGAAAAATGTGGCCTTACCGGGCCAGGCCAGCAGGGAGTCCGCCCTGACCTCCAAGAGGTAAGGTGCAGGTGGATGAGAAGAGACAGACTGCACTATGGCAAAGCAGGGACACTGCTGAGAAGCCTGGGGGTGGCCACAGGACTACTTGTTGAAGGTTCAGTGAGAGTGAATTTCGAGCCCCACTGGAGCGACATTTTCTCATGGCGTCTGGAGTTTTTTGTGCATGGGGTTGGAGGAAGATTGGGTCATCTCAGGTACTGGGGTGTGGGTGTGTGACCTAAGACGGACGCTGGAGGGGATGGGGGAGCACAGCGCTCTGGTTCTTCTGCCCCGGGGGTTTCAGGGAAGCCTCCCCCTCCACCCCACACCCTAGTTCGGGAGGCCGGGCTGGAGGAAGTCCAGCGGGGGGTCCCCTACGGGTAAGGGGATGTGGGGAGGCCCCTCCACCCCAGGCTGGTTCCACCTGCACTGCTCCACTCTATTGGTAAGAAAAAGCCCCCAAGGGGACGGGAGGAGAGGGGACGCGCGCGGGTGGGAGGCCCGAGCTCTGCGGAGGAAGGCGAGCCACTCGAGGGTAGAGGACCGGGGTTGCCCAAGATGCAGGAGGCCCTCGGAACCGGGGCAGAAACCAAGCTGCCGGCGAGATCTTGCGTCTCCAACTCCCGAGGTCCCGGGGTGGGATCTGGGGGCCTCGGGGCCCCCGGGCAGGGCTGAGCGCACGGGCACCACGGGCCCCGGCCGCCGGCTGGCGGGTCCAGGCGCCGCGCACGGCCGGGCATCTCTGGCCGCCACCGCCCGAGCCCGTCTGTCCCAGGAAACTGCGGCCAACCCCGGGCACCCAGCGCGGCATCTCCCACGCCCGGGACCCAGCGTCCCCTTGTTGCCCACCCCCCGGGGAAGCCCAGGGTCCCCGCACCCATCCCACGCCCCCCCCAGCCCGACAGCTCCCACTCACCCCAGAGACATGGCGGCCCGGGCCGGGGCGGCGGCGGCGGCGGAGCGGGGCGCGCGGGTCGCAGCTCTGGGCGCGCGGCTCAGGGACGGCGGGCGGGGACGGGGACGGGGACGGGGACCGAGCGGGCGGGGGCGGAGGCTGGGCCGCGCCCCCGGTGACTTTCTCTTCCAGGCCGCCGGAGGAGGGGCCGGGAGGGGCGGCGGCGTCCCAGGTGCGTTAACCCCTTCGGCGCCCCCGGTCCTGTGTCCCTGCCGCCGCGAGCCGAGCCCCTCACGCTGCGGCCAGGCGGGACTCACCCACGTCTCGGAGGCGGAGCCCAAGACTTCGGACCGCGCGGAACCGCCCACGGTCACCTGGCCCGAGCGTGGGTGCGCGAGTGGAGGCTGCGCCCCCTGGTACACGTTTCCTCCGCAGAGCTTCCCTGGAGTCCCCAGCCAATCTGGACGCGTGGGATCCGGGACACCACCTCTAATGTCCCCTGGAGGGCCGTTTCCCCTCTGGCCCCATTTGGACTTTTCCTTGGTGGGGAGGCAGAGGCAGACAGGTGTTCAGGACTCTTCTCTGTGCCCCCAAGCGGCCCTCTCCACCTCTGGGGTCTCTCCCTCTTCGGAGAGCTCCCCCCACCACCACCGAGGGAAGGCCTGTCTGCCCGGCCAAACCTCCCTTCTTTTCATCCATCCACAAATATTTCACTCAAAACCCTTTTTGTCCCCATGCCTTTATTAATCTGTGTGTGTGTGTGTGTGTGTGTGTGAGAGAGAGAGAGAGAGAGAGAGAGAGAGAGAGAGAGAGAGAGAGAGAGAGAGAGAGAGCACGCGTGCGCCAGCACCTTCTAGGGGCTGGGCTGCACTAGACACAGACTTGGAGCAGCGTTCTTGGCCCAGCAGGGTCTGGGGCATGGGTGTTCCTATCCAGGTGACTTCCAGAATCCTCCAACAGATAAAAATTCCACTGTCTTGCTTTCGCCCAGATGTCTGCTGTTCTAATCCTGTTCCATGCTGAGGTGCCATCCTGAGCATACATAGGACCTTAAAAAATGTCCATAGAATTGAAATGGAAGCATTTCACAATCCAGTAGAATAACAGCTAACATCCATCAAGCCGTTACAATATGCCAAGCACAATTCTAGGCCGGTGCATGACTGACTCAGTCTCAGAGGCACGTACTATTATTATTCCCACTTTACAAAGGAGGAAATCGAGGTGCCAGGAGGGGAGAGCCAATGGGCCAGGACCCATAGTTAGTAAGCAAACCCAGGAGGTCTGCCTGGCTTCGGAAGCAGGCTCTGGACCCTTCTTTCAAGGGCAGCAGTGACAGGAAGCTACTCTCCTGCCAAAGGGCACCAAGGGAGGGCAGGAGGCCCCCAGGTACAGTCAGAGGTAGGTGGTGAGAGCCTAAGGAGGCTGCTCTTGCCAAACTGGGCCCCAGGCCCCTGAAGCCAGAGTGAGAAACCCCTTCAGCCATGGCCTTAAGGCTCAAAAGCCCTCTAGAGGAGGAGGAAAGCTCCAAAGGGCAATAGAATTTTCCTGGATGTTCCAAGTTCTAATCAGGGAATGTGAAAAGTCTTCCAGGAAGAATTCCAGAGAACCCTGGGGCCCAAAATCTATTGTAAGAGCCCTTCCCAAGTACCAGAGCAGGAAGGAGGTCTGACCTGCACCTCAAAGCCTCCTTTGGCCTGGCTGCCTGCCGCGGAGGGCCACCCGAAACCCCACTGGCCACCTGGGGGAGTCGCCCAAGGCCAGCTGAATGTTTGCCAGTGGAATCTGGTCCATTGAGAGGAACAGTTTGTCATCATGGATTCATTTCGTCTGTGCCTAGGTGGAGCTCGGGCTGGGGAAATGCATGACAATTCAATGCTCAGTCCCTGACTGTGGGGTGGGGGTGGGGGAAGGGATGCGGGAACCAGGCCAGGCCCTGGTCAGCTTTCACTGTCAGTCTGACAGGCTGTTGGGCCTGTACATATTGGTCAGCACCAAGCTGGCCCACTCCACCTGTCCTGGCCCCTCCTTGTGGGCAGAGCCCTAGTGGATTCTTGCTGATTATCTCAAGCCACAGATAGGGTGGTTGAGCAAGGGCCCTGGGAAGGCGAAGGTCAGTCTGTAGATGGAAACAACCTGGCCCACAGCCCTGGCTGAAGGCAGGTGGAAGCTGCAAAACCAGGAAATCTGGGGATGTGGGGGGTGGGGGGTGGTCTGTCAGTAGCCTCGGAGGGAGGGTGGGGGATGGGAGGAGCTCGTGGAGCAAGTGGCCAGAGTCCCAAGAAGTGGTAGGTGGGCCAGGTGTCTCTGTCACCCAGTCCTTTTCTCCCCTCAGGTGGAGGTTCTACCCTGGAAGAGGAAACTCAGTGAGGCCTGATGTAGGAGCACCCCAAGAAGCCCCCCTCTCTCTCCTCACTCTCTCCTTCCCCCCACTTCTTTTGCACCTTCCTCCCCCTTCCCATGTCCCTTCCTCCTCCCTATCCCTGCTGCCTTGTTCTTCTCCCGTTTCCCTTTCCCCATCCTTATTCTCATTTTCGTTTAGATCACCCCCTCCCCCCAACCCCCCTTCGGAGTCAGTTGGAATCCAGACCCTGCTGGTGTCAGGCAAGCACAATCAGGCTCACCTGGGGACAAACACCTGCCTTGCCCTTGGATGTGGGGAGACAGCTGATGGGCCCGAGGTTGCCCTGAGTCAGGCCTTAACCTGACAATGGGGGACTGACTTGGGCCTGAGAGAACCAGAAAGCTGGGTGTGAGGAGTCCTGGCACCTTGGAGAGAGACTGCCACCGACAGAGGCTGGCTGGCGCTCGGTGGCTGGGCAGTGGCTGCAGGGTGGAGAGCTGCCCCAGCTGCAGTTACTCATTGCAGCTGTGTGATGTGTGTGAGTTGGTATTAGTGTTTAAAAAGCTTGAGCAGAAGTCTATACTCCAGGGCTGGCCGAGTGGCTCATCTGGTTAAGAGATAGTTGAAGAGCGCAAGCTCTAAGCAACAGGCCACTGGTTCGATTCCCACATGGGCCAGTGATGCTGCGCCCCGAGCTGAGCTGCCGCTGAGCTGCCAACAAGTGGCAGGATGGCTCAGCAGGTGAGAGCACGTGCTCCTAACAACAAGACTGCCTGTTCGATGGTGGGCTACGCCCGCCTGCAACTAAGACTGAACTTGGCATCTTGAGCTGAGCTGCCACCCTGATGGTTCAGTGAATAGAGCGCGGGCTCTTAACAACAAGGCTGCTGGTTCGACTCCCATATGAGATGGTGGCTACGCCCACCCGCAACTAAGATTGTAACACAGCACCTTGAGCTTAGAGGCCATGAGCTGCCCATGGCCAGCCAGATGGCTACTGGTGCCCTCTACAACTAAGATTGAAGACAAACAACTTGGCTGGTCCCCCTCCCCAACTTCCCAACACTGTTGCCCTCCTCCAATTCCCCAATTTAAAAAAAAAAAAGTCTATACTCCAGGGGCAGCCACGGCCAGTGCTTTAAGCCTGGCCGGCTACACTTGCACCAGAAGGCCTGTTAATTAGCACTGAAGTGTCAGAAGTCATTGCCCTTTAGTGAAAGGGGTGTCAAGGATGTGTGCTTGGCAAGAAATACTACTGCACAGACCCTCTGCCTGTGCCTGAATGAACCCAACAACCCAGCAGACCAGTGTCCTGGCTCCAGAACTTTCTCTAATTGGTCCTGGATCCTCCCATGCAATGATCTGATTGGAGGATTAGCCAGTCTTTGGTCATGTTCTTGAATTTACCAGAGAGACACTTTCCTGCAAAGGACAGAGAGTGGGGCTCCCTGAGGCTCCTGGGCAGCGGTGGGAGGTCTGTTTTGTGCTTTTTGGTAATAGATGCTTTAAGTAGGGTAGCACTGATTTCATTGCAATAGACCATCTGGGGAGGAGGTGTGGAGTGAGGCCTACCATCTTCACCTACCTCTGGTCTTGGAAGCCACCCATATCCATTGCAGGGGATGCTCAGTGAAGGGGTGCAGTGCACACAGCAGGAAGAGAAAGAGGCCAAAAAGGAGCTAGCAGAGAGGAGGGCGGGGGAATTCAGGGGGCAGGGAGGACAGAGTTTTCAAAGCATGGGTGGTCTGGTTTGGAGTCTGACAAGTGCCCTTTCTCAAGGGAAGACTGGGTCAAAGAGAAGCCCAGGTCACAAGGGGTTGAGAGAAGATGGGAGGAAGTTAAAAGAGGCTCCTTGCAGGGTCCCCATATGATCAATACAAATGACAACATCCTGTTGCCAGGGACCCTGAGTTGCCTTCAGTAGCAAAATCCTGATCTAGCCAAGACTGACCCAACAACCAGGAAGGTGACATTGCCATAACCAGTAAGATGTTAGAAAACCATAATTCCAGGGCTTGCCTGCAGAGAATCTGATGGAACCTGGGAAATTGTAGTTTTCCAGTTTTCCAGATGATTCTGATGTACAGGCAGGTTTGCGAACCACCAGTGTTGAACCCTCCAATTCCAGCTGTCTTGGTCAGCCATGGGCAAGGGCCAGCAGAGGGACACTTCCTCCTGTGAGCCTGGGGATAAAGAAGACAGAATGGGGAAGCAGATATGGAGGAAACTGGAGGCAGAGGGTGGAGGGTTGGAGAATTCACTTTTCCTAGTGAAGCAGGTAGCAATTGAGGAAGCAGAGGTGGGTTTCAGAGATTAAAAAGAGTGGGGAAGGGTGGCCACAGCCTATGTGTGGGATCTGAAAAAGCCAGAGAGGGATAGCAAGGAGGGTTAAGGGCCAGGCAAGAGTGTTCCTGTGTACCCTAGAGACCCAGGCTCCCGGCTGAGGTAGGGATTGCCCAGCGCTCCTTTGGGTGCTAGTGAAAGAAACTCAACTCAGAGTAGCTCAGGCGAAAGGAATTTATTTGCCTCTATGATGGGAAACCCTGCCTCTTGCTCTCTCTTGTTCAGTCCCCACAACACACCTCCTGCACAGTCCCCCTATGTCTTAGCTCTCTCCTATACCTGTAGGCTTCTTCCATGAGGAATAGGAGAAAGGCAGGCTTGCATATGGCCTCAGGCATTTATCTCCTGATCTTGAGGACCACAGGGGAAAGAGGTGTTTTCCCTCCCAACCTCCGTATATAAAATTCCAGGGAAGGATTCTCATTGGTCTCGCTTTAGTCACGTGTCCACACCTGGGCCAATGTCATGTCTAGGAGTGATGGGGTAGTGTGATTGGTTACACCTGGATCATATGTCCTCTGCTGTGGTTGGGGCAGGGCCTGGGGTTAGCAGCCCCACAGGAACTACCTGGAAGGGGCAGATTCCTCAAAGGAAGCTCCTATTATCAAGAAAGCAGCGAGCCAGCTGAGTGGTGCGTTGGTTAGGAGTTGGCTTGGGACGCCAGCTCTGAGCAGCAGGGCCCCAGTTCGGATCCCACATATGAGGGCCGGTGGCGCTGTGCGCTCTGCAGCTGGGATGGTGGGCAGCAGCTCAACCTGGAGCTGGGCTGCCATGAGTCGCAGGCGGCAGTGTGGACTGCAGTGGGGCTGGCTGGCAGCTGGTGTGAGCTTTCGTGAGTTTGCGTGAGCCGCCATGAGCGGCCTTCCAATGGCCGGTAACCGATCTGCCTCAGCTAGGAAGAACGCAATGATAATACCAACATGGGCCAGTGAAGCAACGTCCTCCACAACTAGACTGAAGAATAAAGGACAGCAACTTGTCTGTTCCCCTTCCCCGATTTCCCAGCACTGTTCCCCTCCTTCAATTCCCCAATAAAATCTTTAACAACAACAACAACAAAAAAGAAAGCAGGAGGAAAAATATGTCCAGTCCTCCAGCTTATATTAAGCCCTTTGGATTTTTAAATCATCCTCCTAAAAGGACGAAGATAAGGGTGGTAGCTGTGTGGGAAATGTCTTCACACGTTTTCCTTCTCTTCTGGGTGGGAGGAGCCCCAGGCTGGCCAATAGAAGGTGGACAGAGCTCTTTTGGGAGCTAGCCGCTCTCTGGCCCCCTTCCCATGCCTGGCTCCCCAGTGGCTGGTCTGGGGGCAACCAACGCCACTTATGGCTTTGTAGGAGCCAGTTAGCTGGGGCTGGGGCTGGGCAGACGAAGACAGAAGCCAGAGTTCAAAAAGGCCTGGGAACCAGGGTCTGGGGGGACTTGGAAGAGGCTGGGTGGAGAGGGTAAGCAGGAATAGAAGGCGCTCTCCCTAAGTGCTGCCCTGGATGCAGGCCAGCTCAGCTGCACCCCAGGCTCCTATTGGCAGGGCGTGGGGGGCACACTCTCACAGACACGCACAGGTGGAGACAAGTGCACGCTCGCAGCAGGCCACAGGTGTGCAAGTGACGCAGACCCAGACACATATATACACATAGCCCGGGACAGACATACGCACACAGAGCTACATTCAGAGATACATACAATACTCATACACACATAGGTCAGACACATTCACACAGAAATATGCATGTTCAAAGACAGACACATATATACACTCATATTCAAACACGTTCACACACATATGAGATACAGGCACATCCAGTAAGAAGTGTACACACATGCGTGTGCATGCACACACACACTTCTAGAGAGAGAGATGCACACACACGCCTAGACACATCCACACACACACACAGGTACTTATCGTACACAGAGACACACACTTTCACACACATACACACACATGCCTATGGCCTTTCCCACATTAGAGGAGCCTCCCTCAACCAGCTCATCTGTTACCAGTGAAACCCTGCCTGGCAGGCCCTTGGGAATTTGGGACTGGGCTCAGGACCAGGCAGGTTCCTACTGCATCCAATGGCCTGTTTTGATCTTCCCCCAGGTCTTCAAGTCTGTGCCCACCCCTGCTTCCAGGAGCCTCTGGACACTGCCCACGGGCCCTGAACACTACCCGCATCTACCCCCAACCCTTATTCTAGCCACCTTGGCTTTCTTCTCCCATTCACCAAGATCCCAGCTTCTTTCTGCTCAAATGCACTCCCTCCTTCTGAATGGAGTGAATTCCTGCTCATCTTTCAAAACCTACTTCAAATGTCCTCTCCCTCGGAGTAGGTGCTCCCTCCCTTGGCCCGCGTCATGTCTGTCTGTGCCTCCGCTACCTGTCCCACCGCGTAAGAGCAGGGACAGGCCTTTCTGTGTTCCTGGCAGCACAGGGGAAGGGAGGCACTGAGGCCTGTCGTTAAATAGCCCAGGGAATGGGCTGCCAGCATTGGCTGCCTGGAGGAGACCCTGGCAGTCCTGCCTAGGCCATATTCAGAGGATGACTGGGTGTGTCCACCTCAGGGAGCCTTGGGCAGCCCAGACAGATTTGCGGAGCTCCAGCCCCACCCCCAACACACACGTTCAAACTCACACTGACACACATTCACACTCGAGTGGGCATTGTGCCCCCTCGTCCCGGACAGCTGGGCTGCCCCCTCCCCCTAAGCCACCAATGACTCACATCCCCGCCTGCCAGGCTTGGGCACACACAGCCTCCTTTCAGCCCCTCGGCCTCAAACACTAGCTTAGTCTTCCCTTACCGGTGCCTCCCCCTCCCCGGTGAGCCGTCCTGGCCTCCCTGCCTGGCAGCTCGGCTCCGCGGGGAGGCCACGCAGAGGCCTCCTTCCTCTGCAGAGCACAGGGCGCCTGTCTCTCATCACCCGGCTCCTGTCCAAGCCAGCCCTGAATGGCTGCCTTTTTATGGCCCAGAGCCTGGCCAGGTGCATTCTGGGCAGCACTGCTCCTGGCCAGGGTGCTGCTACCACCAAGGGGACAGAGTCAGAGGGGCCACTGACACTCAGAGCCCCTGAAGTCCCACCCAGACTCTGGTCAAAAGCCTCCTCAGGCCTATACAGGCTTCTCACACACCCTCTCATCTGCTTCCCCAGTGGCCCTAAGTAGCCTGGCCAGGCACAGGTTTTAATTATTCAGTTTTCCTGAGGAGGCAACTGAGGCCCAGAGAAGGTCAGCCTGCTAAGAAGTGGTGCAGCTGGAACCTGGTAAAGAGGGGTTAATAACACGATGGACCTCATGGGATTCCAGTGAGCGCGATGAGGTGGCTAAGTCTGGCACCCTGGAGAAGGGGTCCACAGTGGGCACCATGTGACAATGGTCACAAAATCAGTTCTGGGTTTTGTACCTAGCACTCTTCTTCTTTGGTAACAGAATTCTCCACCCTGGTCTCAGGGTGGGTCCATCACAGTCTCTTATGCCTCCTCTCACCCTGACAATGTGCTCGGTACAAGAGGCGTCTGCCCTGGGGCGTTTCAAAGAGGAACTGGGAGAGGGACTCCCCTTTGCTCTCTAATCCTGGGGCTCTTGAGGGGTGCAACTTTGGACATATTGGGGAAATGTGGTGCCACATGCACCCCATGCACCCCTCTCTCTAGTGGTAGAGAACAAAACACTCGGAACAAAACAGAAACAGGAACCTGCATGACGGGCAGAAGTCTGGTTCTAGAGGCTCTGTGTCTGGCAAAATAGTGCCCCTCCTTCAAAGGTGTACACACCCTAATCCCCAGGACCTGTGGCTACGTTAGGTTATGGTAAAAAGAGATAGAGATGTGATTAAGGTTATATATCTTAAAACAGGGTGTTTAGCCTGGATTGTCCAGCTGGCCCCAATCTAATCACTAGAGCCCTTGAAAGCAGAAAACTTTCTCTGTTTGGAAGCAGAAAAGATGCAGCAGAAGGAAAAGTCAAAGAGATTCCAGGTGTGAGAGGGATTTGATACGCCTTTACTGGTTCTGGTATATAAGGACCCACTTGTGGCCCAGAGGCCAGAAGGAGGCCTCTGGGAGTGAAAGGCAGCCTCCAGCTGTCAGTCAGTGAGGACATGGGGGCCTCAGTCCTGCAACCACAAGGAACTGGATTTTGCCCACACTCTGAATGAGCTCAGAAGCAGATGCTTCCAGAGAATCCTCATAAGAACACAGCTGTCTGACACCTTGATCTTGACCTTATAAAATTCTGAGCAGAGAATCTAGCTGATCCAACTTGGACTTCTGACTTACTGAAGTGTGAGAGAGTAAGTCTGAGTTGTTTCAAGGTGCTAAGTTTGTGGTCACTAGCCACAGCAGCATCCGGAAGATAATATAGGCCCTGAGAACTAGTACCACCCAGGTTCCCCTGATTTGTTTAGAGATATCAATAACTTTTTCTTTATGGTTTTTGTCACCCATGACCAAAGACTCCTGACTGATGTCGTTATTTTTTTATTTTATTTTATTTATTTTTGAAAAAGATTTTATTGGGGAAGTGGGGGAGAAAACAGCGTTGGGGTGTTGGTACTGTGATTATTGCGCTCTTCCTGGCTGAGGCAGATGTGTCGCCAGCCACTGGACTACTGCTCATGGCGGCTCATGGCACCTCACCTGGGCTGCCGGTCACTCACGCTGGCTGCCCGCCACTCATGGTAGCTTACAGCAGCTCACTGAAGACTCACTGCAGCCAATGCGTCACAGGTGACTCACAGTAGCCCAGCTCCAGGTCGAGCTGTTGTTCACCATCTTAGCTATAGAGGGTGCAGCATCACTGGCCCCATGTGGGATCCGAACCGGGGCCCTGCTGCTCAGAGCTGGTGTCCCAAGCCAACTCCTAACCAACGTCCCACTCAGCTGGCCCTGATGTCGTTATTTTTATCTGGTTCCTTCACTGTTTCCCAAACAGTCAGCCCTCATGGGTAGGTTGAAGAAGGGGCACCCAGAACTTGAGGGGCAGCCACCACCACACAGGCTTAGGGACAGCAAAGGGTGTGGGAGGGACAGGCCCTCTTGGATCTGAGCCTTCAAAAGTTTGGAGCAGTTCTAGAAGCCTGAGGTGGCCCAGATCTGCCCCTTCCTCACCGAGCTGATCCCTCCCTTCCCCTGAGCAAGGCTGAAGTCACCCAGGAGAGAGCCATTGACTGGGAGCCAGAGAAAAGTGACTTGTCTAAGAACATTTTCTGGTGGCTTGGTCAAAGCTTGTAAAGGTTGGCAGGGTAAAAAAACCAGAGGGGTTGGGAGGCAAAACAACAACAAAAAAACCAACAAAAAAATAGGGGTTTCAGTCCAAGATGGTGACAAAGAGGCCCCCATGCTCATCTCCTCCCATGCATACATCGAAATCTACAGCTAGACATGGGGCCATTCCCTGTGAAGAATTTCAGAAACTAGCTGAGCAACAACTACCCATAGAGAGAACAAGAAACTAGCCACATTGAAAAGGGTAGGAAAGGCCGAAACACACTCTCACCATATACCCCACCCCTAGCACAGCATCATGCAGGTGGGAGGGAACTCACAACTCCCAGCTTCTCCCTGAGGACTGAAAAGACCCAACTTCTAAGACTTCCACTGGAGAAAGGGGCCCCCTAACACCTAGCTCTGAAAGCCTACAGGGCTTGTACCCATGAAACCCACCAAACAAAGAAATAGTTCTTAACCAAGTATCAATCCCAGGCTCTACTATCAAAATTCTAATGGCATTATTTGCAGAAATAGACAAAAACCCCAAAACCCTAAAATTTGTACAGAACCACAAAACACCCGAAGTAACCAAAGCAATCTTTGGTTAAAGAAAAACAAAGCTGGAGGCATTACACTTCCTGATTCAAACTATCTTATAAAACTATAGTAATGAAAGCTGTATGGTATTGGTACAAAACAGACACACAGGTCAATGAAACAGAATAGAGAGTGCAGAATAAACCCATGCATACAAGGTCAATTAATTTACAACAGAGGAGCCAAGAAAAATAATGGGAAAGGATAGTCTCTTGAATAAATGGCATTGGGAAGACTGGACAGCTACATGCAAAAGAATGAAACTTACACCATACCCCAAATCAACTCTAACTGAATTAAAAACTTGAATAGATTATGCTCTGAAATCATAAAACTTCCAGAAAAAGACACAGAGGGTAAATTCCTTGACATTAATCTTGGCAATTTTTTACATTGTTTTTGTATTTGACATGAAAGGAAAAGCAACAAAAGCTAAATCAAATACATGGGATTGCATCAAACTAAAACGTTTCTGCATAGCAAAGGAAACCATCATCAAAATGAAAAGTCAACTTACCGAATGGGAGAAAATATTTGCAAACCATATATCTTATAAGAGGTTAATATCCAAAATAATAAAAAATTCAAATAATTCAATAGCAAAAAACAGAACAAAACAAAAACACCAATCTGATTTAAAAATGGGCAGAGAACCTAAATAGATATTTTCCCAAAGAAGACATACAAATGGCCAACAGGTACATGAAAAAATGCTCAACAACACTAATCATTAGG
>NW_017731367.1:788202-789259 GCF_001890085.2 Hipposideros armiger | reverse complement strand
CTCCGGGTGACTCCTGCACACTCAGGTTTGAACATGCGTCTACCTGGCCAGGACAGTGAGGGGAAGCCCAGGCCCTCCCTGCCCTCTCGGAGCTCACCAGCAAAGACCCCACAGTGTGTCTGTGCAGTGACGGTGGCGAGAGAGTAGGAAAGATCTCCTGGGAGTTGATGTCCCAGCAGAGGCCCAAGGAGGAGCGGGGGTGCGTGGGGAAGAGCAGGCAGGGGCGGAGGCACAGGCCTGCCGAGGAGACAGAGGCAGGAGCTGAAGCCAGGAGCAACCTGACCCTGTGTCTCCTGGGGGCTAACACCTCCCCAGGGGGCTGCAGGGCCTTTTCTCATGGCTCTCCACCCCTCCACCCCTCCCATCACCTCCATTGCCCGGCTTTCACGGCAGGGTCTCAGAAGCCGGGACTCGGGCTCAGAGAGTGATACAAGATGCAGTACAAGACACATTTCGGGGGGCTGTGCCCCTGCCCCACTGAAGACCCCAGTCTGCTTCAGTCGCTGGGATAGCGCCCCTCAGCCAGGAATAAGGGGCTGATATAACCCTGTCCGGTGGTGAGAGTTGAGGGTTGTGAGGAGTTGAAAGGCACCAGGTGACAGGCAGTGACGGAGTGCTGAGGGGGAGCAACGGAGACGAGGCTGGCGGGCTCTCTGCCATGCCTCCAGCCTGGCTTTGTCAAGAAGGGCTGGGCACAGACAGAGCAAAGCCAGGCACCTGGAAGGTGTTTGGCCTGCCAGCAACTGCCCACCTGAGGGGTCTCCTGGCCTCTCTCAGGGTCTCGGGCTTTGGACAATGGAAGGAAGGAAGGAAGCTGTGAGGCCAGCCTTTGGGGAAGGAACAACCCAGGAGTGTGTGCTGGCTGTTCAGTGATGTCAGCTAAGCCTGCTGTGGGAAGGTGAAGCCCCAGGTCCAGTCCTGCTTGACCAAGGAAGCTTCCAACAGGACAGGGAGAGCTGGCTCCCCCTTTCCGCCCTATTCACCATGGACAGATACCTCTCTAAATAGCTTTGGGGTCCCTATGGCAGAACAAGGCCTGCGGCCCCGGGAGGTTGAG
>NW_017731367.1:784481-785482 GCF_001890085.2 Hipposideros armiger | reverse complement strand
ATGAGTTTTGAGTATTTATTACCTTTGTTTTCAATAGAATTATTTAATTGTAGTACATGTAGTTTAAGTTTTGGTAATGGCTATGACTGACACAAGCTCACAGAATTCCCGAAAATGTAGCGATCCTGCCCAGGGGCCAGAGAAGGCTTGGTGAATTCCTGGCTCCCAGTGCTCCTGGAGACCACGGTTCTGTGGCCTTTGCTCCAGCCTCCCCTTGTAGAGCTCATGCCAACAACCTGTCCCCTTGCCTTCTCCAGGACGTCCCCCACTGACATCCTGTCAGTGTCTTAAGCATCCAACTCGTCGCCACAGCTTTTCCCGGTGTCGGGCTGACCACTGGCCCAACATTCTGGGGGCACTGCTTTCTGGTTGGTGGCCTCAGGTGGCCCATCTCTCCTCCAGTTCCTCCAGCTCTGACAATGGTGACCGCCTTCTGTTGTTTCAACCTGGAACTGGTGCTGTGCCCTGAACTGTATCCATCTGCAAAGGCCTGGAATTCTTCCAAAAGATGGATAGTGACTCGAGGGCCAGTGGGACTGTGTCTCCTGTTGAGAGCTTAGCTAAACTACTCCTGATGCTGTTGTGGCAACATCCATTTTGTGTGGCTAAGCGGCCTGCAGGAGCCTTGAGCTGACACTAACCCTCCCTTGAGTTCATGCCCAAAATAACAGCTCTCTGAGTCAGAATAAGTGTGAGTTCCTGGGATGACTTCCCCAAGGCCCTTGTGATAAGTGGTTCCCCCCACCTCCCAGTGCCTTCCCCTTGTGTGCCCCTCAGGTAAGACCCCCACGGAATTGACCAAAACCCCTGCTCTTTTTGATCAATCCAGCCTTAGCCCAGGAACCCTAGAAACACTCCACTCACAGACCCTACTGAAGGCATGTGCCCCAGGTCCTGCTAGTGGCGCTGTGTCTGTACCTGCGTCGACCTCCCCGTGTGGCCCCTCTTGGAGAGCTGTGTACCTCCTCCAAGACCTGTGAGAAATAAACTTCTCTGTTTCA
>NW_017731367.1:770766-783189 GCF_001890085.2 Hipposideros armiger | reverse complement strand
TAACAGATTAAAGGTTAAAATTTTCATTAGATAAGGAGCTCTTACAACGCCATAAGTAAAACACTAAATGGGTAACTGGGCAAAGAATTCAAACAGCCAAGTCACAAGACAAGAAAATGTCACCAGAAAAACAGAAAAAAGTGCTCAACTTTACAAGTAAGGAATAAAGAAATAAATGGAGTCACTATATAGTCAAGCTGCTAAGTCACTCAAATCAAGGAGGTTGAGCCCTGAAAAAACAATTCTATTCTTAACTAGGCTGAGAACTTGACTTTTGAACTTTCCAGTCCTGGGTCAAAGTCTGGATAGACATCAGACCTCCAGGTAACCCTCTGATTACCCCCTGAAGGACTGAGGAAGAATGTTCACGTATCCAGACCACGTGACATCCATTGTCCAGACCACTGGTCATCTAAAGGATTACCACCTTGGACCAATCCTGAGGCTAAGAATGCAGGACCCATTCTTCTTAAGAACGTACTTTTTATTATAAGGACCCTCAGCTTGTCTTCTTTGGCACACTCTAGCTATTGTCTACTTGTGTTTCTGGTTTGCAAACCCTAAGACCCTTGAATAAATCGTTATCATTTATTTCTAGCCAGAGCCTCCAGATTCTTTTTGAGTTTGTTCGACACGAGTAACCAGAAATTGCAATTTTACCAAAAAGGAATCATTCTGCAATTATTAAATGAGTGACAATTAAAATAATAATCCCATCCACTGCTGGCAATAGTTCAAAATGCTAGTGGCATGGAAATTTGAGACAGCTCTTTTGGAAAGTAATTTGGCATTTTATATCAAGAGTCACAAAAATGTTCATATCCTTGGGTGTCAATCCTAGTGAAAGAATCCAAAATATGGAAAATGTTAAATAAACAAAGTTGCTTGTTACAAAATTATTATAGAATACAACTGTAACAATCTAACTGTCCAGTAATAGGGGACTATGTAAGTAAAGCAAGGCATATTCATTTGAAATATTATATAGCTATTTACAATAATAAAGACTAAGTTAGGAAGAAAAACGTTTATGTAAAACATTAAATAAAAATCAGGTTATAACACCGAACATAAACGATGCTTTCAATTATGCTGGAAGTACACAGAAAGACTGGAAGGGTTTAGTGTGACACTAAAATGATTACAGTGGCTATATAGGGTAGTAAAACCAAGAATAATTTTTNTAACAAAATCACAACACTCCACTTCCCAGTAGCCCCACAGGATATGTTTGTTGAACTGACTTAAGATGGGGAGGTTACACCACAGTGGAAAAACCACCCTGAAAGATTTGGTTCTCAGAAGTGAGGTAAGTTCTGGACATCTTCTCTGTGGTAGATTGTTTTGGTCATGCCCCGGGTTTGTCAGTGTGCCTGTATCCTAATCCTTCCATACAGACTGCTTTGGCCAAGGGGAGAGCAATAAACATGATACAAGTAGAAACTTGAATAGTACTTGGCTTGACCTCTCTCACTGCAGTTGGAGCCCTTGGGACCGCCATGTCCAAGCTAGCTTGCTGGAGAATGAGAGGCCTCACAGAGGAGAACCCAGCCCACAGCCCGCAGCCCCTGCCAGCCATGAGAGGCCCTTGATTGCCCTCTGACCACAGATGCATGCCTGGGTCCAGCCAAGCCCAACAGCACTGTCCCTCTAGGCCCAGCCCCCATTGCTGATCCACATAATTGTCAAGCTAGTAAATTGTTGTTTTTAGCTACCAAGTGCTGGGGGTGGTTTGGTACGTCCAAAAGTGAACGGAATCACTCCTTGGCACAATTTATCGCTGGCAGTGTCAGGAGAGGTAAAGATGGGCAGGTAGGCAGGCCCAGCCCCCAGCGACGAGGCGGTGCCATCGGCACACTGGAGGGACAAGAAGCCCCCCCCACAACCCAGATGGGGATGGGCGAGGCTTGGGGAGCATTCACCCTGCACACAAAATGTAGGGGGGTGCCCCCAAACTCGGTAATCAAGATCAATATTTTAATGAAATATTAAAAAAAAAATCAGACCAGCAAACTCTGGCCCATGGGCTGGCTGCCCGTTTTTATAATAAAAGTTTTGTTGGAATTGGGTTTGGGATTAGGGTTTGGCAAGCAAGGTAGGGTCATACAGGTGCAGGGTCATATCTAGTTTTTATTAGAAAGTTTGCTATTTTGTTTGTCATGGATGCTTTGGTATTATTCTTATTTATTTGTGGGTTTTTTTATTTAGCTCTTTTGATTTGGGCCAAATCCTTCCCAATTTACTGAGTGACCCCTGGTATTTGACTGGTTTTCAAACCTCTGTCTGCCTATTATAGTCCCNCTAAGACTGAAGGACAACAACTTGGCTGTTCCCTTTGCCCAATTCCCCAACACTGTTCCCCTCCCCCAACTCCCCAATAAAATCTTAAAGAAAAGATATGGCACCCAGAGAGAGATGCTGAGATGCTGAGTGTTCTCTGGGGTGGAGACCGGAAGGCCACCCGTGGCTGTGGCAGCAATAACTTGCTGAAGTCACTGTCAGACCATGTGGGGCTGTGAAGGGAGAGGAGGATGGGCCAGGGAAGTACCCAGAGAGGGCCTGAGGGAGCCTAGGCCGGGGAAAGAAGGCCATAGGAGAGGTTGAAGATGGAGCAAAAGGGGCATTAAATGATGGAGCGAAGTTTGGACAGGGATGGGAGGAAACGGCATCTAAAATCCACGGTAGAGTGAGGCTCAGACAAGAAGAAAACAGGCAGAGGGGACGCGGGGAGGCACACATCTGACGCTGGGACGGGGAAGGGTTCCCAATGCCCAGGGGCAAGCATTTGTTTTTACTTTCAACCTTCCTCTTCTTGATTATAAAACCAGTATTTATCATGAAAAATTAGGAAAATATATAGAATATATAGAATGTCCTGCCCTCCCAACACCTAGGCACAACCACTATTAACATTTGATGTCTTTCACTCTTCTTTTTTATTTTTATTTTTATTGAAAATATATACTAAAAACCACACACAAAAAAACAACTTGGGATCCCTGTAAGTGGCCAGCAGGCTAGATCCATACAATTTTATAATTTGCTTTTTCATTTACTATATTGTGAGGCTCTGCCCATGCATTCAATATTCTTCTAAAACATCATTTTCAATACTGTTTTTTATGTGAATATATAATTTATGTAATCAGCCACCTACTTTGGGCATTGAGATTATTTCTCATTTCATAAATAATGTGGCAATAAATACCCGTGTATATATACCTGCAAAATTCCGATTTCTTCTCAGTATAAAATCCTAGAAATGGGATTACCGACTCCAAAAGTACTAATATCTTGAATGCATGTAATGCATATTGTCAGCATGTCCCCAAGATCACTGAGATTCTCGATTTATCTACACTCCCGTCAACATTGGGTTCTCAGGGGTGCTGGCTGTGCACGCAGTGTATATAACTTTTTAAAGAGGCTGACCTAAAAATCCTGACTGTTCACTTTCCACCATCACCCACTTGCCACATCACACCCACTGTCTCGCTCCCCCTACTAGGCGCTTGCTCTGTGTGCTTCTGAGGGCAGGAATCACATGTCGTTTATTTTTGCATCCCTGGCAGTCAGCACACCGTCTGGCACACAGAGTGACATACGTGTTTGTTGAACTGGCCCCATCGAGGGAGCTGGTGATGGGCAATTGCTTCATTAGAGTGGGAAGGTCCACTGTTTCAGGAAATCGAGGGCTCTCATTCCTTGCAGGGACCACTTCCACAAATAAGGGGACAGCCACACGTGCTCCCAGTCACGGAAAAACGTCCTCTTCTTTCTCTACAAAGTTAATTCTCTGATTCAAGAATTAACGATGCCCACTGGTTAGATCCTAAAGAGTCCCTTCTCTCTGATCAAAATATCCTTCTGTCATTGTTGCTTCTCTGTGAAGCCAGGGTTTTAACAAGTTTAAAAGATAATTTTAAAATACATTTTAAAAATGATGATTCAGTGTCCCCTTTCCTATGTCAAACAAGATGAATTTCATTAGTTCCTCTAACTACTTCGTAATATTCAAAAAGATACTATGTTTACAAACTGGATTTACTAGTCGTTGACACCTGGCTATATTCTGGATCAAAAAACCCTCCACAAAACCTCTCAGATATAAATGACATTTTGGGGACAGTTAGGGACTATTGATAGACTATATAATATTAATAATGTTACCTTTGTTAGGTATGATAATGTGGTTAAATACAGGACTTATTCTTATTCTTAGGAGATGCATGCTGAAAGCCTGTAATCTTTTTTCAGACAGTTCAGAAAAAAAAAGTATACATGTGTGTAAGTTATACGTTAAGTACATAGAGCAAGTGTGAGAGAAAGCACATAGAGTGCAAAGGTGGCAAAATGTTAAGTTTAAAGTCCTTCATTGTAATATTCTTTCAAGTTTTCTGTAGGTTAAAACACACTGGTTGAAGGTTTCAGAGGAAAAGGCATATTACTTTGCATATTAGTAATTAAAACTAAAACCCTCGAAATATGAAGCACATGATGACTAGTTTTGAAATCAAATCACCCCTCTCAGGGCACCGGTCCATGGCATGGGCCTTGAAATTACAGGTCAAGTCCCAGGCGGGCAACAGAACTTGGCAAGATCTGGGTGCTGGGGCTCCGGCATCCCCAGCATCTGTGCAGGGAGCTGCATGAGGGTAGGCATTTCCATGTTTTGTTTGTTGCTGTATCCCTGGCACCTGGTTGTTCAGTAGAAATCACTGTAGAGTAAAACTGGAAACCAAACTGCCCAGCTATAGGGGATAACTAAGTGACATATATTGGGTTGTCGGAAAAGTCATGATGCATTTTTGCAACAAAAAAACATAGAAAAAATACATCATGACTTTTCCGACAACCTAATAGAACATTCATTGGAAATATTTATTCAACATGTGCTGAATGAATAAATGTAGGTTTTCGCCGGCTCTCTCTAACCCCCTGTTCACACCTGTTTCACTCCAGCATTCTCTCTAGACAGGAAAAGAGGTCACCCAGACCACGGGGGAGGCTTCCCTCCCACCCAGGCTGGACTGCCCAGCCTGGGTGCCCCCAGAGCCCACAGGGGTCTGTCTAGGCCCCCAGGGAGCCCAGAGGATATGGGTAGCCAGAACAAAGTTTTATTTATGTAAACAGGTAAAAGGCAAAGCTATGAAGAATGAATAAGTCTTGGCAACAAAAAATGCTTATAGTTGCTTTAAAAATTCATCTGAATTTAAGTTGATTTGCTGCCTTAACCTGTGACACTCCATCCCAACAAAGGGCCTGCGGAGGGGCTGCAGAAAAGAAACAAGAGTCTTTCCTGGGTAGACTCACTATNAAAGTTGACAGAACCCCTAAACTGCTCACATCAAGAGACCCTCCCCGGAGTCCCAAGGAGCCTGGTTTCCTTCACACTCTGTGACTGACGGGCCTGCTGCTCCGAACCCGGGCCTGGAAGCGTTTGGATCCAATTGTGAAACGATGATAAAGGTTCTCAGATGTTTCTCATATTGGAATCTGACCTGCTCCTCTGTTGTTTTTCCTATTTGAATGGAGATTACAGTCTTATCTGGCCTGCTCATATCCTTTTAATTTCCTCTTGAAAATTAAAAAAAAAATACTTTGAACATTTCTGATGCAAGGCATAGATATTTTTTCTGGCATCTGAAAAACCCTCTTATCCCCCATTGGTCTTTAGTGAAGTCAACTAGATGCTTCAAAACATGTTTGGAAGCTATGCACCACGGTAGTTTTTGCTCCTAGCTGCCCACTTCTGACAAGTGGCTGACTCCCTCGGCACCGAGTGTGAGGCACCAAACCTTGGTCACAGATCTAAATCATGTGGAGATTTCTACTCTGAAATCTCACATGAAACATGGCTTTCTCCAATCAGAAATCATGCCCAAAGAGCTTACAGACCTGAGCACTGGACATGGTGCTCTGAGAGCAGGGGGTCTGGCTGTCTGAGCGGTGGCCTTGGGGACTCTATGACGTGGGGCAGTGGCTGAGCTCCCAGGAGCCAGTGTAAGGCCGAGCCTTTCTGGGTCTGTAGCTGTGGCTGCATCATCAGATTCTAGGCATCAGCTGCCCCAGAGCTGCCCTGCCCCCCGCAACTCCCACCCCTATGCTGCCAGTGTTCTTACATGAAGATGAAACGCAAAGCTCAGAAGCGCCAGGCTCGCTCCCCTTACAGACTGGAAGGTGGGCGTTCGGCAGAGTCGGGAAGCAGCCATTTCTGGCACGACGGGCCGTCTGGGGAGTAGCAGGATGTTCTTCCAGCCTGGACGAGAAAATGAAAAACAGCAATAGATACAGAGAGCCAGGAGGTATTTGACTAATGACTACCTTGTAGCATCACAAACAAATACAAAAAGTGAAAGTACCTGAGATTCTTTTGTTAAACCGAGATTAGCAGATACTAAATCTTTTAAGGGTATTGGCAGAATACCCTTACCTCGCTCTGTTAGCTCTTATACATTTGCAGTGATACGTGGCTTAGAATCTAAGACGCAATTCTATCTTATGGTTCTGGGTGACATGGGAGCATGCCATCTCAACCAAACAATTTAAGGCACCCATCTTCTGGTTTTTCCTCAAAGGATGAAGCAGATTAGCAAAGGGACGAATCTGATCAGAGAAGAACTGACCTGTCATGTTAGCCACGACAACGGGCGTTGGGCAGGTACAGGGCTGAGGGAGGGCGTGCTGTCTGTGACACGGCCTAAATGGTGCATGCACTGCCTTGCTGGGCACCTGGGTCAGTGACTCACTCATCCGGCAGACATGTATTGGATGTCTCATTGTGCCAGGCCGCAGGCCAGGTGTAGGAGACGGGGCCTGGGTGAGCACATCACCAGGGGCCAGGCAGGAGGCTCCTCCGCGCAGCCTTTACAGCAGAGCCGGGAGGTGCTCCAGTTGTGCACACAGCACTCATGCCCCTTCAGCAAGGAGACACACGCCACCTGCTCCAGCAAGGCTGGGCAGAGCCTCAGCATGACAAGCATATGCCCACCCTTCCAAGGACTAGGCCCTACAAAATGNGACGTCCTCCACAACTAGACTGAAGAACAAAAAGACAGCAACTTGTCTGTTCCCCTTCCCTGATTTCCCAACACTGTTCCCTCCCCCAATTCCCCAATAAAATCTTTAAAAACAAACAAACAAACAAACAAACAAACAAACAAAAAACCTTGGAATTGTCTCCCTGGGCCACTGCTTGGCACCACTGCACAGGAGCACGGAGGTACACTGAAAATTTGTGTTTTTCTGAAATTCACATTCAACTGGGTGTCCTGTATTTATATTTGCTAAATCTGGCAACCCCAGAGGTGGGGTTCTCTACAGCCCAAGCTGCCCAGGTGCCTTTAGGCCTGAACCCCTCAGTCCACCCACAGGGGCAGGAACTATCCTAGTTCCCAACTAGCAGCACTTGAGCTGAGACCACAGCCAAGGACCAGGCCACCCGGGCCATCTTGGGGACGCTCACCAGGAAGTGATGGGGGAAGTCCCAGATGACACTGCAGAGGAGCTCTCCGCAGGGCCTGGGGATGGGCCTGTTCTGCGTTTCAAATGGCACAGACCCCTTCTTCTCTGGCCCTACCTCTTTTCTCTCTTGACAGCCAAAGGGGTCCATGTCACTGTTAGAGCAATAGTGTGACAAAGTCTGGGTTCACTGCTTCCTTAATTCAAGCTCCTTCCAGTTTTTTCATTAAAAAAAAATCTCTTAGTACCTTTGCAATGGGGCCTCTGCTTCATCTTAAATATAAAGAATCTTACCTGCAGGTTTCATCAAACCTGTACCAAACCTGCAGCTCTGACCTCCAGGTAACTCTCTTTTGACCCAAACAAGGAATCTGTTTCTGGTATGAAACCCGGTGGGTGGCTTTATTTACAGTCCACACCGGACGGTCTCCACTCAGAACTGGGTCTGGAGCTAGAATCTCAGCCTTCTCTGATCCATCTTTCGAAGGCCAGCTGGCCAGCTTGTCTGCACGCTCTGCTCAATGGGCTTATAATAAAGCCCAGGAGAAAAACCCCAGGTGTGTGAAATAACAAGTCAGTGGAAAATCCCATTACAGTTAATGGAGCTACAAGATGGCACCCAGGAGTAGGAGGCAGTCCTCCAGGATGAGGGGCTTTCCCAGGGAGTGGGGTTTGGGGGATGGGTGGGAAAGCCACTCCCCTCCCCCACAGGAGAGAAGAACTGAGCTGATTTCTCCTGAGACCCCCTGAGGTCTTGCTTTAGTCACCAGACAGTNTGGTCCGAGTGAGGAGAGCTGGTTTCCGCTGAGGCCACAGCCCAGCTCTGGCTGAGCTCTCTGAGCCCCAGGCTCCTCCGAATGGACAGGCTCGCTGGTTTGGCTCACGCTGTCTACCCAGCTACGTGCCTGTGACAGCCCTGTCCTCCTGTGTGCGTGCAGGGTGACCAGGGAAGGACAATGACAGGGCCTCCCCTACCCTCCTCATCTGGCTGTGCCAGAAACAGAAAAGGAGCCTGCGCTTGGGCTGCCTGGAGAGCCGTCCTCTCCCCAGCTCGCCATAGGCACCCAGAGGCTCGTAGACAACTGTCTCTTCATATCTGTCACCTGCAGCTGCCGGCTGGCCAAGAACAGGAAACTGGTGGTCTCTCTTGCAGCGGGACAGTGACACTGGGGAAGAAACCATCCTCACTTCCTGTGAGATTGGCTGCCTGGAGAAGAAAAAGCAGAGCAAGTTGCCAGCACCAAGGCAGTCTCCGTACAGAGACCCCTCTGTCCCATACAATCTGTTCTTTCAACCGGCTCTGTGCAAACAGAATAAAGAGAACCTTCCATCCCCCAGGTCACCTGCTCTGCGGCCAGGGCATGACTTGTTTGGCCACACTCTTTCCTCACAGGAAGCAGGGCTGCTTGGCGTGGGGCGCTCAGTGAGTTTTGCTGGCAATCGCTCATGTGTTTGTTGAGGACACAGGACATAAATCCACTGCTCGCTGAGCTCTCCACGCTGGCCAGGGCCATGCTGTGCTGTTGGCTGTGGCCGGGCCCGCCAGTGCATCAACAACTGGGTGTTGTTATAGCGAGTATTATTACCTGGGGCCCCTGGCCGGGAGCAGCCTGGAAGCCGCGCAGGGTTAGAGGGGCCTGTCTGCCTCTCCCGGCCAAGCTTTCCCTGTATTGGCTGGCGCTTCCTCTGGGCTGGTGTGAGGAAGCAGCTTGACCTTCCCCGCAGGTGGGGAGACACAGGTGGGGCTTCCCTGTGTGTTTCCCAGCAGACAGGCGCTGGGAGAGGAGGGAGGGCCCAGAGGGCTTCCCGGCCATGGCCCATGAACCACACTTCCAGCCCAGCAGGACCCCAGTTGGCCAGAGAGTCCAGCGCCATGTCAGGAAGGGAGTAGGACAGGGAGGGCTGGGGGCAGCACAGTCACAGAAATGCGTATATCCCGTGTGACTGATTTTATGCTGCATGGCATTCTTTTGTTCTGTTGCTCTTTTCTTGTCCCTTATTTTTAGTAAAGCTCTTTGCAAAGGTCCAGGTTCAGCTGGGGAGTGAAGGGGGTGGGGGGTGGTCAACTGGCCCAGGCTGGGAGAAGACAGACGGGGAGAGAGAAGTGGTCTTTACAGAGAGCAAAAGGGCGGGAGGGGGTCCACCAGGGACGACGTGGGGCCCCTTGGGCCCACCCACCCTCAACCCCTCTGGTGGCCCCTCCACTGGCCTGTGAGGAGGCACCCGCTTCTGTTTGACTTGGAGGCCACCGGAGCAGCTGCCTCCCACCAGAAGGCGGGTCCGGTTTCAGGGCCGACCACGCAAGCCCCACAAAGCGGGGCTCTTATCCCTGAGTGGCACTACGTGGAGGGTCTCACCCTGCCAGCTTGTGTATGAGGCCCTGAGGCCAAAGGCAATTTCATAAATGGAGAAATTAAGGAAGAACTGGTCCCCAGGGCCAAGGAAGCCCCAGCCGGGGCCCTGGTCCTGCAGGCGGGGGGAGCTGGCTTTCCCACGGGAAAGGAGCTGGGTCCACAGAGGAAGCCCATGGGGAGCCCTTCCCTCCAGGCTGACTTACTCCGCAGGCCCCGCACGGAGGGTGCTGTGGAACCAGGGCAGCTGGCCTGCTGGGGGCCACCCGAGGAGAGCTGAGGGGCCAGAGCCGATGCCTTGGCCTTGGGTGGGTTCAGGTCCAGGATCTCTGGAGTGCGGGGGGTCCGGGGCTTGCAGGTGAAGACTGATGAGAGTTCCCTAGAACAAAATGTGCCATCTAGAGTCACAGCTACTACATGATTGGGAGTCACAAGAAGAAGAAAGGAAAGACTCCCCATGGAGCCCACATTCTAGGGGAAGATGGAGAAAATAAAAAGAAATACATGCCAAGGAGTAGATACACAGGGAAGGGCAATGGGAGGCTTGGGAGAACACCAAAGTGCTAGGATGGCTATGGACGGTGTGGTCCGCCGAAAAATGGTCGCCAAAGATGTCCGGGTCCTAATCCCTGGAATTTTACATGACAAAGGGGAACCGAGGTTGTCATTCTGCTGATTTTAAAATAGGGAGATAGGGCCGGCTGAGTGGCTCAGTTGGTTAAGCGCTCGCTCAAGAGTTTGAGCTCTGAGCAACAGCGGTTCGATTCCTGGCCCGAGCTGAGCAGCCGCTGAGCTGCCAACAGGTGGCAGGATGGCTCAGCTTAAAAAAAAAATAGGGAGATTACCCTGGATTATCGGGGTGGGCCCAAGGTAACCACAGGGGTCCTTAAAAATGGGAGAGAAGCAGAATAAGCCAGAGAAATAGGTATGACCATGGAAGAAAGGCACAGAAATGCAATGCTGCTGGCGTCGGAGATGGAGGGGCCACAAGCCAAAGTGGGCAGGCGGCCTCTAGAAGCCGGGCGAGACAGAAAAGAGAGTCTCCCCAAGAACTCCAGAAAGGAATGTGTCCTGTGGACACCTTGATTCCAGCCCAGTGGGGTCTGGGCTGGGCTTCTAACCCACAGAACTGTGAGATAGTACATGTGTGTTGCTCAGGTCAGTACATTTGTGGTAATTTCTTACAGGAGCAAAAGGAAACACATTTTAGATGGCTGGCCAGGGAAGGCCTTGCTGAGAAGGTGACATTCACCCTCCAAATGATCCTGTACGGCAGGCATTACAACCCCATTTTTTGGATGTAGAAACTGAGGCTCCAAGTTCAAACGTTCGTAAACTTTCCCAAGGTCATGCCCATAACAAACCAAGGTCTGAACCCAGTGGGGTCTTAAAGCCAGCCGTTGTCCAGACTCCCTGTGGATCCCAGCCACACAGTGTTAGCCAAGTCTTGGAGCTGGCGTCCTCCTGCCCTCCCGTGCCTGCAGCCCCCATAGCTTGGTGCTGTTAGACAAGAAGTCTTGGGAGTGGGGTCCTGGCTCTGTGACCTCCCAGCCATGCGGCGGAGGCTGGGGATGTGATTCCCCCACTCAGCCCGCGGCTCTCTGGCTGTCACTGCCTCTCGCTTCCACCTCGACTTCTGGGGCCCTTGCTAACTATGTGACCATTTTCTTGACTTTAACTCTGAAGGCTGGAGTGCCAGGCTGTCACCCAGGGTTGTTGTCACCACTGAATAAGCAGCTCCCAGCACACAGCAGATTCTCTAGAAATGGCAAGTCCATCTTCCTTCCCTAAGTGGACGCCTCAGTCTGTGGGCTGCACACAAGGCATATAGCTTGTTGAGCTTGGCAAGCGGGGGGTCCCCCAGGCCAGGACAGGGAGATGATGCCAGGCTGCAGGGCTTCCCAGTGGGCAGTGGGGAGCACTATGGGAGGCGTAGGATCCAGTGGCAGGTGAGGGGGGCGGGGGCGCCCAGGGGGTGCACTGCTTCCCAGAAGGGCCCGGCCTCTCAGTCCTGCTCTGCTGCTCTCTGACTGGTGACTGAAGGTGAGCAAGTCCTCTGATGCTTCAGGTATCTCAGTTTCCCCACCTGTAAAATGTCTATAGGATGGTTGTGACCATCCAGTGAGGCTGTGCCCTGGACCCAGCTGTTGGACGTGCCCCATAAATGGGGGTTACATCTTTGGGGAGTGGAACTTGGGAGGAAACTGCAGAATTTTTTATTTGATTCATTTCTATATTTCTACATGCTTTTTTTTTACATTGAGAATATATCACTTTAATAATTAGAAAAATAAAACTTAAATATCTCAAAGTCTCCAAATTTATATTAAGGTTGGCATACAAACTGCACATTCTTTTATACCAGGCCAAAAAGGATAGGGGAGATTTAGCCCTATCACGTTTTTTTAAAGTTTAAGATAAATTTTTCTTTAAAAAGGAAATTTATTTTTATGTCCTTCATATGACTCCTCCGACTAGTTTCCATGTTCTATTGGGTTGTCGGAAAAGTCATGACGCATGTTTGCAACAGATGGCACTAGTTCATTTTTGGAAGTACTAGAGTCATTCGCATCTATGTTATTGCTATGTCATTTGACAGCTGACAGTTCTA
>NW_017731367.1:762673-764526 GCF_001890085.2 Hipposideros armiger | reverse complement strand
GCCTTATCTCGATGGATTCTGTGCATCCCTTAGCAAGATGTGTCCCTAAGGTATCAGAAAAGCCCGAGAGCTTGTAAGGGTGTTACACTTAGCGTAAAACGGGATGTAATTAAGTGTTTTTATCATGGTGAATGAAATAAAGACATTGTGTGCACGTTGAATTTTGGGTCTGGGAACACTCAAAACATTTTCCATATAATTAATGGTAATAATTTCTTCACTTTACACCATTTTGGCTTACGAAAGGTTTCACAGAACGCTCTGCTTTCTGATGGCAGGGGGAACGGGGGTGGGAGGTGGTGGTGGTGGGGAACCTGTATGTGATGCCCTCTCCCCTCGCAGAACTTGTTCACATCCAACCCCAGCAAACTTAGGGAGGCCAGCAGATAGGTAGGATGTTTATGAACAAGCTGTTGGTATTTTACAAAGTTTCTTGGGTGTAGAAGTGTGTGTCTGCAAGAGGACTCTGCAGGGTGTGGCTTGGAGACTCAGGGGTATTTACTTTCTCCGGAGAACCACCCAGACCGCACCTGGTGAGCTCAGAGTAGTTTGACCCTGAGTAGGCTACTCCCCTCATCTCTAAAAGACACTCAGTCTTTCCTTTTCCCCGAAATAGCCAGACATTTATAAATCAGACTTTAGCTCATTTGTGGGCTCGAGGGAGAAAACAGCCTTCGCATCAGGTAGACATTGGGTCGAAACGATGACTCCCACTCCCTCTGGGTTTCTGGAGTTGGGGCTCCCACGCTAGGGCAGGGGAGAGGCCGTGCCAGTGGCAGCATCTGAGGAATCGGAAGGGGGCGGGTTTACTGGGGAGAACGGGAGAGATTTTTCCATCATGCTCCTCTGCTGTTTCTGTGCAACCACTCTTTTCAACGGTTCACCACAAAGGGATTCCACTTCAGAGACCTGGCTCTGCTTTTCTGGTCTGCTGGAGATAAGCATCTGTGTTTTCTCTGTACCTTCTCAGGTCAAGCCAGGAATTCAGAGTGCCTGGAGGTTGCCATTCCCAAGAAGGCAGAGAAGTGGTCTCCACAGCTTCTCCCCCAGGAACACAGAGGGGCCCACACATTTCCAGAGAATCACATGTGGCCTCAGGGCCAGGCACACAACCACGGAGTCCTACCGTACCACTGTCAAGAACTCACGAGATTAAGCCAGGGTCCCGGCCCGTGCCACGTTTATGGTCATCTCAAGGGTCCCCTGGCCTCTTGCCTGCTCCAAAGCTCTTCTGTTTATCAACTCTGCCTGCTCTCCTGAGGCATCGGAAGGCCACTGAACAATGCAATGCTTAGCCTTTATCCTGCTGTCCAGGGGGACAACAATGTCTCCACTGAAGGGCCTGGACAGGGCAGATGGAGTGCCTGAGGAAAACATGTATTCACACACACAGGTGCCATCTGAATACTGATTAATTTATCTCAGTATGTCTATTTTAGTTGAGGTCAGACCCCGCTACTAGCTTTGGTACCATTTCAGATATGGGGACCTTGCTGGTTCGGCAGGAGAATTTCCTTCCTCTGTCCTAAGACCTGGGCCCTGATGTCACCCTTGGCAGGAGTGGGCACAGGCCTCCCTCAGGGGGACCAGTCATTTTGCCTGTGGAGCTGTTTGCGGTTAAGGTCTTAATGGAGGGAAGGAAACAGGATTTTAAGCTGGTCAACCCTCTGAGCCTTTAAAACACGTGTGCAGAACCAAAGGGCTGCTCTGGACCAGCCGCATTCTGAGCTATACCGGGGGTGCCGAAAAGACGTATACACATGACTTGTATTCCTCTTTTATTATCGGTATATATTGAGTGTTACAATTTTAATACAGTTTTTTCCTTTCTTAAAATGTGTATACTTTTTTTT
>NW_017731367.1:751319-758197 GCF_001890085.2 Hipposideros armiger | reverse complement strand
AAAAAAAAATGAGCGATTTGGTTAAGTTTTGGAGGTTTTACAACTAGTGGAAGATGGAAGGCCAAACTGTGCGTTTTTACCGTATTTTAGTGTTTTACTTCCATAAAGGGAAGAATGCGCGTCAAGCTTGTGAAAAGTTGCATCAAGTTTACAGTGACAATGCTCTACAAGAACGTCAGTGCCAACGATGGTTCACGAAATTCTGTGCTGGTGATTTTTATCTCAATGACGCTCCTCAGCCAGGGAGGCCCACCGAGGTTGATGATGACAAAATAAAGGCATTGATCGAGTCAAACCCATGTTACACGACACGAGAGATTGCAGAAACGTTGAACATCCATCATTGAAGCGTTCACGACCACCTGAAGAATCTGGGATACGTAAGCAAGCTCGATATTTGGGTTCCGCATGAACTCAAAGAAGTTCATTTGATGGTGCGTATAAACATCTGTGATATGCTCATTAAAAGAGAGGAAAATGATCCTTTTTAGCGACTGATAACTGGTGATGAGAAGTGAATTGTTTACAACAATGTGGTGCGCAAATGGTCTTGGTCATGATGTGATGACTCACCTCAAACGACATAGAAAGCAGCAGACATTCATTAGAGGAAGGTTATGCTCTCATTGTGGTGGGATTTTAAAGGTGTCGTGTTTTTCAGGCTCCTACCAAGGAACCAAACAATCAATTCGAATGTGTACTGTCGGCAATTGGACAGTTTGAATGAATCCATCATCCAGAAACGTCCAGAGCTTGTTAATTGTAAAGGAGCTGTGTTCCATCGCGACAATGCGAGACCACACACAAGTTTGATCACTCATCAAAAGTTATTGGAGCTTGGATGGGATGTGTTGCCACACCCACCATACTCTCCTGACCTGGCGCCGTCAGACTTTCACTTGTCTTGCTCTCTTCAAAACTCCTTGCGTGGTATAATGTTCAATTCAGAAGAGGCTGTAAATCAGCACCTTGTTCAGTTTTTCACAAATAAAGACAGGTCCTTCTAGGGAACAAGGAATTATGAAGCTCACTGAAAGGTGGCAAAAGGTTATTGAACTAAATGCGCAATATATCATTGGTTGATCTCTGTTCTTTATATAAATGACCTTTGACATAGATAAAACACATCATGACTTTTCTGATAACCCAATACCTTCGCCATGCATGTGTGTTTTCACATAGCTGCAGTCCTACTTCCATGCTCTCCTGGACTGCTCTAGTTTCTGAGCCTTCTTCCATTTCCTTGGTCCTAGCAGCCTCCATTATAATTACTTATAATGGTTGTGGACCATTTCATCTGGTTGATATACTGTCATTCATTATGCCTCTCCCAAACGGTTGCTTTTCTTTCGTTCATTGATAATGCAGATATGTGCTAAGAGCTGTCTGGGCACTGGGGATCAAAGATCAATCAGACCAGATCCCTGCTCTTGGGAAATTCACAGATAAGGGGGCTGTTTGATCAGTGAACCAAGATTGTAAGACAATGAGGTGAGTTGCATTGCTGATGCTTTACTTACACACATAAAGGAGCTTTTTATGTGGTCCAGTGAGGTGGTTTTCTTTTAACAGTATTTGATTCAAATGATTCTCTTTCCTATTTTGCTATTCTAATCTTGATATTTTTATCATTGTTATAGCAGTCGATTATTTTTAAATTGCAGTGGACTGTACATAACATAAAAATGACCATCTTGAGCATTTTTAAATGTGGCCCTACTACATTTTAAGAATGAACAACTGAGAGAAACCAGTAAAAATGACTCAGTTGAACACTAGAAGTATTCCAGACAGTGATAACGGCAGAGGGTCAGCCTTAGGTTTCCTATGATCCTGAGACAGAGAAGTCAGGGTTGGAGGAGCCAGCTGTGCAGACCCAGGACAGCTTTACCACAGGAAGCCTTGAAGCCAATGCAGCAAGGTCAAGCTGCAGGTAGAGAAAGGTCTGGGCTCAGGAATCTATAATCTCTCAACCCCAAGGCACCTGGAAAAGGGCCTTATCTTTTAACAGAGCGGTTTGGTAATGTGTATTAAAACCCTTATGTGTGGGTTAATTTTCTGTGTCAGCTTAGTGGGCTATGGTGCCCAGGTATTTGTTCAAATGTTATTCTAGATGTTTCTGTGCAGGTGTTTTTTGGGTGAGATTAACATTTAAAAAGGTAGACTTCAAATAAAACAGATTGCCCTTCATAATGTGGGTGGGCCTCATCCAATCAGTTGAAGGCCTGGATAGAAAAAGACTGACCTACCCTGACCAGAAAGGAATTTTGCCAGCAGACTGCCTTTGAACTCAAATCTCAACTCTTCCCTGAGTCTCCAGCCTGCTGGCCCACCTTGCAGAATTTGAATTTGCCAAGACTCTACAATCACATGAGCCAATTCCTTAAAATAAATCTATATATACACATCCTGTCGGTCCTCTTTCTCTGGAGAATCTCTGATTAATACACCTTAAAAACTGGCTCCCTCTTTGCCCTAGAACATGACCTTTGTTTGGCCAGGGTAGTGTTGTTGCTGGGGAAAGAGCATCCTTAGACAGTGGCTCCCTCTGGCTGTCCTCCTACTAGCATTGGAGCAAGTGGTCCCTGGCAGAGCCCACACCCTATGAGGTTCTCAAAACCACCCTAGGGCTGCAGGAGGTGGCAGTGTTGACTGAGGATGCTGGCCACTGTCATTAAAGTCTGCAGGGGCGATGATGTCAGGGCCCTCTGGGAAGGAAACCGTGGGGCATAGGGGTGGATGGCTGCTGGGAAGGGTCAGCTTGGCCCCAAGAGGCCTCCACGCCCCTCTCCCCCAATGGTGAGTCAGCAGCCTGGGCAGCTGGGAGCCAGAGCCAGGAAAGGGCGATGGTTTGGAAGGTGAGGAGGCCAGATTAGGGCTGAGCAGTAAAAGCACGTGGAAAGGACGTTCAGGACGGCAGTCGCCTATGACTTAGAAAGAGTAATTTATTGTAGGAACACAAGGTGCTGAGTACTAGAAAAAAAAAGATAAATTTCAATATATGTGTAAATAGGGAGGCGCCCTGTAAGAGAGGCAATTATTTGTTAACTGCATCCGTAGGGACACTGTGCAGGAAGGAAGAGCAATAAAAGGCTCCTGGAGCTACTTAACCTTTACTCGCGTTTGGAATGCTGCTGAGTCGTGACGCTGCAGCTAAGCACGGCCCAGGGCAGAGGACCCTGCGTCCCTTCAGTTCTCTGGAGCCATCCTTTGCATTAAGTACAAATGAAAGTGCTCAGGGTTCCTTCCCTAAGTGGACCGCTCATCAGGTTCATCACTGGATCTCGGTTATTGCTGCGGATGTATTTTCCAGAGGCAATAACAAAACCCAGAAAGGGGCGGGGGCTCGGTGGACTGGGGAGAAAACACGTCAGATGAAGGCAAGTATGAGACACTCGCAGAGCTCATGCGTGTAGGTGTCCGTATAAACACGCAGCTCTCCTAGCCTGCTTTCCCTGGCCTCCTTGTCTGAGTTTATAGTTTCTTTTGGCTGGATGCACTACATGTGTCATAATGAGCTGCCATATACCCTTTTGGGACAAATGCGAGGGGGCAAAAGCACATGCATAGACATATGGAAAATCTTGTCCTTGTTTTTTTAAAGCAGCAATACTTGTACAAGAGTCATTTCCTGTCTGTGGCAGGACAGGATCTTTGACACTATTTGCTTCTGACCCCTGCCTGGGACTGGGTTGGCACCTGTGCCGGAGGGAGAGCTCCTACCCGAGGAGCTCATTTCTTGCCTGTCCTCAGGCTATCTGGAGGGAACAGCCAGGTAAATGCCTCCTCCTCCGCAAGCTAGGCTCCCCTCCGTGTGGACCATGTGTCAGCAACTCACTGTGCGGGGCCTCAGCACACAGCAGGTGGGCCGATGGGCACTGGGCAAGGCCACGTAGCAGTACACTCCATCACCTTCCCAGAGGGGACAGCTGGAAACGAACCCCTGCACATTCCAAGGTGCAAGTCAGCACCTTGAGGTTTGGGCTGACAGATTTCATGGGAGAGCACCTTGGCTCTTTTTGGGATAAATGTTTTTTTTTGGTTTTTTTTTGGTTAAATGCATTTTTAAAGCCTGGTTTCAGTATTGTCTCCCAGCTACTTAATGCTAAAGATTCTAAGAAGCAGATACAAAAAAGAAAAGGGAAATTTGGCCATGGGGAGAGTGGGGAGGCAGTGGGGTGGTGTGGTCTGGACTTTTACTCCCTGGCTTCAGGGAAGGCCTTTTCCCAGCAAGACCAGGTGCTGGAAGCCGCTGGAGTGGAGCTAGAGCTGCAATTATCTTTAAACCACCTCAAAATAGGGGTTAGGAATGAGAGCAATCATTCAACTTACCATTTACCCAAACCCACAGCTCTGAGCAGTCAAGCAGCGCCCACCCAGCCAACCCGTCGTCTGGGGCAGGCACTGTCCTCACCCAGAAGAGGGGTTGGGCAAAACTGAAGGACCAACGTCCCCCACCCAAGCCATGCAGAGAGCTACTCTCTTGTCCTTCCTCCTACTGATTCAGCCAACAAATATTTTGAGAGCCTGCTTTAGGCTAGGCGTGGAGCACAGGGACGAACACCCTGCCTGTGGCCCCTGTCTTTGAGGACGGTGGGAGATAATCATGGGCAACGCACTGGACTCTGTGGCCCTGGAACGCGGCTGTGTGACTGGATTTTGGGGTCATTAGGAGGAAGGGATACCTATGAAGGCCTGGAGAAGCCTGGTAGAGAGGAGGTTGGGGGTGGGGAAAGAATATTCCAGGCAGGGTTGATAGCCAGCAGGGGAGGGAGGCATGCAACAGCAGTATGCTTCTCCCTCTTTCCACCTTCCTCTTTTTCAAACAGAGCCCCCACTCCCCAAATTTAAAATAACAGTTGAATTCAAGTGATTGACATTAAGGAGAGAGTACCCATGGGTTTAACCCCGAGGGGGCATATGTACCCAACAGAAGCTTGGAGGGCTAACTGGGTAACCTCACTTGGTGTAACATGGGGGGAAATTTCTAAGAAAAGAGCCTTTGGGGTCCCGTCTACTATGAAAACAGTTCTTTCTGGGGAGAGAGGATTGTCCCTAGTGATGAGCCTCAGAAATGAATTCAGCATTTACTGGAAAGACAAAGAAATGGCCCTCGCACTGGAAGGGCCTGGCCGAACCACAGAATTAGATATCGGGTTGGCCCTGGGAGCCAGGAGGCGAGGGCAGCAGGGGCCCAGCCTCGGCGTTGGCCCACCCCGCTGAGGTCTCTCAGTCTGAGGCCCCCAGGAGGGAGCCGAGAGCAGGAGAAGCCCTGACCCAGCTGACTAGCCCGGGCGCTTCCACTCCCAGCACCTGAGAGGCAGGAGGCCCAGGTAGGCAAGGTGGGTGCCTGCGTCCCCAGCTGGTTAGAGGTAGGGCTGGAGACCAGATGCCTGGCCCCTCCAGGTCCGCCATCCCCACCGAGAACCTAACCTCGGGCTCACCCAGCCATCTTTTGCATTCTCTGCTAGTAGAGATATTCAGGACTGGCACCCCACCCCAGTCCAGGTCCCAAAGTCCTTCCAGCTTAGCCCCACACAGATCTGTTGCCCCCAGTACCTGCATGCCCTCCCCTAATATCTGCTAACAGCAGTATCTGGAAAGGAAGGTGCAGGGGTGTTGCCTGCCGCTGAGGGGATGGGTTTCAGCACTTCCCACCCCCTTGTCCCCACCCCTTCTCTGACTTTCTCCACAGTGGGTGCTGCTCTGCTGAGCCTCTGCCTATTCTCAATGGCAGTGGCAGCTCTAGGTGTTCCCGTGGCCTCTAGAACTCAGCAGGAATTCCTGTGTCTATGGGGTTGCCATCGTGGGAGCCTGCGGGAAGGGCAGAAAGGGGCGGGTCAGCGGGCTGGTTTCTATGACCCCCGTACATGGTGAGGGAGAAACAGCTGCTGGGGGCAGGTGGCTTTAGACCTGGGCCCTGGAATGTGGCCCTCACACATCTCCCCAAGGCCCTCCCCCAAGGCCCCCGCTGCTGAAGGAGTCGGCCACCACCACAGCTGGGGTGCGGGCCTGCTCACTCAGAGGCTCCCTTGGGGTACGTTCATGGAAGTCCTTCCCTATTCTATAAAAATGTGGGGTACAGAAGGCCTGACCCGTCAGCATGGCACAACTATTGTACTCTAATTCAGAGACTCCAAGGGTGCAGCCAAGTTAAACATGATGCTCGACCACCATTTTCGTAAAGGAGGTTGGCTTCTCCATCTTTGAACACTCAGCCTGCCGGGCACCGTGTGGCCAGGAGGGAGTGGTGGGGCAGCGCCCCTCACTCGGGCGTTCCTGCCCTTCCCACAGGCTCCCACCGATGGCAGTGAGGAGACAAGCTGGGTCTGAGGCCAGCCAGGCTCCTCTCCCTGAGCAGGCTTCCTCAGCTCTGAAAGAAGGGGCCTATGAGATCATCGAAAAGGCCCTTTCTAGATTCTGAAGACCCCGAGTGACCCATCAAGGGCCCGTCTGTGCTCATTTGGTGCAGAGGAAGAGAAAACACCTTTTTTTCTGCTTATGGGGTCCAGTTTCTGTTTTAGGAAGCTGACATTGGAGCCAAACCATTTTACTAACCTAATTTTCCACCTTTCTCCCCTTCATCCCACTTTCTCCAAAGCAAATTGCTATGACAGGACACTGCCCTCAAGTTACCCTGAATCACACATCCCCCTAAACATGCTCACCTAACAGTTATTGAAACTAGTCCCTTGGGCATGCTTATGAGTTTCCTCTCTTTCAGGTCTGACAACTGATAATTCTCAGGTGGCAGGTCCCCTCCCCTTGGGCTCTGAGGTTATCAGGTGTGGTGGCTGCATTCCCCTGGGTATCTTGGCACCTTCCCTCAGGCCCCAGAGAAATGCTCCTTTGCTTCCGTTGTCAGAGGCTGGGTCTCA
>NW_017731367.1:748963-750230 GCF_001890085.2 Hipposideros armiger | reverse complement strand
ACTGACTTCTTTTCTCTCTGTGTAGAAAAATTACAAACTCATCATATATGTAAAGGCAATCAAAGGGCATAAAACAAAAAATATACACACAAAAGGACTACAAAGTGGGCTGAGCAGCTAGTTCATGAAAACACTATTCTTCGGTTTGTGGTATCTGTCAGTTCTTAAAATTTGATTTTGACTGTGATTTGTTTTTTCCAGTCTCATTCTAAATTAAGTATTCACTTCTATACCTAACTTTGTATTCCTTTATTTTAAAGAATGGCTCCAAATCTCCATTAACTGAAGGTCCCACAAAGCCCAGATTTTTCTTTCTCGCTGATAAGGCAAGATTCTCTGCTATTTGCTTCCGCTTCTATAAAATGCGATAATCACAGCATATATCCACAGTGTATCGGGAGGATTAAATTAAATGGAATCAGATGTGTGAAGCAGTCAGCGCAGGGCTTGGTCCAGGACACGTGCCGAACTAATTTAAGTCATGCCTACTACTGTTGCTAAAGGAAACTACTAAACGGTAAGTTTAAACTTCAAAATAAAAACAAAAAAACTGAGATTCTATGATTAAATATCTGTATCCCTTTAACCAAGGTGAAGATATTGAAATCAGGGCTTTCTGTTTAGGAAGAGTTAAATGATTATTCAGCATAGTATGGATGATACTAAAAAATTCAGAAATAGCCAAGCAAGGAGAAGTTGGCGAAATCACCAGGTTTTCAATGAATCAGATTTTCTGATTATCAATGACCTGATAATCACAGGCTGAAGATGAAACATGGCAAGCTGCTTTGCATCAGAATCATGAGTAGGCAATACATGTGACATGACCACTGGCATGCTCACGCAAGCTGAGGAAAAGTGACTTGTTCTCTTGTCACAAGCTTTCTGAGGTCCCTGGGGTCTTTAGCACTTTCTGTGGCCTGGGCCCTGCAGGTACTGGAGCCATTTACACTTGGGAGGCAAGGACTCTGCAATACAGCCCTGCAGGGAAGGGGGGCAGCAAATGCCCAGCAGGTGATGAGCGACTGCGTCTGGGGACCCTGAAGTCCTCTTCCTTGCATCCCTAACGCCCCTGGTGCCTCCACCCCCAAGCTGGTAGTTTTTACATCACTGGTGTGTACAATAACCAATTCCTGGGATTATGGTCATGAGGGCTGGGGCAGGGCCTAACTATTTTTAGCCCATATCCGATGGTCTGGGACTTTGAGAAATCTTGGGCTAGCTCTGACATCACAGGACAAGAGCTGCCCACTCACTGACCAATCCT
>NW_017731367.1:747853-748745 GCF_001890085.2 Hipposideros armiger | reverse complement strand
CTCTATTTGAGTGTTTTAGCCTTCGGAAAACCCAGTCAGCCAAACCATCTCCTTAAAGCTCCATGGGCCTAAGAAATCATTTAGAGTGGGTGGTATCTGTCCCCTTCAGTGGATGCAGAAACCGAGTCTGGCCCGTTATCAGAATGCCTGAGGAAAGGTCCTTGTGAAGAGGGTTAAGTGTGAGGGCCCAGCACTACTGCATTTGGTACAACCAGTGTCCAGAAAGGCATTTCCTGTCCCCCTTACAACCTGCTGCACTTGCAGGGTGAACCACCATGTGGCCCATGAGGTCTCTGGGCCCCTCAGTTGCAAAGGAGTCTTTTGGGGCTGGAAAGATCTTACACAGTATCTGGTCCCACACCTTACTGTCTAAACTGAGTTCCTTAGCAATGCTTCAGGGGTTGTCAGGAGACAGAAGACAAAGTGTTCCTGGCACCTGCCTTACTCGTTCAGAGAAACTCAGCTTTTATCTGTATTACAGATGGAGATTGTGTTTGAAAGAAGGTTCTGCTACGAAAAGAATGCAGCATATCTAACCACAATTTTAAAAAATGCAGCACATGGCTTAGCTGAATGTAATTTATTCCGAAGTAAAAGATGGTCAACACATGTCAATTTAGGTAAAAAATATATTTTTCATTTACTAGTTTTTGAGTATTGGTGAATCACTTAAAGGAATTATGACATATCACAAAGCAGTATGAATTTTTGTAAGAAATTACAGGTATACAGTAATACCTTGGTTTGTGAGCATAATTCGTTCCAGAAACAAACTACACGTATTGCAAGACATCGCTCATTTACCACGTTAAAATGTATTAGAAATGTTTGCTCGTCTTGTGGGACACTCGTAAACCACGTTACCCACAATCCAAGGTTTTACTGTATATCT
>NW_017731367.1:743086-744923 GCF_001890085.2 Hipposideros armiger | reverse complement strand
CCAGCTCCCTCCAGACTCATGCTCTTCCCTACTTAGCTGGTGGGTGGTAACCAGTGGCTCCCGGAGCTGCTGCTAAGCATCAGAGTCCTTGGGGAGCAGTCAGAGGTCAGAATTTGGCCCCATCACAGGCGTGTGATGACTCCACAGGCCTCTCGGAGGTTTGAACTGACTTCTCAGTCCATCCTGAAACACCCGTCCCTTCTGTTTTCCATGGCACTGTGTCCTCCTGTTCTCCTCAAGCCTCTCTGTTCGTTTCCTGTCCTCTTCGGGGCCCCTTTTCTTTCTTCCACTCCTGACATGCTGGTTGAGTCCTCTGTCCTCAGCCCCTTTCTCCTTTTCCACCCTCTGCTTCAGCGAGCAACCACATCTGCTCTGATGGTTTCAGCCATCACCTGTGTGCTGACGACGTCCAATTCCCTTCTAATGGATAAGACACATGAAAATTAAGAAGCTGGCCAGTAGATGATTACTATTAAGGACGGGCAGGCCCTCAGATATTATGAAGGTCCCTGGAGTGTCCCTTTTAGTTATATTCAAGTCCCTTTTCTGTTCACCAGCAGGTCTCTTTGTGACAGGTAGCTAGGGCCACCGTGCATTTTAGGGCCACTGGAAGCAAACTGGCTAACATGGAACTTCTCAGAAACACAGCATCGTAACAGACCAAAGCAAACCCTTATGTGCTATTGCAAATGCTCAGTCATCGCCGGTCCACCTCTCCTTTCTATTTCAGGACCCCTACCCCTTCACGGGGTACTTACTCCCAAGTACTCTGTGGTCAGGAGCTTCTCGCCTGAGAGTTCTCCAAGCTGGGGCTGGATCAGTTCGTCTTTGTCCAGATCGGCTTCCATAGTGTCATGGTCCTCCTGTTTCAAAGGAGACATGGGTGAACGATCTAGATCCCCTGCTGCAAGTTCCCAGAAGTAGGGGGGTCCCCCAAGAGGGCGCCTGTCGTGAAATGAGAAGGCCTTAGCTCAACCACAGCAACTCGTGGGTCTCAGGGGCACGAGCCTTCTGCTCATAACCTCTTTGTGATGGTGAAATGGGCAATGCCAGCCCAGCTCCTTAGGAAGCTGGGAGCCTAATGAGCACTTCCACAGCCACAGGTGTGGACAGGTTCAATAAGATGCTAACAGTCCCCGCCTGGTCACAATTCTCAGAACTTCTCTCTGTGAGGTGAAGGTGCCACGTGAACAACCAAACCAGTCAGTCTACAAATAACTATTAAGCACCTTCCTATGCACAGGCCTAACAGGGGATACAGAACTGTCCAGCATAGGCTTGTTTTTCTCAAGTAACTTAGAGTCAGTAAGTAACAGGACTCAGCAAAAAGAGTTGTTTTGCTTTGGGGAATATGAAGTGGACACACTTTTCCCTCTGCTTCCCACTAAGCACAACCCCAAATACTGGACATTACACAGAAAATAAACGTAAGAGACCCTGAAAGGTAGAGAGGAGGCAGGCTGGCTAGGTACATTGGGACACAGGAATGAAAGGTGGTGAGTTCCCTGGATTTTCTTTTTGCCTTATCGATCCAGACTTGGAGCTGAAGAAGCAGCAACTCAGAAACATGAATGGTAAAGAAAAATATTGTAAATAAAGTCCCCCAGAAGTCTGCTCCCTCTAGCCAAGGAACCAGGAAAGGGGAATCCAGCACAACAGAGCTTTCAGAAAATAACCAAACACCTAGAAATCAATTGTCGCCCGAACCCCAACCACACCAGCAAGGGCATTGGGGAGCCTCAACTTCTACCCTCACCAGGCATGGGAGGCACCCCAACATACCCAGCTGGGGGGATCTCAGAGGACAAGTATGGAGGGGGAACTTCATCCTTGCTGG
>NW_017731367.1:732036-741566 GCF_001890085.2 Hipposideros armiger | reverse complement strand
CAGGCCCATATGGTTTTACTGGAGAATTCTACCAAACTTTAAAAAAAACACAACACCACCAATTCTATACAATGTCTTACAGAAAACAGAAGAGGAAGGGATACTTCCTAATTCATTTTATGAAGCTGATATTACCCTAGTACTCAAATCAGGCAAAAACAGTACCATAAAAAGAAAAATATCTTTCATGACTAAAGATGCAAAAACATCCTTAACAATCAAATTAAAAGGAAAAAAAAATCCTTAACCAAATATTAGCAAATAGAATAGACCAATAGATCAACATGTTAAATGAATTATATACCATGACTGTGTGGGGTTTGTTCTAGTAATGTAAGTATGGTTCAATATTTAAAATTAATCATTGTAATCTACAAGATTAACAGGCTTATGAAGAAAAGAATCACATGATCATATTAATGAATGAAGAAAACACATGGCAAAACTCAACATTCATGACCAAAACCCTAAAAAATACATATAGAGGGTTACTTGATAACATCTACCAAAACCCCCCACTATAGCTTAACATTATACTTACTGGTGAAAGACTGGATGATTTTCACTGAAGACTGGGAACAAGGTAAGGATTTCTACTCTTACCATTCTTTTTCGACATAGTTCTAGAAGTTCTAGCCAGAGCAATAAGACAAAAAAGGAAAATAAAAAGCATATAGACCAGAAAGGAAGAAATAGAACTGTCTCTATTTGCAGATGACATGACTGTCACATAGACAAAGAATCTCAGAGAATCGACCCCCAAAAAACTTCTAGAACTATAATAATAAGTGAGTTCAGCAAAGTCACAGGATATAAGATAAACATACAAAAATCAATTTCTATATACCAGCAATAAACTTAAATTAAGACACTGAAATTAAAAATATAACACCATTTACAACTGCTCGCAAAAATAAAAAAAACAAACCAGAAATGCTTAGGTATAAATTTAACAAAACATGTATGGGATTTGTATGCTGATAACTATAAAACAGTAAAGAAATAAATCAAAGAGGACTTAAATATATGGAAAGACATACCTTGTTCATGAATTGGAAGACTTAAAATAATTAGGATATCAATTCTCTCCTAGCTGATATACAAGTGTAATGTAATTGCTGTCAACATCCCAGCAAGATTTTCTGTAGATATATACAAGATTATTCTAAAATTTATATGGGAAGGGCAAAGGAACTAGAATACGTAAGACAATCTTTTTTTTTTTTTTTTAAGAATAAGATGGGAGGAATCAGTCTACCCAATTTCAAGACTTATTATATAGCAACAGGAGTCAAAACTATGTGGTATTGGCAGAGAGACAGACATACATAGATCAATGGAACAGAACAGAAAATTTCAAAACAGACCTACACAAATATGCCCAATTGACTTTTGACAAAGGTGCAAAGGCAATTCAACGGAGGAAGGGGGCTGCCTTTTCAAGAAATAGTGCTGGAGCAATTGGACATACACAGGGAACAAAAAAGGAACCTCTGTCTAACTCTCATGCCTTATACAAAAATTAACTCAAAATAAATCATAGACTTAAATGTAAAATTATCAAATTGTTAGAAAACGTAGGAGAAAATCTCCAGGATCCATAGCTAGGCAAAGAGTACTGACACTTGACACCAAAAGCACCACCCATAAAAGGGAAAATTTGATAAACTGGAATTTATCAAAAATTTAAAAACTTGTTCTGTGAAAGACCCTGTTAAGAGGATAAAAAGAAAAGCTATGGACTGGGAGAAGATAATTGGAAACCACATATCTGACAAAGGACTGCTATCTAAATATATAAAATACATCAAGAACTCTCAAACTCAACAGTAGAAAACCCAATCCAATTAGCAAATGGGCAAAAAGCATGAAGAGACATTTCACTAAAGAGGATATGTAGATGGCAAATAAGCACATGGAAATGTTCCACATCATTAGCCATTAGAGCAATGCAAATGAAAACCACAGCGAGATATCACTCCACGCCTACCAGAACAGCTAAATTAAGAAATAGAGACAACACCCAATGCTGGTGAGGATGCAGAGAAACTGGATCACACACACATGGCTAATGAGAATACAAAACTGGTACAGCCACTCAGGAAAACAGCTTAGCAGTTTCTTCAAAGCAAAACATGCACCTATACACGACCCAGCCATTACGCTCTTGGGCGTTTATCCCAGGGAAACGGAAACTCATCGTCACACAAATGTCTGGACACGGATGTTTATAGCAGCTTCATCTGCAATATCCGCAAACTGAGAACAACTGATGTCTTTCCGAAGAAGAATGGTAAAACAATCTGTGGTACATCCCTACCATCAACTACATCACACACACAAACCTGGATGAGTCTCCAGTGAATCACCTGGTGTGAAAAACGGCAATGCTCAGTGGTTACAGAATATATGATTCCATTTACATAAAACCATAAAACCCTTGGAATGGCAAAGCGATGGAAACGGAGAACAAACAGACAGTGGTTGCCCGGGGCTAAGGGGGCAATGGGGAGGGAGACGTGGGTACGCTATGACAGGGGTCCTTGTGGTGACGGGGATCTAGACCTTGAATGTATCGATGCTAACACCCAGGTTGTTTACACTGCAGTCTGCAAGATGTTACCATCAGATGGAACTGGGTAAAGGGTACATAGGACTTTTCTGTATTATTTCTAATAATTGCATGTGAATCTACAATTATCTCAAAATAAAAAGAGAGGAGTTAAAATAATAGCATCTATGAGAGGTCTTAAGCCTGTGTATAACCAAATGCCAGCTGAGCAGCGTACACGGTACCAGGGAACAGTGTACATAGTACCTGAGGTACTCTTTCCCAGGCCCTGCTAGGACTTTGGAGGTGACACTGTCCTGTGCAGGTTAAATTATAAAGATCAGTACAAAACAGACCAGACCTTCATCTGGCTAAGGTACTAAGGCAAGCTGTGTCTGTATGAAGGGGGCTGGCCTGCTATGGAAGTGAGAAAGGGGGATGGATGGGCCCTGGAGGAAGCTGGCAGTCCAAGTGCAGGTCCAGTCTGGGGGGGTGAGGTGGGGTGTCCCAGGCCATCACGCCTTGGTGACAAGGTCCCTGAGATCATCTAACCAATCTTTCCTCTGACTCCTTGTCCATTCAACAACCTGTAATTAAGCTCCTCTAAACTTGCAAACAGGAAGAGAAAGCTCTACTCTGCAAACAAGTAACCTGTCCTTATATTCAAATTAATTTCTAATCATTCTGGATGTCCCAGTCTTTTGTGAATTTGATTTTTTCTGAGCCAGTTTCCAAGGAATCTGAAAGCTTCAATTCCTTGGAGGACGGCCTCTGGGTAGAGCTGCTGCAGGGGGTGCAGCCCTGTCTCCCCAGCTCTCTTTTTAGTACAGTCAGCACCTCTGCCATCACTAGGTAGTGTCACCCCAGGATGGGCTGTCTTAAGAAGAGGGGATTTGACTTATACTAGGTGGTCCCCAATGGCAGAC
The DNA here is from genome assembly GCF_001890085.2 of Hipposideros armiger. Classification (NCBI taxonomy): domain Eukaryota; kingdom Metazoa; phylum Chordata; class Mammalia; order Chiroptera; family Hipposideridae; genus Hipposideros; species Hipposideros armiger. The sequence continues at coordinate 738,089 of NW_017731367.1, read as the reverse complement.
CAGAACCAGCGGACTGAGAGGCAGCTTCCAGGGCAACCCAGAGCCTTTTCTGACCATCAGCCTGGTTTACTGGTGGCGTGGGCTGCTGAGGAGATGCTACTCTCGCCAGTGAACATCTGAGAGCATTTGTGTGATGCCCTCTTATTACAGAACCACTGAGGAGCCCACCTTCGACTTGCATAACACTTTACGTCTTAACTGTCACAGCGACTTTGTGTGGATTCCTTGGCAGGTTCACGGTCAACCTCAGCCCTTGTCCTGACTCGTTCTCCACAGCCAGGGCAGCTGCCTTCTCCTCCTGTGGCTTCACCTGACAGGCATCTCTGCCAAGTGCTCCCGTACCCACCATCCTGAAATTTCACTCGGGGTCCCTTAGAGGTAATGCTATCTATGAGGCCCTACCTGAGGTCAGCTCTGGGACAGCGAGGTAAGATTTATACCGCTGCCCTGGCTTAGAGTTCAGTTTACTAAAATACCAACACCTCAGTGATCAAATAGTGTGTACTACATATGATTAGTTCAGGAAAATCACGGCTCCTTGTGAGCACAAGCAGTGGGCTCTGCGGTCCGTGAGGCGCAGGGCACTCTGGGCAGCAGGGTCGTATTTCGGCTCTTTCCCAGGGAACGGAGCCTCAGAGGCACCCGGTGGAAATGGGCACATGGATGACAATTTCACGGAGGTATTGCTGATGTACCACTTCCCTGCCAGGATGGAATACGGAACGTAGAGAAACAAAGCAAACATCCACATTCCATTTCAGTGAAAAATAAGTGGTCAGTGGCTGCCAGCCAGCGCTGGCAAAATATTTCTTTACTCTGAACAACAAGTACACATGTGAGAAATTCACCTGCAAATCAGCCTATACATATACAAACTATCAATCCCAAGTGGAAGCTGGATTTATTAATTCATTCAAAAACGAGTTAGTAAGTAAGAGTGTCACTGAGATATTTATTTACTTTTTTTAAAAGTTAAAACAAGTTGGAGATCTTTTTCATTAAAAGTACTTTATAGTTAAATCTGTTGGTAACTGATAGGCCTTCCCTAACCTCCAAATCACAGGACAAGTTCTGCATTTGTTCCCTGATCTATACAATCCTTTAATAAGCATTAACGCGAGTCCCAGTTCACCATGTAATTGTGGGGCGAGAGGAAGGACCAGGGCGTCACATCTATTCACCTGCAGAATCCACTAGCTCGGCCACAGCTTGTCCACTGGCAACACGTAACAGGCAACTGCTGGTGCTCTCCAGAAAGTGATGTTAATGTAAAATGCACACAGGTAAGACAACGGACATGAAAACCATTCATTTTTAAATGGACAGTTCTCGGTGAAGGAAGTTTTGTCTGAGGCTCTATTTGGAAAGACACGTTGCTAGTCAGTGACTCGGATTCTCCATCCAGCAAGTGAGATCATCTTGCTGACTCCTTTAAAATCATGACTTACTGCTGGAGGAAATTTCTTAAGTTCTCTGATTTTTGAAAAGCCATATCTACCGGATAGATATAAACAAGTCACTGTCACAGTTTTTCTGAGAAACACTCATATCGGTGAAAAGGAAACGGAGGCATCCTTAGGACTCCTGCAATGGCAAGAGCGACAGTAAAGTGAGCTGGACCAGGAGAGCTGGAAAGTGCAATTTCACAAAGAGAAGCAAGGGCTTAATTCAATACTATTCAATCCGTTTCCAGCAACACTTGGGAACTATACGCAGAGGGAGGTTCTGGAAGGCGGAGGAAACCACCTGATGTGGTGGGAAGTGTAAGCAGAGAGCCTACCAAGAATGACGCTTGCTGATAGCAGGCACTTGTTTCACTTTTTCAGTTGGTGCCAAGTGGACTCGAACAACGGAGGGGGGACGCATAAGGACTTTCTGAAATGGGCAAACCCAGACCACATTCAATAATTACAGCCCAGCATTCTACCTGGGAGAGGGGCAGCTACTTCCCAGACGTCTTCCCCACTTTAAGTGGGAAGAATTTTACTCGCCTCACTCAAGTGCAAGCAGCTGAGGGTGGTCACGCCCCGCTGCCAGAGGGCCCAGCCCGAAAACAGCACCAGCCACATTGCTACCTCTCCCCAGCTGCTTTTGAATTCCAAGTAAAACATATTTTGAAATCTACTTTGTGAAAGAAGGGGGTGATGGATAAGGAAATGCTTCAAGGATAAATGCCTCATTGGGGTGGGGTTTTAAATATCATTGTTGGAAGGAATTTTACTAAAATTACTGGTCTTTATGTACGTTTTAGCACAATGCATCAGATTACCAAAGGCAAAGCTTAGTGATAAGTGATTACTTCAGGAAATTAAGAATGCCTCATAAAAAGGCACTCGAGCTGAGATGAATTTAGATGTTCTGGTACGAAGCTTCCCCATAGCAGCTTGGTGATCTTATGACACTACAAGATTCTTAACTGGAAGCTTTAGATACATAATACTCCAGACAAACCAGATTCTAAGCACTTGGCCTGAAAACAAGACTAAGGTTAACCACTAAATGCATTTGAAAACTCAGATTCTTACAGATACAACGCAGAGAGCAGAATGGATTCAAGTGGTTTTACATATGACAAGTGAAAGTATCGGGTGTGTTTTCCACTTGAAATAATTATAAGATTTCTAGCAGCAGTTTAAATTTGAGACACCTTCTTAGAACACTGAATTGTAAATCTCGCTCTTTGTAAAACGTAAGGGGAAAACACTCCACATGGGAGAGGAAGGGTGGACCCAGGTGACCAGGCCGGCAGTGCAGGCCACAGAGTTCCCCTAGTGGAATGGACCCTGTCCCCTTTTGCAGCTCTCTGGGAGTGTGTGCCCAGGACGGCAGGTGGAGCCGCTCCTGAGTCCTGGAGGCTGCATCATGATGTTCAGAGGTTGTTCTAGACAGCAACTTCGCCATTCACGAAACACATCGGGGTCATGAGGGCAGTTCGGACAGCCAGCCCGGTTACTAACCACACGACAGAAACCAAAGACACCCCAAGACCTTTACTTCTTGAACTTCTAACCCATTGCTTTAGCTGCTCAATTCACTGGCTTTTTCTGAAGTCTAAGTGAAAACAGCAAGATACAAGGCAATGATGGCAAATTGTTCTGTGAAAAACCAAGCTTTTTCAAATATATAATAATACACAGCATCAGAGGAGGCTTGGAGGCTCAGTAGGACGGGAAGTGAAAGACAGTGGAAAGCTTTTGTGGGACGGAGGGAGGAAGCCAGCATCATCGCGGTGTCCAGACACCATGCCTTTTATAGGCAAGAGGACTCTGGTAACCTGAATCGTGGTTCCTTCAAAACAGGGGTCATATGAGTGTGCTCAGGAGATGGGCCGGGGAAGGGGGCGGGGAGTGACAGACAGACCCAGAAACCAAGTCTGGATGTGTTCCCCCAACCCGGAGTGAGTAGGGTGGGGCTAGCTAACCAGAAACCACCACCCCAGAACTGAAAACACACCACTGACACAATGAAGGTATTTTCTTACTTGTCAGCAGGAATGTCATAAGGAAAAACTATTATTCAATAAACCATATATGTTCTGAAATGTTGTTTAGATAAGCCTCAAAGTCCTCATAGAATCTGGATGAAGCATACAGAATTGTACACCTGAAACCTATGTAACTTTGCTAACAACTGTCACCCCAATAAACTTCAATTTAAAAAAACCCCACAAAAATAACCTAGACGAGGCAGGTTTGAAAAGTAAGAATTTGTCAGTGTTTCTCAAGCTCCTGGGGGTAGGGGGAAGAGATGGGGTGGAATTGGAATTTGGTTTTTCAGGAAGAACCTCTCAGGCCGGCTGTGACCGGAAGTCTGCACTGGGAACAGCCCCCCTCCGCTCCTTTCTTCTCCTCTCCCTGCCTCCCGCCCCCAGCTCCATCCTGAACACCCACTGGCCTTGGCTCCAGCTCTAGCCAGGCGACTCATGAGGAACCTCTACTTTGGCATCCGTCTAGTCTGCCTCTAGATTATGATAATCTTAACACTCAGGGCTAACGTGCATGGAGTCTGTGCTACCACTTTACAGGGATTATTTCATTCTATCCTCACAGTCATCTGATGAAATGGGTATTATAGTCTTTACAGGTGAGAACACGGAGGGAGGCCTGGAGAAGTTAACCCACTTGCCCAAGGCCACACAGCTGCTAAGTGGTAGGACAGGGCTCAAACCCAACCCAAGCAATCTTAGTATTTAGATGCGGCTACTCACTGTTTCAACATTAAGCAAGTATTTGTAATTTCCTAGGGTCTCTGCCGGGTGCAGAGAGGCTTCTGTGCTTGGCCCTATCTTTTCCCTGTCACCTCAGACTTGGAATGAGGACATAGCACACGTGATCAAATATACAGATGACATGGGACAAGAATTTGATCCAAGACTGCAGTGAGCTGAGCTGATCTGCTAAGGAGACATCTATCAGGGATCAAGACAGCACCCTGGCCTTGGTGTTCACACCCACCCAGCTGTTTTGGATTCGATTTATTCTGCATAGCTCCAGAAGAAGGAGCAAGTGAATACCGCTATACAGACAGAAAGAATGGAAAGGAAACTATTGTTTTTTATGTGTCCATTATGTGCTACAGATGAACTCACTGAGCTCACAATTCTATGATGATTACTTGTCCTCATTTTTATAGATGAAGAAACAAAGCTAGTAATGTGAAAAAAGTATAAAAGTAGACTGGGGTCTCATTGAGTGGGACTTTGAATGCCACCGTCGGCAACTTAATTTTATTAGGAGGGGGGCACAGAAACGTTTTTAAAAGGATCATGTGCAAGTATATGTAAACAGTGCAGCCACTTTGGGGAACCACTGGGAAGTATCTAGTAAAGATGGGACCCCATGCCCCGTGACTCAGCAATTCAAGGTCTAGGGTGTACTTCAGAGAAGCGCTCACACATGCGTACAAGAAAACAGACAGGGAAGTGCTCTGCTGCACTGTGGAAAACAGGGCAACCTGCTGTCGTCGCTCAGAAAGGAATGGAAAAAACACGGTGGCGTACAGCAGTTAAACAGATGAACTTGGGCCCATGTACAGGCATGAATATAAATCTCTAACACGTAATGTTGAATGAAAAAAGCAAGTTGGTGAATGAATCATACAGCATTGTGCCATTTATGTACAATTAAAATCCACAGAACAAAGTGTATGTTGTATATGGAAACATAAAGATATTATAAAAGCGCAGGACCCCCCCCGCCCTGGTGAAATTTACACCAGCTTCAGGGAGGGCGGGGACGCAAGATGAAGGCACAGACCCCCGCCTACCAGTTGTATTATTTTTCTGTACTTTCTGAAATGTTAAAATGCTCCCCAATTTAGAAATTAAGGATCACACCCTGCATAACCCAAGCTCTGCTTTAGGAAGACTGGTGGCCACTTGCAGGACAGGCTGGGAAGGGAAGAAACTGAGGCTGGGCAACGAGCAAGAGGGGAGACGAGGCATAAGCCAGGACGTGGAGCAGAAAAGGAAAGGAAAGCGACTTTCGGAACGGTGAGCCAGTGTCTGGAAGGTGATGACACAGCATGCGGGAGAAGGGACAGTCACACATTACTGAGCAGCTTAGAGATGGGTGCCTGGGACGAGCAGGCAGTTGTCTAGCCTCCCAATTCTGGTTGGTGCCCACAAGCGATTAGGGTCCAGTTACTGAATGAACCTCACGTGTGTTAGACACTGAGCTGAGTGCAGCTCTAGCTCATGGCAGTTAGGAATTGGCCCATTTAGAGAAACCGAGGCTTGTACATGGCGGAGTCAGGGCCCAGCTGGGGTCCCTGGTTCTAAACGGGTGATGTTTGGTTGAGATAGAATGCCTCCTTAGCCTAGAAATACGTGAGGTCTGCAGGCTACCTGATCCCAGTGCCTCAAAGCTCAGTTCAAGTAAGGGAATGACGAGGCTTCCTGAAATCGCTTGGAAGTTTTATTTTTCATTCTGAAACAGGAAATTGGCACTCTGACACACTTAATGCAAGAAGATTAGTAATGTCACGTCTCACTTAATAGCTTCTAACAGCTTCCTTCCTCTGTCAGTATAAAAGCTATGGTCCGGCCGAGTGGC
>NW_017731367.1:725226-728526 GCF_001890085.2 Hipposideros armiger | reverse complement strand
TGAGCAGCTGTCCAATGACCGGCGAGCGACTGACTGCCTCACCCGGGGAAGAGCGCAATGATAATACCAACATGGGCTGGTGAAGCGACGTCCTCCACAGCTAGACTGAAGAACAAAAGGACAGCAACATGTCTGTTTCCCTTCCCTGATTCCCCCAATAAAATCTTTAAAAAACAAACAAACAAAAAAACTCAAACAAACAAACAAAAACCAACCACACCTAGGCACATCATAATCAAACTGCTGAGAGCCAAAGATAAGGAAATAATCTTAAGTAATGAGGAAAACAACTCATCACATACAGGGAAGCAATGATAAATGATAAATAATAGCTGGATTCTCATCAGAAACAATGGAAGCCAGAAGATGGTAGAATCAGATTCAAAGCATTAGAGAGGTCTAATTGTTGACCAAGAGGTCTATAACCAGTGAAAATATCAAGTGAAAGCATCCTTCAAAAATGAAGGTGAAATAAAGACAATTCTAGATTTTAAAAAGTGAGAGTTTGTTGTTAACAGGCCCGAATTACCAGAAATGCTAAAGCGGGAGCTACAGGCGAAAGGGAAATGGCATCAGATGGTAACTTCGCACAGGAAGAAATGGAGAGCACTGGAAATGGTAAATTTGCGGGTGCATACACAGATATATTCATCACCCGAATTTTTTTTAAAGACATATGACTATTTAAAGCAAAAACTTGTAACACTGGTTAATAAATATAGATGCAGTATAAATCGCAACAAGAGCTCAAAAGAGGAACAGAAATGGAGCCATATTTGGTGCAAAGTTCTATTTTATCGGAGAAAAAAGCCGTATTAACTCAAAGTGGACTGTGATAAGTAAAAGATGCATATTGTAATCCCTAGATCCAACTTAAAAAGAAAAAGGCAAATATAGCTAAAAAGCTGAGGAAGTAAAACGGTGTATTAAAAATATTTAATACAAAAGAAGAGAGGAAGAACAGAGGAACAAACAGATGAGATAAATAGGAAGCAGCAAACAGCAGAATTAAACCCAACCACATCAATAATTACACTAAATGTGAATGAATATTAAACAATTTTGAAGATGAACATGGTTGGAGGACTCATATTTCAAAACCTACTATAAAGCTACAGTAATTAAGATCATGTGTTACTAGCATAAAGATAGACATAGAGATCATAAAGATAGACATATAGAACAGTCCAGGAATAAATGCCTACATTTACGGGCAATCGATTTTTTTAGAGATGCAATCTAACCAAGTAATTCAGTGGATCAAAATAGTCTGTGGCAACTGGATATTCACATGCAAAAATATAAATTTAGATCTTAACCTCACACCATACACAAAAATTAACTAAAAATGATCCTAGAACTAAATTAAGGGCTAACGGCACAAAACTCTCAGTTGGAAACACAGGAGAAAATCTCAGCAATGTTGGTTTAGGCCGGTGGTTTCCAACTGGAGGTGATTTTGCCTCCCAGGGGACATGTAGTAATGTCTGGAAACATTTTTTTGGTAATCACAACTTAGAAGTGGGGTGGATAGTACTGGCATCTAGTGGGTAGAAGCCAGGGATATTGTTAAACATCTTATAATTCATAGGACAGCCCCCACAACAAAGAATTACCTGACCCCAAATGGCGCTAGTGCCAAAGATGAGAAACTCTGGGTTGGGCCAAGAGTTCTTAGATACAACAACAAAAGCACAAACCATACAAGGAAAAAAAAGATATATTAAAATTTTGTGCTTCAAAACACACCGTTAAAAATATGAAACAATAAGCTATACATTGGATGAAAATATTTGCAAATCACATATCAGAAAAAGGACTTGTATCCAGCATATATAAAGAACACCTACGGGCCGGCCGAGTGGCTCAGTTGGTTAAGAGCTCGCGCAAGAGTGCGAGCTCTGAGCAACAGCGGTTTGATGCCTGGCCCGAGCTGAGTTGCCGCTGAGCTGCCAACAGGTGGCAGGATGGCTCAGCTAAAAAANAAAAAAAAAAAAAAGCTAATGCCTTTCCCAAGGCCCCAGATGATCTAACCTTAGCTGCCTTCTCTGACCCCATATCCTATTCCCACTTCTCACTGTTCCTAGAACTCCCCAAATACGCTTCTACCTCAGGGCCTTGACATGTGCTGTTCCCACTGTCTACCATGCTGCTCACTCCCTCATGCCCTTCCTACTTTATTGTTCTTCAAGACACATGCCACCATTCGACTTGTTATATTTCTATTTGTTTAAGGTCTGCTCTCTCCTGACAGAACATCTGTTTTGTTTATTGCTGTATCCCCAGGGCGTATAGAATAGTGCCTGATGGCTTCTGGTGATATGGTCAAACAATTCCGCTCTACAGAAATCAGGAACACAGTGTGACAAATTCATTGAGAACAATCATTTCAGACACTGGAGAATGACCAATGGCAGGCAACAACTTGAGAAGTGTTTGCTCATTGGGGAAGTGCTACCGCAGCTGGGCAAGCATGGTGCATTTATGGTCTGCCTGCTGGGATGAGTTCTCATCTATTTCAGGCAGTAACACCCACAGCTTTACTGGCTGAAGGTGTGAACTTGGTAGAAGACAAGTGTCAGAGCAGGAGAGCCACGGAAGGACCCGAGATAATAAAATCCCCATGCACTCTGATAGACTGCTAAAGGAGAGTAGTGCGCAGAAAACCCAAGGGAGCCCAAAGAAAGTGAAAAGCTTAGGGAAACTTGCAAATTTTCTGCACTTTTATTTATTTATTTATTTATTTTTATTTTTAATTTTTTTCAAAGATTTTTTTTATTGGGGAATTGGGGGATGGGAACAGCACTGGGGAATTGGGGGAAGGGGAACAGACAAGTTGCCGTCGTTTTGCTCTTCAGTCTAGTTGTGGAGGACGTTGCTTCACTGGCCCAAGTTGGCACCATCATTGCGCTCTTTCCCGCGCAAGGCAGATCAGCCGCCAGCTTCTGGACGGCGGCTCACTGCGGTTGCTGGCTACACACGGTAGCCCATGGCAACCCACTGCCACAGGGGCTGCAGCCTATGCCGTTGTCAGCAACTCACGGAAGCCCAGCTCCAGGTCGAGCCGTTGTTCAGCATCTTAGCTGTGGAGGGCAGTGTCACCGGCCCTCATATGTGGGATCCGAACCTGGGCCCTCTGGCGTCCCAAGCCAGCCCCCAACCATCGCGCCACTGGGCCAGCCCCAATTTTCTGCACTTTTAAATGCACTCCGCAACCTACACACAGCTCACGTGGCAGAAGGCAGGAATCTTACTGGCTTGAGGTATGTAAACATAACCTCTGCCCAAATCTCTGACTGA
>NW_017731367.1:715714-722082 GCF_001890085.2 Hipposideros armiger | reverse complement strand
TTACCCTGTCTCCCCCGTTCCTTCCTACAGAAACCACAACAAAGGCTCTTGGGCACACTGCCCTTCTCTCTGCCTCCTGACCGGCGGGTGCTCCCCGTGTCGCCCCCAGGATGTGGCATGCTCCTGCCTCGTGGGAACTGTGAGTAACAAATTACCTTTTCAAAGACAATAGTCTTCTGATCTCTTAGCCTCGCTGAACCTCCAATTTTCTATGAATACACCACTATATTTTCAAACACCTGAGATCCTATCCTTACCTGAGGCTCCTCTATGGCACCCATGCTTCCATCAGACCCAGAGTACCATGGGGCACCAGGTACCGAGGCAGCGGTCGTGAATGTGGTTCTCTACAGCCAGGCATGGTGGGCCTGCAGCTGATGACAGTGGTGATACTGCTGCTGATACAATCATTGTGACAATAATAATGGGAGCTAACATTCACCCAGGGCTTACAGTGTCCCAGGAACTGTGCCAAGTGCTTTGATGTTAATTATCCCTTAGTGATGCCACAGCACGCTGGGAAGTTATAAAGCCAGATTCAGCTCTGTCTGCGGCTACCCTTTCTTTGGATACAGTGTCTGCCCAGGGCTTTGTGTTGTAAACGCATCTAAAGAGCATTATCAGTTGTACCTTGAAAATCAGTGATACGGGATTTTTAAAAAAAGGAACAAGACCCAATTTTCTGCTTTCCACATTGATGCTTTGGGAAAGATGGTTTAAAAAAAAAAAAAGTCTAGCCTTCCTGTATCACAGTCAACGTGAGCGGATCGCTGGGCCTGAGTTTACTGCAGCCACCTGAGGGGAGGCAGCCACAGACCCACCCGCCCGCCACCCTCGTCCTGGGCCTGACCAGCTTCAATGCCTCAGGAGAATATGTGCAATGGGTGGGGGCAGAAGAACTGATGAAGACAAAATAAAACAAAACTAATTCCAGCCTCTAGGAAAAGAGGAAAAACCTTCTCATCTATTTTATGAAGTCAGAGGCAATTTTAAGACCCAAACTCATAAACATTGTATAAAACAAAACTGTAAACCAATGGTTCTCAAAGTGTGGTCTGGGGAACTCTTGGAGGCTTCAAGACCTGTTCAGGGGGTCTATAAGGTCTGAACTCTGTTCATAATAATATATTATTATTATATATCATATATATTTATAATTATATAATGTAAAATACATAATTATTTTAATGTAATATTTGCCTTTTTGACTCTCTTATGATACAGTGACGTTTCTAGGGGCTCTATGACGTGATGCTATCATTCCAACAGCTAATTTAATGTACGCTTGAGTATTCTTCTGTTTTCTAGATTTTCATAACTAAGTTTGTTCTCGGGATGTCTGCTGTGCTTTTAGCAGCTATCTTTGGTTATATCTACTGATTTAACCTTTATGCTTCATTAGCACCAATAAACCACTACTTTGAAATCTTGAAGTTCCCCTTTTTCCTATGCAGAAACAATTGTTTTATTTTGCAAGAAAGAGTATTTTCATCATTTTTAAAAAACNTGTTCATAGCTGCATTTATTTATAATAGCCAAAGAAAGTGGAAACAATGCAAATGTCTTTGAACCAGGGAATGGATAAAACAAAAAGCGGTCTATCCATATGATGAAATACTATTCAGCAATAAAAAGAAATGAACTACTGCAACATGCTGTAATATGGTTAAACCTCTCAAAAACATCACACTCAATGAAAGCCACAAGATACAAAAGACTACAGACTATGAAATGGTGAAAAAAGGCAAATCTATAAAGACAGATCACTAGTTGCTTGGGGCTTGGCGGGGAGAGGGAGGCCACACAGGGATTGACTACAAATGGACATAAAAGACCTTTCTGAAGTGATAGAAATGTTCTAAAATTGAATTGTGGGGATAGTAGTGCAGCTCTGTACATGTACTAACAATCAGTGAAATGTACACTTAAAACAGGTCAGTTTTATGGTATGTAAATTATACCTCAAACTATTTCAAAATGTACATGCACTAAATAAACACTCCGTCAAAGGCATAGATTGTCAGAATGGGTAAAAAGCAGTCCAGCGACACCCTGCCTACAAGAGGCGCACTTTAGATTCAAAGGCACAGATAGGATGAAAGTAAAAGAACGGAAAAAGATATACTGCAACATGTAAGCAGCAAGCACAGAAGGGCTGGAGCGGCTATCTAACAGCAGACACACAAAATATACTAGGGATATTACTAGAGACAAACAGGGAATTTCATAATGATAAAAGGATGATGTAACAATTACAAATACATATGCTTAGAACAAAAGAACTCTAAAACAGATGAAGCAAAACTGATAGAACTGAAAGGAAAAATAAGCAAATCTACCATTATAGTCAGCGATTTCTATATTCTTCTCTTAATAATTGGCAGAACAAGTGAAAACAGAAAAATCGGTAAGGAGGTAGTGTAATTCCTGGCATATAATAGGTGCTCAATACGTATTTGTTAATTAGGCGGACGAATTCTCGCTCAGTTTTTGCGAGCTTCCCAGAGCTCGGTGGACTTGGATGGAGGAGGGAACAAAACAGCTACTGCTGCCTGAGCACAGACTGTACGTACCAGGAACTCTGCTCAGCCTTTACACAGTTTATTTCATTTGCTCCTTACTATCTGGATATTAGAAAAAATAAAGTTTTTGAAATTAAAAACTGAGGGTAGATCCTGGTAAGACTAGTGTGGTATGAAATTCAGACTGAAATAGGCGGTCGGCTTTTCTCACTTGGTCAGGTTTAGATGGTAACGGATGTCAATTTAGATTGCTAGAACTCAAACTTCAATTGGAAAGAATGTCTTTGCTTTTTTGTCTTTTTTTTTTCTTTCCTTTGTGAAACCACAAAATTTTCTTTTCTTTTCAAAGGTTATCTTAATATAGTTTGTGCGAAGATGAACTCCTGGTTGATTAACAGCCACAGACTCCTCCCATACTCACCGTCCCACGCGGGGGTGGAGCCTTTTTCCTAACACCTTTAGTCTGGGTGGCCCAGACTTTGACCAATAGGCTGTGGCAGAAGCCAGGCCCTGCGAGTTTCCGGGACTCAGCCTCACAAGGCCTGGGGGGTTCTGCCTCCCCGCTCTGGGAACCAACTGTCAGGCCTTGAGGCCCCCCCCACCCAGACCTTCCCACCCAGCGGACCTCCAGCCTGATGCAGCCACAGAAGTGGGTCTGGGTGAAGCCAGCCGAGGACCTGCCCAGCCTACACACTAAATGGGGAGGGAAAGACTTGCTTTTTTAAGCCACTAAGACTTGGGGTGGTTTGCACCCCGCAGAGTTAGCAAAGGCTAAGTGGGCCGCTCGCAAACAGCACGTTGAGCAAACAAGCCAGATTCAGAGCGCATCATCCCGTATGATTCCAGTTACACAAATTTCAAAGCCAGGGCGAGAACTGGAGGAGAGCTTCTGAGGGGGGTCCTCCTGGTCGGGGTGGTGGTTATACAGCTGTGTGCTCTCTGTGAGAAGTCTTTGGGGCTTGGCTCAGCTGAGTCTGCCCGGCACATTCCTCTGGAGGAATTCTCTGCAGAAAGTAGCTATGGGAGCTGCTGCGTAAAGGTTGGCCCCAGCGCATTTACTCCGCCAATCCCTATCAGGAACCAGTGCCCTGGCCGCGCTGGGTAGTGGGGCCCCCGGGGAAAAGGGCGGACACTGTCCCTGCCCTAGTGGCACTTACAGTTCACTAGTGGGGAATAAAGGCAGTGCGAATAAAGAGCAGCTAGAAAAAGATGAACCAATCAAGCAAGAAAATATCAAAATAAATGCCAAAAAATAGCACATGATCCCCTACTAAATGAGCTGCATTAATTTTCTGCAGCGTCTCCTACTTAGTAACGTTAACTATTCACTTTGCTTCTGTTTTTTTTTGTTGTTTTTAAATTTTTATTTCAGATGCACTCATTGTGCTTTTCCCTTTAAAGGTGTGACTTACAGCTATGTGGCTACTCTTAGGAGCTGATCATAGCTGAAGTTTAACACACTACGATTAACCACTGCTTAAAGAATGTCAATTTTGTGGTTCCTGTCATTCTGAAAAATTAGGTATGGTGCATTGGTCACTCTGCTCACTAGTAACAGAAAATTGCTCTATTTCTATGTTTTATATAGCAGACATATTCAAGATTTTATATATCATATGTGGCACACAGAATTTAGATACAAATTGGCTCAATTTGAATCAAAAAGGCTCTGAGTCCTTACAACCAAGTCACAGTGATGCAAGCAAGGGCTTCTCGTACTACCTAGAGCACAGATGTCCTGAATTCTGAAGTTGGAAGGGACGGCAGGCACGCACTGTTTTTTCTCCAGTCATGTCTCCAGACCTAAGACTCTAAGCATTTCATATTAGAATGCCAAGTGATAGTGATTTGATTGGGTAAGTAGAAAAAAGTTAATTACATAAAAATTATAAAATGAAATCAGATAGAATGCATGTAAGTATAAGAACTTATCAAATAGGTCAAAATTAGAAATATACATGCCTCACTACAAAATAGTACTATTATTCCAAAAATCTGAGATAATAGGAAAAAGCCATGCACTGCTTTGGTAGTTGTAAAACATTAGATAAGAAAAAGTTTATTGTGTAGAGTATTAGTTGGCCATTTCTGCATCTGTTTCCATGGAAACAGATGTTGGACAAATAAGGTTTGTAAATGCCTGAGAATCAGGAGGTGTCTCCAAGCCCTCACCTTGTTTTGAGCCATCTGACGTCTGTTTCCATAGAAACCAGAGTGGAAATGAGGGCAGTGGCCATGAGTCAGCCTGTTGGGTGGTTCATCCCAGCCAAGGCCTGACAGCGCAAGAGCCGTGTTATAGAAATAAACACATTTAGAACCAGAAAAAAGCAAAAGCCTTAATTGGGAACATTATTAATATTTTTTTAAATAATGGAAAGGCCCAGCTAGTTGTACAGACATGAGACAGATGGTTCTTTGCCAATTAGGTAATGGAATTAAAAGTGTGCCTGCAGCATGCCAGGCAAGCTAACCCCAGCGGGGCCTAGCAGGCGTGATTCACAGAGAGCTCTTTGGACGGGTACCTGAAGCATGTACAGGTGGGTGAACCATCTCACGGGTTATGTATGAAGGTGGTCGAAGTGAAAGGAAGTCCCGGCCCAGGACCCAACCATACGCCTTTGTCTGTGGAAAGCCAGGGAAGCCTGGTGGGAAGCGGACATTTCCTGGGCTAGCCAGATAACGGTCTGTGCCTCTCCCTATAAAGTCAAGTCCTACCTTACACATGACACGCCCTCCACCCCAAGCCTGTGCTCCCCGTTTTTGTCAAAGGCATCACCATCCTCCCAAGCTTCCGGCCTTCAGTTCCTAATGAGATGCCCCGTTAGTTACCAGTTCTGCTGGTTCTGCCTCCGGAGCACTCCCTGCCACTGGTCAAGTTTAGCATCACTCCCCACTGGAGTACACACAAGGCACACAGGTGCTCACGCCTGCCTAGGTCTGAGTCTCAGTTCCACCCATCACTGCCCGTGGAACCTTGAGCAAGTTTCTGAACCTTTCTAGACTTTGGTTTTCTCATCCATACAATAGGTCAATAATAGAACCCTCTTGACAGAGGCGGTATGAGGAATAAACAGAAGGAAGCTTGTAAAGCTCCCGGCCCCGTCCTGCACACAATAAGCACTGCCAAGTATTTCTAAGCTTTCTGGGTCTGCAAGTAAGTTGAACACTGAAGCCAGATTAAACTTCGTAAGGCACACTGTGTTCACACCCCTCCCGGGCTCACAAATACTCACTGGCTCTCCATTTTCTGCAGTCTGGCTCCAAATCACCACTCCAGCTGTTGTCCCTCTGCCTGCTCCCACCAGGTGCCCCAGGCTGAGGCCTGTGCTCTTGGCTCATGCCCTGGCTCAGCTGGGATGCCCACCCTCTCTGCAAGTGAGATCTGGAAGCTAACAGCTCCCACACTCCCGTATTTGTTAAGTTTTAAAATGAAAGTTCCCTTTGAAAG
Organism: Hipposideros armiger; assembly: GCF_001890085.2. Classification (NCBI taxonomy): domain Eukaryota; kingdom Metazoa; phylum Chordata; class Mammalia; order Chiroptera; family Hipposideridae; genus Hipposideros; species Hipposideros armiger. The sequence continues at coordinate 716,112 of NW_017731367.1, read as the reverse complement.
ACTGTGGCCTTTATCAGTTGGGGTGAATGTGAAGGGAATTGATGTGAATCTTATGACCAGATGGCCAGATACGAGGATTGTAATTGTCCCAGCCTGGAGCCCAGGCAGCAGCAACGGTGGGATGAAGAACTAGGAAAAATCACAGGGAAGGTTTGTAACCATGCAAGGTCCCTGGAGGTCCTCCACGCTTGGAGAGTCCATTTCAGGGAGAAAAGGGAGATGAGGCTAGAAAGCTCTTCAGGGCCAGGCTGTGGAGCCCTGTGCATTTTATTTTCTCATGTCTTTTATTTTCTCTATTCTGATCCCTTGACATCTTGGGCCTTGCTGACCCTGAAGGGACTGCCTCTCCCAGGTTAGCCAATTCCTAGAGATAGTAAACCATTCGTTTGGGAGCACAC
>NW_017731367.1:680209-713724 GCF_001890085.2 Hipposideros armiger | reverse complement strand
ATGGAAGCTATCTTTGCCTCAGTTTTATAGGTGTCAATTATTTACCTTATTGTGTCTTACGTAACAGAACATATTTGAATAGTATTATTATATGCCAGTTAAGTGGAGGTATAATTTTGAGACCAATTATTCAGAGTTTAAAGAAAAATGAATATTTTAAATAGATGTGATGAGTTCTTTAAAAGTCAAAATTGAAAATTTGTTATAACTTTTCAAACTAGATTTAAAAGCTACTGAAGCTACATGAATACAGGAATTCTCTTATTTTTTCCATAAGTCAAAAATTATTCTCCCCCACAAAAAATTATTTAAAAAATAAAGCCACTGAACAGCCTTGAAGGATAAGTTATTGTGTTGCCTTGGTTGAAGAAACGTACACAATAGCCCTGTGCAGCTGACACTGCTTGCGGAATGTCTGCTGGATGGAAAGATAGAAATGACATCATGCTACTTTCCAATAAAACAGTATCTTGTTGATTTAAAGATTAAGCTGCAAATATGAACGCCGACTTAATATCTCATCTACGGAAGCATGCCTGGGCTTGCCATCTGCCTTGTATTCACCCAGGAGCAACAGCAGCTGCCATCAGGGATCTCTTACAGAAAGGCTTGGGGCACAACACAGGTGAGGCCGGCTGCAATACTTAAGGTACTGAATACCTTTATTGACTTTCATGGTCTATCCAGGAGCAACGGTACTGACATCTGCACAGATGGGACAAATCAACGAAGGGTAAAACCACTGAGACCAATGCTGCCAAGCTGCAGTAGTAGTCACTGTATTCTCCACCAGGTAGATAGACAGATAGACAGACAGACAGACAGACAGATAGGAATGACAAATAGGTGATAGAAAGATGACAGATGGATAGGGTTTCATTTAACAGTGTCCTTGATGAAGCAGCAGGAATTAATTGTATTATATCTCGACTCTAGTGGCCCATCTTTTTAACATTCAATGTAACAAAATGGGATGTACATAACAGTTATCTTGAGGAAAAGCATCTGTGAGATTATTTGAGTTGCAAGTTGAATGAGGCACTTTTTTCAAGGAACACCATTTTTGGTTGAAAAAATGACAGACATCAACACCAATAGCACTTAGAGAAATGAAGCTCAAATCACAATGAAATCACCACTTCAGACCAAATACGATGGCTATAAGCACAAAGCGCTGGTGAAGATGTGGGGAAATTCAAACTCTCATACACTGACGGTGGGAATGTAAAATGATACAGCCACCTTAGAAAATAGTCTGGCAATTCCTCAAATGTTAAACATAGTTATTATATGACCCAGCAATTCCACTCCTAGGCATATCCCTAGTGGAAATAAAAATATATATCCACACAGAAATTTGTACACAAATGCTCATAGCAGCATTATCCATAATCGCCAAAAAGTGGAAACACCCAAATGTTCATCAATTGATGAACAGATAAGTTAAATGAGGTATATCCATACAGTGGGATATTATTCAGCAATGAACAGAAATAAAGTACTTATACATGCTACAACATAGGTGCACTTTGAGTACATTATGTAAAGTGAAAGAAGCAGTCACAAAAGACCACACGGTATATAATTCCATCTACATGAAATACCCAGAATAAGAAATTCCTAGAGACAGAGTAGATTAGTAGTCATCTAGGGCTAGGTGCGGGGGGAGTGGGGGTTGGGTTGGGGGACATGGAAAGTGGCTGCTACAGGATTTCTTTTTTTTTTTTTAAGATTTTTATTGGGGAATTGGGGGATAGGAACAGCGCTGGGGAATTGGGGAAGGGGAACAGACAAGTTGTTGTCCTTTTGTTCTTCAGTGTAGTTGTGGAGGACGTTGCTTCACTGGCTCAAGTTGTTGGTACCATCATGCGCTCTTCCCGGGCGAGGCAGATCAGTTGCCGGCTTCTGGATGGCCACTTACAGCAGCTGCTGGCTGCTCACGCTGGCTGCTGGCTACACACGGTAGCCCATGGCAACCCACTGTAGCAGGGGCTGCAGCCCACGCCATCGCCAGCGACTCACGGCAGCCCAGCTCCAGGTTGAGCTGTTGTTCAGCATCTTAGCTGTAGAAAGCAGTGTCACAGGCCCTCATATGTGGGATCTGAACCGGGGCCCCCTGGCATCCCAGGCCAGCTCTTAACCAACGTGCCACTCGGCCGGCCTGCTACAGGATTTCTTAGCAGGGTGACTGAATGTTCTAAAATTGATTATGGTGATGGTTGCATAACTCTCAATATACTAAAAACCTTTGTATTGCATACTTAAATTGGTGAATTGTATGGTATGTGAATTATATTTCATTAAAGCTGGTAGTTAAAAAAAGAAGAAAAAAGAATGTCAAACTATGATTATTCAGACTTGGGTATCTGGCAGACATTTTGTCAAAAATTAATGAGGTGAGCCTATCACTTCAAGGATAGCAACTGACAGTATTTATTATCAATCATAAAATTTGAGCTCGCAAGAGAGGGCAATTAAAAAAAACTTGAATCTGCCACTGTGAACTTGACAGCTTCCCAACATCTAAAGGCTTTTCTAATAAGATCAGTGGTGAAAGTAACTAATGAAATTTTGAGGGATGTTTTATAATAAAATAGGCAACATTTTGAGAAGATGCAAAACTGCAAAGCCATTATTTTCCAAATGATCAATGTATGAAAATACAAAATCATGCAGGGGTAAAAGAGCTATTGAAAGTGCGAAATAGGCAGGATGCCAGCAGAAATTGTGAAGTAAGAACTTTCGAAAATCCATTCCTCCATAAAGCAAGGAGAACACTGGCAAAAATGATCAAAATCCATTTTTTTCAGAACTCTGGAAATTGACCAGAGACTTATGACAATCTAGGGAGTGTTTATTCAAGGGGAAAATGGCTAACTCTCAGTAAGAACCAATGCTGTGGCAGACAAACTTTCTCCCCAGCTCCTTGAACACCACCAGCCCTGCAATCACAGTGAAAAACAGCAGCCAAGCAGTCACTGGAGGTGGCAACAGGTTTTGAGCTCCCCAAAAGCTCCATTCTCAGAGAAATGTCATATTTGACCTGTCTGACAATTCCCAGGAAATCCCTCTCACAGGACTTGTCTTCATTGACCTGAGAGCTTGCTCAGTGTCAACAGGCTTGTCCTCTGGGACTTTGTTGAAACACACATTCTTAAATAAGCAATGGGTCAAAGAAGAAATCACAGGGAAAAGTAGAAAATACTTTGAATGAAGATGAAAACACAACCTTCCAAAATTTATGGGACACAGCAAAAGCAGTACTCAGAGGGAAATTTATAGAGGTGTATATTTAATGCATGTATTCAATGCCTACATTTAAAAAAAGAAAAACCAAGAAAGATCTCAAATGAATAACCTAACTTTAGCCCTTAAGAAATCAGAAAAAGAAAATCAGAGGGAAAGAAATAATAAAGATTAGAGCAGAGATAAATGAAATAGTGAATAGAAAAACAATAAAGAAAATCAACAAAACCGAAGGTTGATTCTTGGAAAGATCAACAAAATTGACAAGCTTTTAGCTAGCCTGATTGTATTAGCTCGGGCTGCATAACAAAATACCAACAACTGGGTGTCTTAGGTGTCTTAACCAACAGAAATTTATATCACAGTTCTGGAGGCTAGAAGTCCAAGATCAAGGTGCAGGCTGATGCACTTTCTGACAAGGGCTCTCTTCCTGGCTTGCAGACAGCCACCTTCTCTCTGTGTCCTCACATGGTGGTGTGAGAGAGAAAGTGCTCTGTAGTGTCTCTTCTTATGACAGTAGTAATCCTATCAGATTAGGGTCCTACCCTTAAGACCTCATTTAACCTTAATTACCTCCTTATATGCCCTATCTCAAAATACAGACACAGGGGGTTAGGGCTACACAATGTGAATCTGAGCGGACACAATTCAGTACATAGCACTGACTAAGAAAAAGATATAAGACTCAAATTACTAAAATCAGGACTGAAAGGACACTACTGACATTACAGAAATAAAAAGGATCCTAAGGGAATACTATGAACAATTGTATACCAACACATTAGATGTCTTAGATGAGTTGGACAAATTCCTAGAAAGACACAAATAATAGAAACTGACTCAAGAAGAAATTAAAAATCTGAATAGACCTATAACAAGAGATCAAATTTGTAAAAAAAAAAACTTTCCGCAAAGAAAAGCCCAAGTCCAGAAGTCTGCACTGGTGAATTCTACCAAACATTTAAAAAAGAATTAACATCAACTCTTCACAAATTCTTCCAAAAAACAGAAGAGGAGGGAATACTTCCCAACTCATATTATGAGGCCAGTATTACCTTGATATCAAAACTGGACAAAGACATCACAAGAGAAGTCAAACTATAGACTCAGAATATAGATTAAAAATATGGATTAAAAAAAAAACCTCAACAAAATATGAATACAAATTTAGAAAAACTCCTCAACAAAATACTAGCAAACCAAATCCAGCCACGTATAAATGGGATTATACATCATGATGAAGTGGGATTTGTGTCAGGAATTCAAGGGTGGCTTAACATATGAAAATCCATCAGTGTAATATACCACATTAACAGAGTGAAAGAAAAAAGCCCACATCATCATCTTAATTGATGTAGGAAAAGCATTTGGCAAAATCCAACACTCAACAAACTCAGAATAGAAGGGAACTTTTTCAACCTGATAATGAGCGTCTATGAAGAACCCACAGTTAACATCAATCATACTGAATGGTGAAAGACTGAAAACTTTCCCCCAGGATCAGGAAAAATTCAAAGGGGTCCCTTCTTACCACTTCTATTCAGCGTTGTACCAGAAGTCACAGCCAGGGAAATCTGGCAAGAAAAGGAAATAAAAGACATCCAGAATGGAAAGACAGAAGTAAAACTACTTCTATTCACAGATGACAAGGTGTTGCATACAGAGTATCATAAGGAATCCATTACAAAACAAAACAAAGAAATAAAAACTCTTAGAGCTAATAAACGAGTTCAATAAGGTTGGAAGATACAAGATCTATATACTAGATCAACTGCATTTTGATACAATAAGAAAATATAATTCTCAAAAAGCAAAATAGACAAATCTTAGTTAACAGAATACAAAAGTTTTGTTGACACGGTTTCTGATTTCACATTGTAACTAACCTTTAATAAACCATCACTTGTCCAGTTTTGAAGTAGTATCCAAGAAAAAGCTCTATCTCAAAAGGTTATTAAAATACCCCCACCTTTAATAAACCAGCACTTGTCCAGTTTTGAAGTAGTATCCAAGAAAAATCTCTATCCCAAAAGCTTATTAAAACTTCATCCCTAATTCCATAAACGGATCATGTTGGATTTTCTATATTTCCTGAATTCTTAAGGAAAAGCAATGTGGAAAACGCTATCACAATTAAACACACACATACACTTCAACCCAGCATCAGAAGCCCATGGAAAAATAAAAGCATCAGTAAATAGGGATATAGTTACAAAGATGTTTACTGCAGAATTATTTGAAGTAGCCAAAAATCTGGTAAATCATACATCCACAACATTAAAAAGAATCAATTTGCTATGCGGGCTGACTTAGAAGGATTTCCAGAAAATACTATCAAGAAAAAAGGCAACATTGTGTATGTGTGTGCTTATATCTAGATCTATCTTATCCCACGTCGTAAAACAAATATTGACAAAAACACACATGGGTATGTGCACATCTATGGGTGTACTCGGTGTGTGTATCTTATAAGAAAAGTATGAAAGTATATACATATACTAGGTTGTTAACAGAGTCTTGGGGGGTGAGGGTGGTTGGTGTGACTCAGGGGAGAGGCAAAAGATGAACTTACGCTGCCTTCGCTAGAAGATGCCTGTCCTGCTGTCCTGACCACATCCATCCCACCCACCATCAATCCATTCTACTTAGCTTTCAACCTAGACTAGGCCAAGTCCTGTCAGGGCAGCCATCTTCCAGTATTCTCTGAGTACTTGGAAGTTCTGCAGCACCTCCTGTTTCTGCATAGTCATGAACCTATAATTTATTCTCTATTGTTCGCTAATTGCTGATGTGTTTTTTATAAAAGACAAAATGGTATAGTGGTTAACGATGTGGACTGTTGAGTCAGACCACCTGGGTTCGAATCCCAGTTCCATCACTTACTTACTAGCTGTGTGAACTTGGCAAGTGATGCTTTTGTGTCTCGTTTCCCCATCTGTGAAATGGGCATAACAGCAGTACCTGTCACAGTGTTGTGGTGAGAAGTAGGTGAGTGAGTACACTTAAGGCACCTAGGACAGTGCCTGGTACACAAGTGCGAGCTGCATTATCAGGATCATCATTCTCTCACGTTATCTAGATTTTAGACTCTCGGAGGTATTTTAAACCGCAATATTTCTTTTACACAACTCCCCCGTTATTTCCTAGAATAAGGTTATTTCAAGGCCCTCAGATATTTGTTGAATGAAGAAATGAATGACTTAGATGTGAGAAGTTCATAGAGAAGGAAATTGCTGAGCATATGACCGTCACTAACTCATACATGGCAACCAGCAAGTAAACGTCTATGGCTGATTTCACCTGGCATTTAAACCTGTTTTGTTGAGAGGGGAGAATCTTTGTCTTAAAACCAGTCTTCTAGGATAGCACAAAAGGCCTTTCATCCCCACTCACAAAGCCACTTTTGAGCTATTGGGTTGTCGGAAAAGTCATCATGTATTTTGTCTATGTTTTTCAAAGGTCATTTATTTATATAAAGAACAAAGATCAATCAATGATACACTCTCCGTTTTGTTCAATAGATAACCTTTTGCCATCTTTCAGTGAGCTTCATAATTCCTCGTTCATAGAAGGACCTGTCTTTATTTGCGAAAACTGAACAAGGTGCCGATTTACAGCCTCATCTGAATTGAACGTTATACCACACAAGGAGTTTTGAAGAGAGAAAAACAAGTGGAAGTCTGACGGCGCAAGGTCAGGCCAGTATGGTGGGTGTGGCAACACATCCCATCCAAGCTCCAATAATTTTGGACAGGTGATCAAACTTGTGTGTGGTCTCGTGTTGTCTCGATGGAACACAACTTCTTTATAATAAACAAGCTCTGGATGTTTCTGGATGATGGAGTCATTCAAACTGTCCAATTGCCAACAGTACATATTCAAATTGATTGTTTGGTTCCTTAGTAGGAGCTTGAAAAACACGACACCTTTAAAATCCCACCACACCGAGAGCATAACCTTCCTCTGATGAATGTCTGCTTTCGATGTCGTTTGCGGCGAATCAACATGTCAGGACCAAGACTGTTTGCGCACCACATTGTTGTAAACAATCCACTTCTCATCACCAGTTATCAGTCACTTCAAAACAGGATTGTTTTCCTCACGTTTAATGAGCATATTGCAGATGTTTATATGCGCCGTCAAATGAACTTCTTTGAGTTCATGCAGAACCCAAATATCGAGCTTGCTTACGTATCCCAGCTTCTTCAGGTGGTCGTGAACGCTTGAATGATGGATGGTCAATGTTTCTGCAATCTTTCATGTCAAGTAATGTGGATCTTACTCGATCAATGCCTTTATTTTGTCATCAACCTCGGTGGGCCTCCCTGACCAAGGAGCGTCACTGAGATCAAAATCACCAGCACGGAATTTCATGAACCATCATTGGCACTGACGTTCTTGTAGAGCATTGTCACCATAAACTTTTCAACTTTTCACAAGCTTGATGCACATTCTTCCCTTTATGGAAGTAAAACAGTAAAATACGGTAAAAACGCACAGTTTGGTCTTCCATCTTCAACTTGTTGTAAAATCTCCAAAACTCAACCAAATCTCTCAATTTTTTTTAGAATGAAGCTGGATCTGTCAGCTGTCAAATGACATAGCAATAACATAGATGCGAATGACTAGTACTTCCAAAAATGAACTAGTGCCATCTGTTGCAAACATGTGTCATGACTTTTCCGACAACCCAATAGATACGAGGAACCTCGCCTTAAATGTTAATAAGAAACACGAGCCATTTGAGGCGAGACCATCAGAGCCTCATGATTTACCATTGGCCCGTTGGGAACATATTACATATGTTTAATACAAAAATAAATTGTACCAAATAATACATTTCTTCAAAGCACTAGATGAGATGCACTTGAACCCTTAAATTATAGTTGTCATCTGTCCATTCTCTTGGTGTCCTGTCCAAACTTATCTGATGATTTTATTTCTGCGGAGGTTTAAATGGGTCTGGGGTCTTGTGGGCCAAGAGAGTATACGAAGGAATGCAGAAAATAATGAAAACACCGGCCTTGATGCCATCCTCTCTCTCCTCGGCCTTGAATGTCCAACCTCTCCCTCTCAATTGAATCCCTTCCATGAGCATTGTAACACGCTTAGGCCTCTCTCAAATTAAAACAAAAATGCCCTGTTTCGCTACCATCCAACTCTCTCCTCTTGCTCATAGCTAACTTCTCTCACCTCCCACGCGCACCTCAACCACTCCGTTTGGCTGTTGCCCCATTTGTCTACAAAAATGCTCAGCAACTGACCTCGGTCCACCAAAGCCACATCCCCTTTTCACTTCTCACCTCACGTGACAAATGTGCAGCTCAGGCCTTGCTGATCAAGGTCTCTCTTCACCTCTCGCCCTAGTGTCCCTGGGTAGTTTCCAGTGTCAACAGGGAGGGTGTGCCTTTCCATGCCTTCCTGCTATGTGTATACATAAGCACATGTATCATTCATAAAGACGTGTGTTCCTATGTTGATTTTTTTCTGAAATAGAATTATACTGCTCACATTACTTTGCGATTTCCTTTTTCCATTTGACATTATATCCTGGACAGTCTAGAAGTCAGAAGGACAGTTCTAACTCCAACTTTAATTTTTTTTTTAAACTTTGGCCTATAAAATATGTATATTCAGACATAACTAGTGTTCACAGTCAGAACAACTCATTATATTTTTAGAAATTAGAGAAAAAAATTAGATTTTTCAACTGGGGGTCCTCCTGAGAGTTTCCAGTGGAGCAAGACCAGTGGCCAGAGTCGCAAGCACACGTAGTTTTCAGCTCAATGTTATGTAAAGCAAGGATACCGTATTTCCCCATGTGTAAGACCTTAATTTTGGGGCCCGAAATTTGAAAAAAAATGTATTACATAAAGTTATTGAACTCAAGCTTTATTCATCATAAAATTCATACAACTCCTCATCACTGTCAAAACTCCCAACCATTAGCTTGTCCTCATCTGTGTTTGTTGATGAATCACTGTCCTCATATATTGCCTCGTCCTCAGTTCCATTTATGGCATTTGAAATCTACAACCACTGTATAAGACGCACCCAGTTTTCAGACCCCCAATTTTTTAAAAAAGGGTGCGTCTTATACATGGGGAAATACGGTAATGTACCCTGGCCTCCAGCCCCACTCCATGCAACAGAGCCGTTTTATCTTTAGAGGCACAAAGCAGCTAACTGAAAACAATGACTCCACTATCTGTGCTCTGGGTCTAAATATTAAACTAAAAGAACACTTTACATTGCTAAGCAAGATGACATAGAGAATATGTCATCTGAGAATAATTCTGCTGTTTCCTTCAAAGTTGTCACCTTGGGAGGTGATACCCACATTCCAACAGTGTCACTTGCTCAAATGATTTCTGGAAATTTTTCTTTAGTCTAAACATCTTTCACTGTCCTTTTTCTTTCTAATGTTAAAAGTAATACTTGCCCTCAGTGAAAGCTGAGTAAAATCCAGACATGCTCAGCCCTTCCAGGCCACCCTCCTGATACTCTGCAATGTACTCTCAAGATAAAGAGGGAGGGAGTCGAGAATCTGCTGAGCTGAGTTCATCTCAAAAAGCCAAGTTATGCCCCAACTGACAGGTCCTTCCCTTATAACTTCCCAATGAAGCTCCTTCTGGGCATCTTCTGAAAAGTCTAGTTGTCACAACAAATATTTTCAAACATGACCCTCTTAAAATAAAAATCTGCACAGAGTAGTAAAAAGTCCAGAAAATTAAAAGATCTTTATATTCCTTCATTTATACTAGACTATAATTGTTTCCATAGCAAAATTGCCAAAAGTTGCATTTCCATCATTAACCGGAACAGCTGTACCAAATGAATTTCCCCTTGTAGAACAAAAATGAAGGGGTTAATAGCAACAAAACAAAACAAAAAACCCCAAAAGGGTCACACAAGAAGGGGAAAAATAGATCTTGAGAAAAACTTTTGGACACAATGACAAAAAGTTACTGAAATTAAATAATTAAGATATTAACTCAAAATATAATTGAAAACAGTATTGATTGGCCAGGCACAAAGGTGGTGTCTTATCATAGTCCTGAGAAGACTGGGTCAAGGGAGCTGGGTTCTCTCCAGAGGCTGGCAAATGATGGCCCACAGGCTAAGATGCCTGGTTTTGGAAGGCCAGAAAGCTAAAAATGATTTTCACATTTTTAAATATTAAAAAAAAAAATTCAGCGACACGTAAAAATCATGAAATTCAAATTTTAGTGTCCATAAATAAAGTTTAATGGGAACACATTTTGTATTGTCGATAGCTACTTTGTGTTAAAATGGCAGATTTGAGTGGTTGAAAAACAAGAGACCGTGTGGCCTGCATAAAATATTTACTGTCTTTCTCTTTACAGAAAAAGTCGGCTGATCTCTCTGTCCTAAACCAGGTTTTACTGCCATTAGCTCCCTGGTGGCCTTAGGCTGGCCTCCTCCCCTCTCCGGATCCACGTTTGTAGAGGAAGAGGCCTGGAGAAGGCGCTGGCCAGGGCCCTCTCTGAGTTCCAGCACCGAACTTGTCCCCTAAGCCAGTGAGCGAGAATACTCGCTGGTGCCACCTACAGCCCACGAAGAAAATGGCAGGCGCTGCCAGAGGAGGGACAGTCACTAGCAGGTCTCACTCAGCACAGCTGTCCTGTCTGGTGGAGGGCTTTTAAACGCACTGTCTCCCCCATGAACAGAAACCTGGCTTTTACACACCTTTCAAATGGATAGACCACAACTCCAAATAAAAATACATCTTCCAGCATCTACTCCCCACAAAATAGAAGGAATGCAAATCATTTATTACCACAGAGAACCAGAGAGGACAACGGGTATGTTTTTTCTAGGTTTGAGGGACAAACAATGAAAAGGCTTGTCTTCTGAAAATCCATGTACAGCTCATGAGCCACCACCATTCTTTATACCACTTCCCGAGACTCACCCACATGACTCCTAAACCTGCTGAGCCTTCGCGCTCTGAAAACCCAGGTAAGCAGATTTTTCACAGCTGAGGGAACCCCTATCCAAAGAACGCAGAGTGAAGTGGTTAGTTCTGCCAGCTGGGAGCCAAGTGCCATGCTTTTCCTTTAGAGTTTCTCACTGTGAGCTTCGGTGCCCAACGTCCCCATCCATGAGGAAGACAGGTGCAGGCTCACGCCCCTTCACAGCAAAACACTCACGTTGAATTGAAGAACTGGGCTTCTTTTCCCCCTCAAGCTCCTACAAACCCCAAGTGCCACTGAGTGTTGGCTGCAGCCCACCCACCCGAGGTGCAGCAGACAGCCTTCAGACACGGCCACCCACAAGGGCTTCCACCCTGAGCCCTCCTGTCGGTGGCGTCTAATTGCCGTCCCACAACCTGGCCTGGTCTTGTGATGCGCCCTGAGCAGAAAGCAGCAAAAGTGATGTTCTGAGACTGCCGAGCCCGGAAGAGGGCTGGGAGCTTTCACTTGCTCGCTCTTGGAGCCCAGCCGCCAGCGGATAAGAAGTCCAGGCTAGCCCACGAAATAGTTAGCGCTCACACGAGAGGCCGTGGAGGGGCGGGGCCAGGTTGGACACGGAAAATAGCCATGTGACACCCCGAGGGAGCCCAGCAGAAAACCACCCAGCTGAGCTGCAGCCAACCTACTGCACTGTGAAAAATAACATAGCAGGGATCAAAATCTCCACTTCTGGACTAACTTTTCAAGGCAAGGAAGAGACTCAGAATAGTTTGGCACCAGTTTTCTATGTGGTGTGGAGAGCCTCCAACTTACTTCATCATCTTCATCTTCATCATCATCGGATTCAAGAACACCATCCAGTAGCTCTTCTATTAAGAAAAAAAAAAATCAATGAAGAACTGAGAACACAGCTGGGAGCCTTGGTCAACAAAATCCCTCAGCTGTGGCAGAGGCATGTAAATACCCTAATGAGAATTAGGTTACATCAAAACAATCATGTTCTTGGTACCGTTTCAGCCATAATCTGATATCATCCTAAGCACCTGTAAATACATCTCTCCATTTTTATCAGAAGACATTCATGTAAAGCCCTCATGTAATTTTGGAGGAATTTAGGGGAAAGTAAGCTAGTATTAGCGTGAGTCATGGTGCTAGATACTGAAACCCACGTGTTATTTCACGTAATCCTTACAAAGATTTTGCTGACTCTTATTCCCATTTTATTACAAATAACAAATGGAGGCACAGAGGATAAGGGACTAGTTTACGGTCACACTCCCAGTAAGTGACAGCACTGAGATTCAAACCGAGTCTATTTTTAAACCCCATGCTTTTCCCACAGAGCCAGGAGGAGGGCAGTGGCAAGGAAGGTTTCTGAAGGCTCCTGTGGTTCATTTCTATATCTTCAGCGAGTTCACACAGTTGGAGTAAATTTGTAGCACAATGGAGTCAGAGAAAGAATGAGCCTGTTACTGCATCTGTAAAATGGGCATCAGACCGCCTGCTTCCTACGGTTGTTGGGGGATTTTACAACACGCCAGAACTAAACCACGTGGCCCAGGACCAGGGGCAAACAGGCATTGCATAGAAGTTGGTCACTTTCTCCTCCCTGAAGCTGTCCCCGAGTTCTCACTGAGCAGTCACCAGTCCTGAACACACTCGGCATTTTATCTATAACTGATAATACTCAACACTGTTGAATGAATGGCTACTGATTTGTGTAGGTGTCTTTCTCACCCACTGTACTGGATTCTGAGTCCCTGGGGACAGAGCACCTCACTTACTCATCCCCATATCCCTTCTGCACCTTCCTTATTATCACTCGTTTCTTGAACAGATGACATGAAAGTAAAGGAAGCCTAAGAGAAGACGAAAGCAAGTCAAACAAGAAGTAGAAGGAAAGAGGAAACCAAATACCATTGTCGAAGAGACTGGCTGCAGATTTACCGAAACAATCAAACCCTCAAACCATTTCCTAGAAGAAACTAGGTAGAAGCTCAGGACCCCTCATCCGCAGCACAGCCCTCCTTCTAAAGGGGAGGACTGCACTGCCTTGGCTGGACCGAGGCCAGAAGGACACCTTTGTATGTCTCCATGCTTATCATGCATGAGTCACACCGTTGTCATGCAATCTATTTAATCACGAAAGCCGCTTTGCAGACAGGAGGCTGTTATGTCACTCTGCATTTGAACTGAAGGTTAATTACCTAGCTTCTATTTCCTACTGGCCCATGACAGCATGACTCCATCCCACCTTCAGTAAAGGGCTTTCAAAATGGAGATGCTGCTATATTCATCAGTGATAAACCTTTCTTTGTCAAATATGGAAATGCCTTTTTTTTTTTTTTTAAAGAATCTTAAACATTTCACGGGGCCACAGGCTAGTCCAGCCACATTCCCCTCCCTTAAGCTCACACTCATCCTATCCCCAGAACAATCCAGTCCTGGGAACTCAAGTACCTTATAAACCTTGACTCCTTCTCTCTGAGTGACAGGGACATGAGGTCTGCCGCCCATACTGTTCCCAGAGTTGTACCCCACAAGGTGCCTTCACACAGATAACTAACAGAGCATCGTGCTGGAGTGCCAGTGTCCCACCTTTCCTGAGGGCCCAGCTGGTGAGGCTGGCTCTGCCTGGCTCCTGGCCAGGGACCTGTCAGGTCTCCCTGTCCTCTCTTAGTGACTGGCCAGTGTCTGCTGGCCCCCTAGCTCAGGGCTGGAGTTACTGACACATTTCCCATTGTGGCTGCTGGCTGCCCACCTCCGCCTGTCATGTCACCAGGCTGGAATGTTTCCTTAGGCTTCACCAGAGTAGTCCTCGCCTGCCTATGGGGGAGGCACTTAAAATATACTGGAATTTATATACCTGAAGCCCTTAAAACTCTGTTGGAAAAGGTGCTAGAGAATTGAAATGGGCTTGAATGCATTCGTGTGAAAAGCCATATACATGTTTTTTGTTCACTAAAATGAAACGAGAAAGTCAGTACTCTAACTACAGATGGCGGCAAGGCCACTTCACGTGTGTTACACGCGTAAACTACCGCTAATTCCTTCCTGCTATTAAGTTCCACATGAGGATGAAGGCTGGACTGGAAAGAAACTCCCCAGCTCTCCCTCCTCCAGTTCCACTGCGATGCTGGTGGATTCATTTTGACTTGGTGCTGATCACACATACGCTAAGGCACTTGTGTGTCCTCCATCCAAATGTTCAATGACTTCCTAGTTTTATTTCAAAGTTGCAGACTCCTGGGCAACCATCTCTGGGTCCTGCCCTTGTCCTATGGGTACGGAATAACTCAGGTGCTTGAGATAAAAAAGAAATACTTTAGATACTCTTTATTTAAACTGGAACTTACCGAGCTAAGCAGGTATTTCCCAAGCCTTTCCTGAATATACAAGGTTATAAAGCTTCAGCTCTGCCCATGTTAACTTTGTGCCAAAGCACATCCCTTACAGAAATGTAAACTGACCCCTCCCTCCTCACATTCTTTGGCATGCTGGTCCAAGGGCCAGTTTTATGTAAGAAAAAGAGATGTTTTCTTAGCCAGAGAGCAAGGGGGCCTCACCCTGCTTCTTGGCTGCCAGGGAGGTGAGAAGACAGACAAGGAAAGGGAGGTGGTGCGTCTCGATAAACTGAAACACAGTGAGCCTCGAAGCAGAGCCCCAGCCCAAACGTGACCCTGCAGCTGCAGAGGACCCCCGGCTTGGGAGGGAGGTCTCAGCAGAGCTGGTGACCGTGGAGCAGGCAGGGAAGAACTTTTCCCAGCATTTCCCCACCTTCCCAAACTGTGGCCTACCCAGAGGTTAGGGGGTAGTCTCAGCCGGGACTCAGGGTAGGGTTTTATTTCACGGTTTTAACATGCCCGCCCAGCAGAATGGGGGTTCAAAGTCAGAAATAAAGTTGTTGCAGAAAATCAAGTTCTGTTCCTTGCCCATCTGAACTTGGGATGAATTATACTTGCTCCACAAAAAACAGAAGGAAGAATGTTCACATGGAAATGGGCCCCCAGCCTGAAGGGAGCCAAGGTCTCACGCTCCCTGGCTGTTCTCCCAGCTGCATCCTGTGAATTGGGAGCCCGTGACGTCCTCCATCTGCCTGCCCTTCCTGTGTCTGTCCAAGGCGGGCACGTGCACCCTGGCTGCATGCTGGAATCACCGTGAAGCTTTATGTGTACCTGGGGTTCCCCCAGAGATTGATTTAACTGGGGTACGGCACTGCCTTGCAAATTTCCAAATCTCCCAGGGGGCCGCCCTGTGCAGCCCAGGCTGTGAACCGTGAGCTAGAAGAGCCGCCGGGGGGCCGGCCGAGTGGCTCAGTTGGTTAAGAGCTCGCTCAAGAGTTTGAGCTCTGAGCAACACTGGTTCGAGTGCCGGCCCGAGCTGAGCTGCCGCTGAGCTGCAAATAGGTGGCAGGATGGCTCAGCACCCACCCCCACCCCCGAAAAAAAAAAGAAGAGCTGCCTGCAGGCTTCTTCCAGTGAGAGGCCTCTGGCATCTCCCTTCTGCTTGGCCTGGTCAAGCTGCTGACTTGGGATTACAGTAGGGATCAAGAGATTCATTTTTTTGCCTTTGTGTGCTGAACAGGATTTGTGCACTTGGACTTTCAGTGATGTGGACTGCTGGGTGTCAGGGAGGGGCACATAGAGACATAAGTGACAAGCTTGGCCCCAGGAGCCTCTGGCATGTGTGCGAGTCAGGAGCAAAGTGTCAGGAGCTAAGAGCTTCCCCACCACCCTGGGTCCATCCAAGGTTTCCCTCACCATCCTTTCCTGCTAATTATGGGATGTGGGTTGCCATGATAATGGAGGAAGCCAGGCAAAAAGGGGAACACATCCTTTCATGCTGTCAGTTGGCAACATAAACTTTTCTGAAGTGAATGAATGAAATGTGGGCGGAGACGACATTTTCTCCAGTGGTGCTAGAAAAACTGGCCTCCGTCTTCCTTATCTGACCCTAGGCCTCCGGGGAAGCCACTCTTCGGAGGTGGAGGAAGAATCAGGAGGGGGGAGGCCCACAGAAAGAGAACTCAGGGTTAGAGAAGGGTTTCTGTCATTGTTTCTGAATTCTTTTTGTTGACTCTAAGCCTGAAGTGTGATGAGCGATTGTTGATCTTGGGACAATCTGGCCTTGAACACCTGGTTGAACGCTGGTTTACAGGTGCACTTGGGCCTCTTGAATGAATTCCAAGGTATGACACGCCCCTCTGAGAAAGCCCATGTACATTCCTGGTATTCAAAAGATTCAAAAGACAGACCACAGAGTCTTGCATGAAACGGACCTGAATTCAGCTGCTTGATGATGAATTCGATCTGGCGGATCATTTCAGCATTGCCTTCTCTGATGAAGCAGCGAAGGATGTCTTCCATCCCCTAAAGCAGTGGAGACAGGGACAGTTAACAATCAATTCTTTGGGGGGAACTACTTTTCAATGGGGTAGTTTCAGCCAAGCCCCCCCCAAAACACTTTCTTATATATGCACAATAACAATTCCTCTGTTCAGTGTGAAACATTCTTTTTGCTCTTTTTATAATTCACAGTGAAATTATTTTCTTCTTGGTTGATTATCTGACCTAATTATAAATATTTAGTAAAAAAAAAAATTTATTGCAGAAGTATTCCCTTTTGTTTTAGCAATGTTGTTTTTGCGGGTGATTTCTTTCCTATGTTTTTCCTAAATTTATATACTGCCTTCTGGATTTTAGGGCCAAATATGGTCTTTGAAAAAGTGTAACTGTATGTTCGGAGAAGTAAATGAGCAAAAGGAACCTCTTTTTAAATAGTCATCATTCTGTTTCTATCAAAAGAATTATAAAGTCACTACACTGTGCATTATTTACTTTATTACAAAACACTAACATGATTTTTAACGACTAACGGAATTCCAGGGAAACGTAAAGGTCAGTGTCCATTTCCCCTTCTTCCTGTTTCCTTGCAGGATTTGAGTGAGTTCGGCTGGAGCTGATGAGGCCGCCTTGCTGCCACCAGGGAAAAGCGTACCTAATAATGAACCCCAAAGAGGAAACAGAGTCCGCTGGTGCCAGCAAAGAGATGGATCTCGTGACATGTGGACCCTAGTCAAGCTGTGCCTGAAGTTTATGCCTGGACTTGCCAGTTACAAGAGCCAATAAGTTCCCTTTTCATGAAGGTCAGGTTGGAATCACTTGCTCTAAAACTGAATTAAAGAAGCGCCAAGTGCAGTGTTGAGCATGGTGAGTTTCCATCATCTAAAGCAGAACATTACTTTCTAGAAAGGTCAAATCTGGACTGTAACCCTAGCTCCCCCATGACTTAACTTTGCGACCCTGGTCAAGTTCCTTATCTTCTCCCAGCTGATTGCCTCAGCTACAAAGTGAGGATGACAACTTGGGTTAACATGAGAAGTTTTTAAAAGATAAAGTATATAATTGGGTGTTGGTTTTGTAGATAAATGCATTTGTCAAATGCATTAAACTGTAGGGCCTGTGCATTTCACTGTTTGTAAATTATACCTAAAAGAACAGCATCTAGTCCAATGGCTGGCACACAGCAGATGCTCAGTAAATGGTGAACCTGTGCTTACTATGTCCGTAGGGGTTTGTGGCTCAGAAGAGAGGACTGGTAGCTGAGCCAAGGGAACAAACAAGGTTGCCCAGAGACAGTGACAGCACAGCAAGAGGAGGGTTAGGACAGGCTTGCAGAGAACAGTCACACTTAACTAGGAGGCAGAGGTCGGGAAGCACAGAGGAGAGCAGGAAAGGGCAGTAACTCTGGGAAGTTCTTAAGCCAACGGATGAGCAATTCAAAGAGGGCGTGTTCAGCAGTGCCAAGGGCTCCTGTGGGACCAGACACACCTGGGATTGTCTTAGCAAAGTGACAGGCCCTGCACTATTAGGAGAGTTGATTTTATGTCTCTATATGTCATAATCTCCCCTTTCTACATCCCCACCCGAGGTAAGGACCAGAGGAAGAAGAACGTAACAAGTGAAAGCAGTGAGAAACCCGAAAATGCCCAAGGTCAGGATCACCACCAACCAGTCAATGCCAATGTCTTTTTCACCAGGAGAGTGAGACAAATAATTCATTCAGGCTCTCCTCTGTTTATTTCCCAGAGGTTACTTTTACAAACGATTATCTGCTCATGCATTGAAAGACCTTTTTATTTTCATTTGTTCTCTTTCATATAGCTCTAGCGCAGTTGTTATTCAGCGGAAAAAAAAATAACAAATTTCTTCTCTGTAATTAGGATTATTTGAGGGAAGATTTCTTACTAAAAAGTTCCCCAGGCACATGACCTAGATTCTGCCAATCAAATGCACCCATCCATGTGAGCCTGACTTGGAAGTGGGTCATGTGAACAATCAGGCTCACGGGGGAACACACATCTTTTTGACAGGTGGGCTGCAGTGGCATCCAGCCCTTTGGGGACAGCAGAGGCAGGGCTTCTGGCATCACGGGCGTGAGCTGTGGGCCCCGCGGTCACGGTACAAGCTGCAGTGGTGGTTACGACCAGAGCAGACCTGTGGAGTGTCCTGACCCTGTGGCTTCTAGCCTAGCTCCCTGAGACTCTGAGGACAGCTGACAGAGCATCTGGTCTGCTTCTGTCCGGAGCACGATGCCTGGCTGGGTTTAGATCACAAGGGAGAGCTTCACAGTCCAGTTACCCCAGCCCCGGGTGCAGGAGGCTTTGGAGTGGGCCTTAGGGCAGCTCTATTGATCTGCTCTGCTCTCCAGCCCCAGACCTTGGCAGTGTCTTAAAGTTCAAATGGGTCTCAGGGCACTCATTTATCTTTTTATTTTCTATTATTTTTAAGACCACCATAATAGCATTTGGTACTAATATAATTTTCACGCATTCTTTGTCATTTTCCACAAGTATACAAATGTTTTAAACAGTTGCAAAAACAGAGTTCTTATAACGTCATAGTCTGCTTTTATCTCTCATTATACAATAAAAATTTTCCATCCTGCCTCATACTGCTTTTGCTAATTATCATCCTCAATAGCTATTAATATTTTGAGCAAAAGAACCATAATTTCATCAGCAATTCCTCTATTACTAGACATTATGCTTCTTCTGGTTTTTCACTATTATAAAAACATTGAAACGAGCATCTTCATGGTAGAGCTCTTCTCTGAATCAGCGACCAGAGGGAAATAAATGAATCCAGGGGTTTTAGTGGTTTCTCATGTGCTGCCAAACTGCTTTCCGAAAGGATTGTGCCGCCACGTTGCAAACCCCAGCAGGGTCTGAGAACACTGGCTGGGCCACTACTTCTCCAGCATTGTCCCGAGCAGGTGTCAGGGAGGTGAGGTTACGGATGACGCCTTCCTCGTTGTCTGGTTTTCTGTGTTATTGTTATAAGCAAAAAGAATGGAATTCCTTTATCAATCTAAAAACTTCCTCAAGGATAAGAGTGAAATGTGGGCAATCTCAGGGCTTTAGAGAAACTCTGGCCATAACCTCCCTTAGAGGCCTCTCATATAAATAAACAGGCAACTGCTTAAGTGACATGTCCAAAAACTCCCACCGCTCAGGCTAACAGAGGGGTTCCTCCAGAGCTTATGGCGTTAGTGCCTGTTAAATGCCAGAGGGGAGCTTATGCTGCTGATACCTTTATCTAAGTCGTCCAAGTTTTCTTCTTAAAGTCAATAATTCAATAATTCAGAGGCTGTCTAAAAACTTACGTCAGAAACTATAACAGAAAAATATTAATAGACTCAATGACAATTAAAGCTGCTGTATGACCCAAAACACCATAATTAAAAACCAAATGAAAAAACTGAGGAAGTATTTGTAATTATGTCAAAATATTAATAGCCCCACATTTCCCTTGTGAATTCTCTGCTCCACAGGTGAGTTACGAGTGTGCAGCAGTCAGCCTCCAAGATGGCCCCCCAACGCTCCCACCTCCTGGACTTCGGGCGCCTGAGCAGTCCCCTCCCACTCTGTGCCAGGGTTGGTCTGTGTACGTCACTTCTGAGACCAGGTTATAAAGGATACTGTGGCTTCCGTCCTGCTCACTTTCTGTCTGTCTGGGGTCACTCACTCAGGGGGAAGCCAGCTGCTATGTCAAGAGAAGTGCTATGGAGAAGAAGCCCATGTGTCGAGGACATGAGGTCCCTGCCAACAGCCGGCCACGTGGGCGAGCGTGGAGGCGGATTCTCCAGCCCTGGTCAAGCCTTGGCTGCCCTGGCTGAAGTCCTGATTAAAACCTAATGAGAGGGCCGGCCGGGTGGCGCGATGGTTAAGAGCTGGCTTGGGACGCCAGAGGGCCCCGGTTCGGATCCCACATATGAGGGCCAGTGACACTGCCCTCCACAGCTAAGATGCTGAACAACAGCTCAACCTGGAGCTGGGCTGCCGTGAGGCGATGGCGTAGGCTGCAGCCCCTGCGGCAGTGGGTTGCCATGGGCTACCGTGTGTAGCCAGCAGCCAGCGTGAGCGGCCAGCAGCCGCAGTGAGCGGCCGTCCAGAAGCCGGCGACTGATCTGCCTCACCAGGGAAGAGCGCAATGATGGTGCCAACTTGGGCCAGTGAAGCAACGTCCTCCACAACTAGACTGAAGAACAAAAGGACAGCAACTTGTCTGTTCCCCTTGCCCCAATTCCCCAGCACTGTTCCCATCCCCCCAATTCCCCAATAAAAATCGTAAAAAACAAAAACAAAAACAAAACCTAATGAGAGCCTCTTAGCCAGGACCATCCCACTAAGCTGCTCTCAAACTTCTGTCCCACAGAAACTGAGAGATGATAAAATTTTTAAGCCACTGCACTGAGTTTTTCCAGGTAATTTGTTATGCAGCAACAGATAACTCACACAAGTGTCAACACTTTAATTTTCAAACATTTGGGGATTTCCTAGATACGTACCTTATTTATTCCATCTTTTTTCTGCCCCATTATCTCCCTCCTCTCCTGGGACTCCAGTTGCATCTGTGTGAGACCTCTGGATAGGGTCACACGGGTCTCTGAGGCTCTGGCCCTTCCTTGCACCTTCTCTCTCCCTGGATGGTCTCTGGGGGCCATCATCTCTCATGTCTTACAACTGCGAGTCTCCCCTCTCTGCTTGGTCCCTGTCCCTTTACGGCTATTCCTTCCACCTTCTCCACCCCTTTGCCCTGGAGGTTTTCCCTCTATTGCCTTTCAAGCTTTTTAATTCCATGTCACCTCCATTCTTTTTCTTTCTCTTCAGCCTACATGTTTTGTTCCTTGTGCTTTGCTTAGTTGACAATTCCTCTCTTCCAGCTGAATGACTGTAATGCAGAATTTAACCAAGTTTATTTTCCCTTGTTCTGTATTGAAAAAGCAGGGTTTTGTTTTTTTTTAAAATTACTATTCAAAAGCAGTAGGCAATTAAGTCCCATTGTTTACTGTGATCACACAGAATAGTTCTTAAATAAGTTTTACTTCTGGCAAAACGGGTAATGTAATTTGGATGATCAGTTAGAAGATTTAGCAATTCTAGTAAGCAAAACCAAGTGGAAGAACATGTTTTGTTGGTCTCAAATTGAATTTAGCCTCTGGAAATATATTTAACCCTCTTGTCATAGCATTTAATATGCACAGTTAGCCTGGTTTCACATGTTGTGAAGAAAAAAGACAAAACGCCAGTGGTTCTGCTGATTAGATTCAGAAAGGTAGTCATCTCAAAAGACTATACTAATCACCTGAGACTCGTTTTATCCTTCTAATATATGCACGAATGTAAACACATTAAGTATTGAATTCACTATTTAGCAAACAAACTAAGTATAGCCAGTTTTATCATCTGTACCAGCTTTTCTGTTCCATTTGGTTGCCACCAGAATGTCAAGAGTGTTTTGACTGTACCTGTTCTCACTGCTGCCACAATTCCTCCAGGAATCCTGGGGGTGAATCTGAGTGATGATTTCCTTCATTTCATCATGTTTTTGCTAAGCTTCAGCTACAACAATTCCATAAGCATTCCCCCAACTCCAAATTTAAATGAGCAATTTAAAATTTTTTAAAAAGAATGTCTACCATTTCCCAAAAATAAACCTGCTGGGAACTTTCTAACACTGTGGTTCTTCATCACTGAGGAGCTAGGGGATCCCTTGAGAATCTGATAAAAGCCACAGACTCTCATCAGAAAATTGCAAACATGTTCTTGGCATACAATTTCGGGGCGTTCATAAACTCTGAAAGCCCCTCCATGGAGCCCCGTCCAGGGACCCCTTGCTCTCATAGCTCTGACCTGTGGCACTGACAGAAGCTGACACATTTCTCAAGCACGTTTCTTACCATTGCTCTTGCTTCTTCACGAATGGACGGGATAGAAAGGATACTGTAGAGCGCTCCGTTCACATACGGTTGTATCTTTGGGGGAGGGAAAAAACAGTCATTTGCAAGTACCTCAACTACTATACAACTCAGTTATCAAACACCACACTTGAGAACACTCTGGCTAAAGAGGACAGTGAGAGTTACCATCTTCACAGCTCTCCCAAGGACAGACGTCTCCATTTGCACGTCCCAGTAATGGCTACACCAGAGTTCAGAACCAAATTCATCACTGCCTCACAAAGCTTACTCCTGTTATGCTTCACTGCTTAATTAACGTGATCCTGACCCCTCAGGCTAGCAACTCTGGAGTCATCACTGAGGACGCTCCCTTTTTACTCTCCTTTGGGGAGTCTCCAAGCTCTCTCGGGTAGGAACCTTTCTTTTCCATAGGCACGGCTACTGTCCTCGTTCAGACACGTCCATGACCTAGGCTACATCACATCTCCAAATGAGTCCTACCTCTGGCGTGCACCCTTTCATCCAACCAACATATCGTTGCCAAAATTCCACAGCATGGGCCAAACCCCCCCTCTCCCTACCTCGGACACCTTCCACAGGGTCTGAGAAAGATCCCAGAAGCAGGCGGTCGTTACTCCACTCCTTGATTCCTCGGTACAGCACACAGGACCCTCCAGGGCTTGGCTTCTGTCACCCCCTCTGCTCCTCCCTCCTTGCCACCATGACGTTCATACTGCAGACGCTGCACACTACGTGTAAGGGACAGGCCACACCACGCGGCGACATGCCGTGGCCCTGGTTCTAGCCATTCACTTTGCTGGGGATGTGCCTCCCACACACGTCTATCTGAAAGCTATGATTCATGCTTCAAAACTCAGCTCCGACATAGCTCAGAGGGAGCCCTTCCTGAACCCCGGACAGAGTGCTCCGCTCCACTCCAGCACAACCCCCCACTACTGTCCTGGATGCCATGTATTTTTAAATGTATACATGTCTCCGCCATTATGATCTCTTCAGGGACAGGGCCTATGTTTTACTCATGCAGGTAATCCCAGCATCGGGTCAGCCCAGGACACGGTGCACAGGTGGGTACCTGATGAATGGGAACTCCTTTCTGAGCAGACTGTTGCCATATTCTCTCCACAGTGATGGGGTGGGGGTGGGGGGTTCATTTCCCACCACCACCACTTGTGAGCACTAAACTTTATCACTTTTAATTTTTGCCAATATAATGGGTGAAAAAGAGGCATCTTATAGTTGTTTATATTTTCATTTCCCTGAATAATAGCAAAATTAAACATCTTTTCTTGTTTATAGGCCATCAAGATTTACCACTGTGTAAATTACCTGTTTATATCTTTTACCCTTTTATTCTGTTGGGTTTTTTTTTTATTGGACTTTTACATATCAATTATAGGAGTTCTTTAAATATTAGGGATATTAAACTTTTGTCACATGTGACGCGAATTTTTGCTCAGGGTATCATTTGTTTTTTGACTTTGATTATGGTATTTTTTTCTCCAACAAAAAAATTTAGTGTTCATACAGTCAAATATGTGTATCTTTTCTTTGTGGCTTCCGAATTTTGTCTTCTAAGAACACCACTATCTTGTGCGGGATATATGTGTGTAACATTTATTCCTGTAGCAAACATATCTCCAGGTTCTAAACTATATACAGGTAGATCTTCCAGCTCGTTTTCAAAGCAAATGTATTGGCAACAGTTAATGACAGGATCGGAATCCTGTGGTCTGTTCAGTTTTCAGAACCGACATTCTGGTTCCAACACCTGAAACCAACCTTCACTGTTAAGAGACAGAATGCATTTCCTACTGGCGTCAACGACCTGAGTTGAAGAAAATGGAGAACGGAGTTCATTTGGGTCTAGAAGTAGTTAAGAGCTCACTGGTTTTAAATTATAAAAGGCACGCGCTCACTGTAACCACCACCAGACCTCCACTTGAGAAAGGCGCCCAGGTCTCTGAGCTGATAGGGCTCCGGAAACACACGATGTGAAAAAAATGAACAGAATGGGAGCCGCCTGTCTGAAACGGGAACAGGCGCATGGATACCAAGCGCTTTGCTCGGACCCAGCGGTCCTGACAGCCCAGGTCCTGCGGAGACACCCTTGCACCTGGTCTGGAGAAAGAGGTCGGATTTTTGTTGAGGCTTGCTTCAGGGCAAAGTGATGCCACAGTTTCTGCAAAGGCATTCGTAGAAAGAAGGCGAGCAATATACTATAATACTAGTTTTGTTCATTGGTTTACCCAGATCTCTACTTTATTTGAAAAGGACTTGCGACCCATAAGCTAAAAAACTTGGAAAATCACAAGTGTTGGGGAGGACACCCACGACAGCAGAAGCTGGAACAGCCATTCTGGGGGACAATTTCCAGGACTCTGACCTGAGACTGATAGAGGGGGTGAGCCAGCAGTGACAAGTGTTTATGCTCCAGGGAAGCTCTGGCACAGGCCCTCGTGGGGCAAGTGTGGTGACGTCCACTGAGGACCATGGTGGCAGCAGAGAGGTGGAGGCAACCAAAATGGACGCCACTGGAGGAGCGGATAAGTAAAATGAGAGGGCCGCAAACAAGGGACGGTTTTGCAGTAGTGAGAGTTAAGGGACTAGAAGCACATAAAGCAACATGGAAAGGTCCTAAAAACGCAGTGAAAAAGTAAGCAAAGTAATGAGATCTAGCGTGCAACACTATTTATACAAATAAAAAATACACACACGATATTCAATACCTTTTCAGACTACATACATGTCTACAGACACACACGAAACACAAGGGGAGTGTCTGCGTCGGGGGATGAATGAGGCACGGACAAATAAGGAGAAAAAAATAGTGCACATGAGGGGGCTGGCAGAGGCCACCGAAGCAGGGTGCTCGCTCGCAAGTGAGGAGTGGACGAAGGACTTCCTGCTTCTGGGTTCTAGAATCCAGAAATTATAAAAGCGTGGAAGTAGCTCATACAAACACTTGGAGGAGGGAGAGTAACTATCCTGGGCCAGCCCTCCCCAAGCCAGGGCTAGCTGCGCTGACCGAGTACCTCGTGGTTTTCATGGCCCAGCAGATCCGAAAGAACTTTCAGTGCGAGGCTGGCCACCTTGGCACACATTTTCTTCCCTTAAGAAAACAAAACAAAACAAAACATGACATGTCTAAACGCAGAAGTACAGGTTTGAAGTCAGGCAGACTTGAATACAAATCTTGGCTCCTCTGCTTATGAGCTGTGTGACCTTAGGTGAGTCACTTAACCAGTCTGGGCTCCATTTTCCTCTGGGATTCCTTAGGGATTATTAATATCTACCATAAAGGGTGATGTAAAATTAAATAACTCAGTATAGGCTGGCATACTCCAAGTGCTCAGTAAATGATGGCGGTTATTATGCAGGCAGAACACAGAGCTATTGGGCACAGTGAAAGCGTAACAAATTGCAGAGCGATCAATGTTCTACCTCACATGTGCACAGACCATCATCAAAATCATACAGGTATTTTAGTAACTCCAAACATCATCATAACACTCACTGCAAATAAACTGGTGATAATCAGAAAGTCTGATTATAATCTAATAAATATTTTAAAGCGAGGACCTTTTTGCACAGGCTATTTTTTTTAAAAAAAGAAGACTGAAATAGTCCTTTACTCAGTCAACAACACACAGGTGCTTCAGATTACAAAGCATCTGAAGGTGAAGAAGCGTCTGGCAAATCCCCCTGAGCTATGTGTCTGGGTAACCTTCTCCCAACACTGGGGCTACTCAGACTGACACCAGCCACAGGCTGGACTAGGTTGGCACCTCTTCTAAAGAAGCTTCTCTCATCCCAGGGAACATAGCATTTAAATGGGATGGAACCTGTAGAAAGCTAAAATCACCACCTGTATGGATCAGGTACATAAGTGACTTGTGATGTCCACATGAGAATCCCCATCTCCGGGGGATGGAGTGGAGAAAACAGCTGTGACAAGGGGCAGGCGGCATGGTTTAACCTCCCTGTTCTGCCACCAACTTAATCTTCTGCAACCTTGGGAATACACTTCTCTGTCTTTAGATAAAAGGGATCATAAATAGTAACTTTCTATCTTTGACTAATGCAATCAAGATAAAGAAACACTTTAATTTCCTCTTAACACAGGTGTTACATACATATATACAAAGGGTGCCAAAAAAATGTATACACGTTTTAAGAAAACTGTATTAAAATTGTAATTCTAAATATATACCAATAACAAAAGATGGATACAAGTCACGTTTGACTTCTGTAATTACAAAAGGTGCTCAAAGTGGTTACCATCAGCATCTAGACACTTTTTTTTTTTTTTAAGATTTTTAATGGGGGAATTGGGGGAATGGGAACAGTGCTGGGGAATTGGGGAAGGGGAACAGACAAGTTGCTGTCGTCTTGTTCTTCAATCTAGTTGTGGAGGACGTTGCTTCACTGGCCCAAGTTGGCACCATCATTGCGCTCTTCCCGGGCGAGGCAGATCAGTCGCCGGCTTCTGGACGGCCGCTCACTGCGGCTGCTGGCCGCTCACGCTGGCTGCTGGCTGCTGGCTACATACGGTAGCCCATGGCCACCCACTGCCACAGGGGCTGCAGCCTACGCCGTCGCCAGCGACTCATGGCAGCCCAGCTCCAGGTTGAGCTGTTGTTCAGCATCTTAGCTGTGGAGGGCAGTGTCACTGGCCCTCATATGTGGGATCCGAACCGGGGCCCTCTGGCATCCCAAGCGAGTTCTTAACCATCGCGCCACTCGGCCGGCCCTAGACACTTTTGATTATGGCAAACTGCTGCTTGAGAAACACTGACAGAGTGTCCACTTATAGACATTTTTTTTGGCACCCCTGGTATATAAAACATTCTCCCTAAGGCCAGAATGGTATTTTGGCTTCAGGGATTCGACAGCTTTATACTTGGGCATTCGACATGGGGAGAGGGGGCTATGAGACCTGCGCTCCGGAGGCAGAGGTTCATAAGCAAAGCCACCGAGTACTCCAGCGTGTAGTCGGACAGGCAATCGGGGTCTTTCAGAATATCGATCAGCCAGAAGATGAGGCCATCTCGAATCATGGCTGTCTGCAGCGGGCGCCTAGAATGAAAGAACCTACAGGTAAGTTAAAGCTGGGGAGAAACTTTTCATTTAAGAGTACACAGCACTGTGAAAGAATGTCGGAAAAGACAGACAATACCGACTCTTGAGGAATATTTTATCATTAGACAATAAATTCTTTACCATTTAGGGATTTTATGAAGGGTTTAAAAAAAAAAGATAAGCTTGGGCCAGTGGGGCGGCGTCCTCTACAACTAGACTGAAGAACAAAAGGACAGCAACTTGTCTGTTCCCCTTCCCCCAATTCCCCAGCGCTGTTCCCATCCCCCAATTCCCCAATAAAATCATTAAAAAAAAAAAAAGTGGCCTAGCCCCATCATGGAAATGTTATTCAGCAATACAAAGGAACAAAGTCTAACACATGCTACAACATGGATGGACCTCAAAAACATTATGCTAAGCGAAATAAGCCAGACACAAAGAACACACATTAGATGCTTCCATTTATATCAAATGTCCAGTACAGGTAAGTCTACAGAGGATGGAGTAGTGGTCCCCTGGGGCTAGGGGTTGGAATGAGGAGTGACTGTAAATAGGCACAAAGTTCCTTTTTGTGGTGATGGAAATGTTCTAATTAGATTGTAGTGATGGTTGCACAACTCTGTAAATAAACTAAAAAAAACATTGAATTGTACACTTAAAATGGGTGAATTTTGTGATCTGTAAAGTACATCTCAATAAAGCTGTTGATTAAAAAAAGAAAGCTCCGGGAGGACATCAGACCTGGTTCAAGGAACGTCTGATTTTAAATTTCTTCCGGGGCAACAGGCAGTTCCAAGTCACGACAGGGTGTGCTGCTGGGATGTATGGGCGGGGTCCTGGAGGCTGCCACCCGACTTCCACAAAACCACCTCTCACACCTGCTGTGACTGTTCACGTCTGTGCACACGACGGACCGTGGGCAACCTAAAGGCTGAGGCTGTCAGGTTGTATTCACGTGTATGTCTCTAAACCTTGCCCATGGCCTGAGACACAATCCAGGACCTGACAAGCATGAGACAACATCCATTAGGGGACTACAACAGTGCTTTTGAGATGTCTTCCTCCATCCAAAGGAGCTTGAGCAGGACGGGTTGGTGGATAATAATAAGCTTTCTAGCTCTATCTTGGAAAATGTTAGCTGAAACATATCATCTGCCTCTTGGGTTGTCATTGGGACTAAGCACAAAAAAGCAGCTTATAAAAACTCCAATTTAATTTCAAGGAGCCACCAGGACCTACTGCACGGTCAGCACCTGAGGCTGAACTTCTGCAAGGCGCCGAGTACGTTCTCCCGCGTGATGACGTCCTTGTCTTCCTCCTTCAGCCGTTGCTCCAGCATCCACAGGACCTTTGTGCTCTGGGCAAGGTAGAGGCGACCTGGGAACACAACCAGAGATGGACAAGTGCAACAGGGAAAGACTTGACCTTGTGTTAAGTTATGCTCCAAAACCACTTTCTATGAAAACTCTGCATATAACACGTGTAGCTTGTGTAATTTTAGGCTCTAAAAAACATATTAAAATCCATTTCTTCTGCAAACTTAGTTTTATTCCATCAACTATCGAATGAACGGACAACCACTCTTTTTGTAACCTAAACATAATTCATCACTGTGTCCTTGTGGGGAGCACTGTCCTTGATTTACCTGAAATCTTGAACCCAAAAGCAAGACCCACGAGGAGCCTGAGGGTGGGAAGGGAAGCTGTGTGTCATGAGCTCACTAGTCTTTACAACAGAGGCTGCCAAACAGTGCTTTCTGGCCACACCCCTTGCTCCTCCCAGACATGCCCGTGGCCTGGAGGAGAAGCTCGGAGCCATGCCTGGAACCCTGCAGTACACCTTGAATGCTCACTAGCCCGTTGTGGACTTGTGTCTTGATACAGACGACGCTAATTTCGGACATAAATTTCAACAGTATTATATGAATGGTCCCCGGTGCACGCGCTGGCTCAGGGTAAACGTTCGCTCAGTGGATGGAAAAATGAACCCACGAACCAATGAACACGCTTTTGGGAGTCTCATACAGTCATAATTTGAAAACTGCCTTTATACCTGTTAAAAAGAGCTCAAACAAATGAGAACTTATGGGAAATAGTGGCACTTTGTAAAATCATTTTGAATTCAGTAATGGTGGCATGTTAACTTTGGGGTTTTCGAATGCTCTTGAAGAAAACGGTGCAGTGCTTATTGGAATCGGCTTTAATTATTTCACCAACCTTACTTTGCCTTAAGTAGAAAATGATAGAAAATGCACTACCTGTTACACACTTGAAAGCGATCTAAAAAGTACTAAGTTACAAAATCAGGAAGTGTACAAAATAAAACCAGAAGGCTTACAAAAGAAACTCCAAAACCATCAAAATTTCCTATGGCATAAACTACATCAATATGACATCATCTAGTAATCATCACAAAAAACTTTAGATGCATTCAATGGGAATAAACTGAGACAACACATCATTTCTAAGCAACTTGGGGAAAAGCGTTCATTTTTAAAGGAAGAAAGGCCTCAAATAAGACCTCGCTCCTCTCTCTGAAGAAGAGCTGGCATCTTACCTTCTGCCAGGGACGCGAAAGCATTGATGAGCCTGGCCGTGTACTGTCGCACCACCTCACTCTTCGAGTGTAGCAGCTGAAGCACGCTCCTCTGCGGGGAAAAACATCAAAAAGGAAAAACAAGGGAAGTTAAAGAAAAGTGAGATCAAATACATGTCTCCTCTCTGGGTCTGGCGTTCTCTTCCTCTACGTGAATCTATTACAGGTAAAATGAACAGGCTGAAGCCAAACAGTTCACCCGGAAATCTTGGTTTCCAACTGATTTTTTCTGAGATTTGGTAAATATCAGTATTCTAAACTTCTAAATTAAAAGAAGGAATTATCCAAAGCATTAGAACAGTGACTGCTGACACAAAGGGGGCAATATCGTTTGCTGTTCGTGTTGCCGATGTCATCCAGGCTGGAGCGACAGATCCAACACACGCATCTAATTTTGCTCCCTGCAAACCAACGTAAAACTACGAAATGGGTTTTTAAGAATGACACAAATTCTCAAGGTCAGACAGCACAGCACAGGAAATAATGACAACACAATTGTGGAAGCGGGAATGCAGCTGGTAACAGACTTAGCAGACCCAGGAATGTCATATGGACAATGAGGAGCTGTGTGATTTATGTCACTTAACCCTCAAAAGGTCAAGAACTGGGGAAAAATGAAGAAGAGCGAATGAAAGTTGTTAAAGAAGCAGATGGATCCCACTCCTGCTGCTCCCACACTGCTGCTCTCCTCCCACCACAGGTCTGGGGGTGTTCTCTTGTTAGGGTAACACAAGGGCCTCTGGGTGGAGAACGTCAGGTACAAGTGAGCAGGACGTCTACACCAAAATGGCGGGGGCGGGTGTCTAAATGCAGAGTGAATGCTGAGCAGAGAGCCACCCCCAGTCCTCTTCCCCTGCCTGAACACTGGCAGCCGGGGCTGACACTTTACCCAGATTAGAAGACTCTTCTTGGAGGAAAGTGCCCAGCCTTAGGAGGAAGAACTACAGACCCTGAAGTCAGCAGTTCCTAACAGATGGCCCGCCTGGCTCTCCCTCAGTGGAGCTCTACATCTAGAGGCCCCACCCTCATACTCAGAACTTCCAGTTGGCTTTTCAGTCCTCCACTCTGAACGTTAGGAGATAACGAAGGTCTTCCCGAAACCCAAAGAAAGCTTCTCACATAAAAAATAGGGCCCAGACAAACTGGGTGGGGAAAAAAAAGCAAGCTTGGATGCAATGAGCCTGTGCAGGGATAAGAAGACAAAGAATAAACACAAAATTGTCACTAATATCCTCAGACATATAAAAAGTGATGTCTCCATGAGACAGCAGAATGCTATAAAAAAAAAAAGGAAATGAAAACTCAACAGAATGTGAAAATCTCCCAGAAAACAGAGTAAAAATAAAGATACAAAAAAATGAAAGAAAAGAAAATTAGAGAACCCATTCAAAAGGTCCAACATTTATAAAGAGAGAAAAACAGAGAGGAAATCAAGAAAACTTCTGAGAACTAAAGCTATCAGGTTGAAAGGGCTCACAAAGTGCTCAAAACAGTGAATCAAAATACACCTCATGAAGAACATCAATGGGAAATCTATCAACACTGGTGATAAAGAGAAGACTCAACATGCTTCTAGAGAGAAAAAAAACAGGTCACATACAGAGGATCAGGAATTAGAATGGTTTTGAATTTTTCAATAGTAATATTGGAACCTAGAAAGACAACAGAGCGGTATCTGCAAAATTCTGAAGGAAAATTCTGTACAAAGAATAAAAATATTTTCAGACATACACAGTCTTGAAAAATATACTCCCCACCCAACCTTCCTCAAGAAGGTATTAACTAAAGGATGTGCTCCACCAACCAAGAGACTAGGTCAAGAAAGAAAAACGCATGGGGCACTGGAAAGAGACCCCATTCAGGAGCGGGGTGAGGGGGATCAGGAGAAGTCTGGTGAGGACAGATTTCTGGGTGGCAGCTGTGCACCAGATGTAGAGGGCCACCAGTCCGGACTAAGAGAGAGGCATACTGAAGGCTGTCATCCTCACGATGCCTAGTGCCACTGCACCATCTTTACGATTTACGTATTTCAGTAAAATTTTTATTGAAATATAACATCCATACAGAAAATTCACAGATCATAAGTGTACAGCTCGGTGAGTTTTCACAAAGTGAACATGTGGGTAACCAGTAACCAGATCAAGAAACAGATCATTACCAGTGCCCCAGAAGCCCTCCTGGGGTCCCCTTCCAAACCAAGAGCTTCTAACATCACAGGTTAGTTTCGTCTGTCTTTGAATTCTTTTATAAATGAAATCATGCAGTGTACAATCTTTTATGTCGGACTTTTTCATTTCACATTATGTTTGTGAGATTCTTCCTTATCATATGTTGCATATTTCTTCTCATTACTCGATGTACCCCATTTTAAAAATATAGGTAATTTATCCCTTCAGTTGTTGATGGACACCTGTGTTATAGCCCGTGTCTTCGTTCTTATAAGTAGTGCTGCTGTGAACATTCCTGTACATTTTAGCGAACACAGGCACACATTTCTGTGCCTGTTATACTTAGGGGTTATACTTAGGAGTGGTCTTGCTAGGACACCGAGTATGCAGTTTTAGTACACACTGCCAGTGTTCCAAAGTGGTAAACCACATAACATACTTTTAAACAGAGTACAAGGTGCCTAAGTGAGGTGAGCCCAGACTTTTATCTGTACTTGGACAGCCCTGGCCACGTGCTGATGAAGTTCCAGCTCCCTGTCCCACACCTTGCTGTGGGTGGATCAGCTGTGGACAGTCTTTTCATTCCCACAGCAGTGTTCTCATGCGATTAGCTCCTGAGAACTAGAAGCAGCTCACACCATACGCGCTTAAAAACCAGAATAACAGCAGCTCACCATTCCCCTTGGCCATACGTATGGCTGCCCGCTAACTGTACCTGGCGGACCTCTCAGCCCTGCCAGAGGCCTGTGTGTCCCAGGACCCTCTCCTGCCCTTGACTGCCAATGTCCCCAGCGGGGACCAATAAGTGCCCAGGGAAGCTGTGTCCAATTAGGAGCCAGCGATTTTGTTCATGTCATCTTCTCCCAGGTGCCTTCATCTGACATGGGAACAGTAGTACCCTTTCCTTGCAGAGCAAGGTTTGTGCTTGCTACTCAGCAAACACTGTATTGTTTAGGGCACATACATAAATGGGGAAACTATAAAGAAAAGCAAGGAACTGATTAACATGAAAGTAAGGATCTGTACACCCATGTTTCGTGCAGCGTTATTCACAATAGCCTAAAGGCAGAAGCAACACAAGTGTCCATCACAGATAAATGGATGACAAATTGTGGTATACACAAATAATGGGACATTATTCAGCCTTAAAAAGGGAGACCATTTTGACACATGCGGACCTGAAGAACATTATGCTAAGAGAAATAAACGCAGGGCCAGCCGAGTGGCG
>NW_017731367.1:677808-679949 GCF_001890085.2 Hipposideros armiger | reverse complement strand
GCCAGTGAAGCAACGTCCTCCACAACTAGACTGAAGAACAAAACAACAGCAACTTGTCTGTTCCCCTTCCCCAATTCCCCAGCACTGTTCCCATCACTCCAATTCCCCAATAAAAATCTTTTTTAAAAAAAGAGAAATAAACGCAGTCACTAAAAGGTAAGTATTGCATGATCCCACTTACATGAGGTACGGAGGCTAGTCCAAGTCAGAGGCAGAAAGAACGGTGGCAGCCAGGGGCCGGGGGTGGGGGAGGGGAGTTGTTTAATGGGCGGGGTTTCAGTTTTACAAGATGAAAAGAGTTCTGGAGATCTGTTATACAACAATGTGAATATACCTAACACTACTGAACTGTACACTGAAAAATGGTTAGGATGGCGTATTTAATGTTACGTGTATTTTACCACAATTTTAAAATGTCAGGATGGTGGTTACCTCTTGATGGAAGGAAAGGGGTACACTCTAGAAGCCCCCAAATCACTGCTAAGTTTCTATTTCTTAATCTGAGTGGTGGTATTCGTTTTACTATTATTCTTTAAACTGGTCATGTATGTTTTCTACACTCATCTGAGTACATGATATATTTCACAACTGAAAACATGATTCTGGAAAATAAGACAAAATTCCTTAGACTTAAGGAACCATGCCTTTGTATAAATGCATATATTATGCTAGACAGGTAAAACTGTCAAATGTGGAGAGTGTTACACCACAGCACCTCCAGCAGCATGAAATGCAGCCACATGACATCAACACGATCAATAAACATGAAAAACTCAATTCACTGCAATTTGATCCAGCTCGTTTTTTGGTCTAGAACAGTGAGTGATTCTCAAAGTGTGGTCCGGGACCAGCAACAATAGCATTACCTGAAAACTTGTTGGAAATGCACATTCTCAGGTTCCACCCTGACCTACTGGGTGAAAACTATATAGGTGGGGGCAATGATCTGTGTTTTCATGAGCTCTCCAGGTGATAATGCTGTAACCCTGAGAACTGCTCAGTGAAATGAACTAAGCAACCAGTTCAATTTCCTGACTGAAAGGGCTAATTAATTTTGGTGTCGTGATGACACAGCAGCCATGCTGCACAAGGACTCTTCGTGCTCCGCAGATTCTTGGACATCTTAAGATAACTTCAGCTCACTCCTTATCAAAGCAATGAATGACAGCAATGAAACATAACGGTGTGAGGAAGAAACGACGTCCTTAATGGTGGGAGAGATTGCAGTATTTTGACAAATATCACATATCACAAAACCTAAGACATCGTTCATTAGAGGACACATTATTTTAAAATATAAAACCTCAAATGAAAAAAGCCCTGCCATTTAAGCTATATTATAAATATCAACTGCAAGATATAGTCCGATTTCAGAGATGCTATAAAGGGGGGCAGGTAGAGGGAATGCATCTTAGGTTCAATGAAATATGACAGTTCAGAAAGAATCAGTACTGAACTTACTCTTTGAACTTGAGTTTATAAGTCATACTATATATTATTTAGCTGCTTCATGCCTTACAGACTGGTTTCAACATCATTACAAATACAAACGGAAAAGAAAAGAAAAGAAGTCAAGAATTTGAGAGGCTATTTTTCAAATTTAACGCAATTCTTTCATGGGAGCAGTAAGACTACGTTCCAAGAATAAGCCGGCAACTCAAAACCGTCGAATGTTAACTGCCCGAGGGCACAACAGACCATAGTGTAGGGCGCTCTGGCAGGGCTCTCATCAGCAATCCTAGAGGTATCAACACTCCGCTCAGTGCCCACACTGCGAAGCTTAACAACAGGGAGATAAAGTTTGTAGAGTATTTTGGATAAACATTCAACTGAAACAATGAAACGCAGGGTCTTTTTTATATATGTCACGTTCCAGACCTCCATCCTCCTGTCCAGCAAGCCTGGTGAGAGGGGTGGGGAGTGGGGGGAAGAAAGACCATGTGCTGACTACTCAGTCCTGGGCCCTGGGCTAAGTGCTTCCCACGCGTGCCCACACACAATCACCCCAACAAACCGCCGAGGCAGGGGCGGGCTCCTTCTCAGAGACAGGGAAGCGCCTGAGACTGGGTGACTTGCTTAAGGCTCTCTGGCTAACTGGTGGTCGGGCAGAGGTTTGAAACTAGTTCATGTCACTCCACATC
>NW_017731367.1:671064-676118 GCF_001890085.2 Hipposideros armiger | reverse complement strand
TCAGTAACGTTTGAGAGTAAAGAGGTCTGAGATCAAAAGCTTAAGAACCACTGACTTAACCATGAAGACTGAGGAGAAATGCTACAATTTAGAATAGACTTCATTTCTCTTAAAGGTTTGTTCATCCGTTTTTTCCCTGCTGTGGGCTCGAGGCTGCATGGTAACGCCTGAGCACAGAGGGCTTTGTGGAGGAGCAGTGAGAATGACTCTGTGTTCTAACACGCCAACCCCACAAGCCGTGAGTGTGGCTCAGGACCAGGAAAGGACAGGTGCCCGGGGAATCTCCTGAGCCTTGAAACTGCTTATGTGAAGTTACCGAGGGAAGGCAATGGCAATGGTGATGTTAATACAGGAGTTTTTAAAAGACGCCACAGCTGTCTGCAGAAGTTGTTTTTAACTTTAGCCCTTGGTGTCAGCAAGCAGCAGGAAGAAAGGTTTTTAGTAGACGGGTTAAGAAACGAGCAAGGTGGCCTGCCAAGTAAATCAGCACGGCCTTTGTTTTTTTCTTAACTTCAAGGGAAAGGCACATACCCAGCGCAGAGCCTGCAACAAGAAGGCTTTCAAGCGGTCGCTGCCCCAAATCAAATCCTTCTTCAGTTTCTCATAATCCAAGGAGGGCAGTAATGGGACATCCTTCAATTTCCTACTCAGCAACACAAGTTCAAAGAGAAAAGCAAAGGGCAAAAGGGCATGTTCATTATACCTCCAGAGTATGACAACACCCAACCTAGAGAGGCTGTGACACCAGGGACCAGCAGTGGCCCAGTTGTTTTCTCTGTGCTCCTAGAATTAACTCCAGGCCTCCACAGAGCGGGCTAGGTCCCAGGCTCCCCATCCCAGTCCTAACTAGCTCAGCTCTGCCTTTTCTGTTGTACGTGCTAGGGTTCTGTGAAAACATTTTCCCTAAAACGAGGAGTCCGTGCCTAAACAGGATCAGAAACCACTGTGTTCACATCAGGCTCCATACCACGGAGATGAAGTATCACCTTGGAGGCATCGTAACTTTCCGCCCCAGTTCTCGTTAGAATCCTGAGCAAAGCCCAAAGCTGCTAGCGTCAGCAGGCCCCAACAGTTCTACCTAAAAACCTGAAGCCGCTGTCCCTGTCAGGCCTGAGGGACTGAACTGGGAGAACATGAGGACAGAATAGGGGTCAAGAAACAAATGTAGGTGCACAGTCGACCCTCCAAGGAGGCAGAAGTGGGGGCAGAAGGCGTGGGGGACACACCTGTGAGACAGGTAGTAAGTAGGACAATTTGCAAACCCTCCACAAGAGGACTCCAAGTCAAAGACCTCAGGGGAATTCAGGTTTCAATTAAGAGAGGCCTCTGTTCAGAGATCTATCTACACAGCGTAGAATGGCCCAACCCCTGCCTTGGTCGGCAGGAAACAAAAGGAACCACTCAGACTCCCTGTCACCAAAACAAGTGTCTTCACATTTTGTTTGATTGTTTTGTTGAACAGGAGGACACTGGGATGTACGGAAAAACTGATAAAAATGGAATGAGGTCTGTGGTCTAGTTAATAGTGCTGTATGTTAATTTCTGTATGTTAATGTTAATTTCTCCATTTTGATATTGTTCTACAGTCGTATAAGATGTCACCATTGGGGACGCTGGGGAACTCGACTTCCTGTGAATTTATGATTGTTTCAAAATTAAAAAACAAAACAAAAATATGATTCTTCTAATACTGTGAAGGGATTATTAATACCCCCTGCACAATAGTAAATGGGAATTCATGGAGAATTGGGTGAAAAGACGAAAGACGGAGGGTTCCATTTGTTTTTAAAGGTGAAATGGACACTGAGATAATACCTCTGGGAGGTAGGATTTCAGGTACTTAAATTTTCTTCTTCGTGTTTCTATAGCATTCAAGTTTCTATAATGAGCATGTATTACATTATAGGAAAAAAATTGCATGCTAATTTTTTAAATATTAGTTTTTAAAAGACAAAATGAAATCCTCTTATAGGGCCTGAAAAAATAGACCAGAAAAGAGGACAACAAATGCGGCCTCAGTGCCCGTTCCTATGTGGGCATCTTCTGTTTTATACACCAAACAGTAAACCCACGTATGTGGGCACACTGATTATTCTTACACTTTCTTTTCCGGAGGCAGACACTATTGTGAGTTTAAAAACGAATACAGATACTTTTAAAATTCTAATTATAAATAACTGGCCAGTATTCTCCAAAAGTGTCAAGGCCATGAAAAACAAAGAGTGAAGAATGATTTCAAATGAAAGGAAACAAACACACGACAACTAAATCAACGCGTGAGCCTGGACTGAATGCTAGACCAGGCGAAGGACACACAGAACAGCTGGCAAAACGGGGATGAGGCCTGTAGATTAGATGATCCTGTATCAGCGTTAGTTTTCTGATCTTGATAACTATATTGGGATTGCGTAAAATATTAACACTGGGGAATCTGGGTGAAGGGTATAGGGAAATTCTTTGTACTATTTTTGCAACAAAAAAAAAAGTTTTTAATTTAAACAGGCTCTTGTTTTAGACCAAAAAAGTTCCACTTATAAAGCCCAGTTTGATGATGTTCTATAGCTGGGGTGCTTCTATTGGAGGGGAGAAACGCTGTCATATTGGGGACATATTTGCTTGCCAATAATGGCAAAATAACCAACTAAATTTATTGCCAACTAAGTTGCTCAACATCCGCATTTCTGTGGTCCAGCCACTCCCCACTGTCCAAGAAGACTGGGTCTTACCTTCTCCTTTGTCCGCCTAACCCCCTCCACTCACTACCCCCCTTAATCCCCTGCAGGTGACCTTGCCTCTTCTATCACTGGGAATAACATTAGCAAACACCCAGAGAGTTTAAGTTCCTGGCAGTGTACTAAGTGCTTTATATGTATTAACTCATTTTTATCCTGCAAACAATCCTGTAATACAGTTACTATCATTATTCTCGGCTTACAAGTGAGGAAGTCCGAGGTCACAGAGCTGGTGGCAGAGGTGGGATTTTAACCTCAGCAGTCTGTGCTCATAAGCACTACATTACACAGCCACCATCCGAAAAGAACAAAGTGCAGGGTCAATGTCAGACTCAGGTGGGACAGGGGGAGGAGGAACGCTGTGTCTATCTCAGGCGCCTTAGGGATCTCACAGCAGCCCCCCACCCAGAACTGGCTCAGAGGGCCACTAGAAGCCACCCTAGTCCCAGTGTCCATGCCAAAGGTTCTCAACGTCCTTGCTACTGCAACACACGTGCCTGATGAAGCCTGTGTGCATCGGAC
The DNA here is from genome assembly GCF_001890085.2 of Hipposideros armiger. NCBI lineage: Eukaryota > Metazoa > Chordata > Mammalia > Chiroptera > Hipposideridae > Hipposideros > Hipposideros armiger. Next base: position 672,864 of record NW_017731367.1, on the reverse strand, counting down.
ACCCCCGTGAGGACACCCTGATGGATCTGGATAGAAATGCTCAGGCATACACAAAGCTGCCCTGTGCCCTGGCCGCAGTGCGAGCCAGCAGAGAACATAAAATTCAGACACAGCAACGCTTTGCTGACTGCCCTCAGACAGTAGATTAAATTCATTTCCAGAGAAGTTCATAGGAACTATTTAACAATGTTTTCCATTTGATGCTACCTCACCAAAATAAATAAAATTAACATTAAAATATACTTTTAGTTTAACAATATTACTTATAATTATTGGTATTTCCTTTAGTATCCACATGGACCTCTAGCTAATCAAAGGCATTTCTCTAAACTGGGCTGTTAAGATGAATGTTTATTAAAGTTACTCTGAATTCCAGTCTAACCCATAGCTATTCTCCACAATACCAGTCCCCAAGTGCAATTACTTACACGGGTGCCAAGGAGGCTCTTAACATGGTTGAAGCCTGGGGGGGNCCCCACTAGACCTGTCCGGTCCAAAGCTATATGCAAATACAGTGTAAAAGACACATTCTGAGGCAGGCCTACATGAAAAAAAAAACAAACGGAATTTGCTTACCTACCTCGCCCGTCATACGTGATGCTGCGTTTTCAGGACTCATGATAAACAAAGGGGTGAGGGAAAGATTTGGGAATTTGAGCAAAGGAAAAATGGCTGAAAGGCGCTCCAGAGTAGAGTCAAACAGTTCTAACTTGTTTAGGACTCTTTATTAGAAGTGAAAAGTGGGCAACGTCCAGGGTGAAGGGCAGATCTCAGTAGCTAACAGAGGCACAAGGCTGACATCCGGTCGCCAGGCTGAAGATACACAGAGAAATGGAAGCCTCCCCATCTGCTAAGACCAGTCCCCAGAAATGAGGGCCCTGGCCCATCTCTCACTGACCTGGCTGTGGTTATGACAGTCCAAGAGGTCGTTGCTGATGTAAGCTTGTAGCACGGTCTCCCTCTGCTCGCCAGGATGGGACGTGGTCAAGCGCTGGAATGAGAAAAGCAAAAGGAACTGGTCTGAATGTAGAGGAAAATGTTCACAGAGTGGGTGTGTTTCAAACAGCAGTCCCAGTAACTATGCATTTAACCAAACAAAATAAATGATATCCCGGGGAGCCAGGTAAGTAGCCTACCAGTCGTTAATAAGAAATTACAACGTTGTACTTCCAAAAGGGTGACGGAGGGGACGTAGGAGTCAACTGACACTCGTGAAATCTCCAGGGAAGTGAAGCGGCACAACGCCGGGGCTGCAGCTGTGCAGACAAGGGAGAGCTCATCACTGTACAGGCGTTTGTGCAGCAAGGGGATGAAGCATGAGCAGACCGGGAGCCAGCACGGGGGATGTGAGTGTGGTGGTGGGGGGGGCAGCTCAGGGAGCCGCAGAAATACAGGGTGCATGTGTGCTGAGCTCAATGGGGAGGGCACAGGGTGAGTGGCAGAGCCATGCCAGCAACTAGGCTTTATATCGAGAGTGACACAGCCACACTGTGTGTGTGTGAACGTGAAACGATGCCACTCTTCTCCCTGATTTATTTTTTGTTTTGGAAAATAGTTATTTTTTTATATAAAAAATAGGCAATTTATGTTATAGTCTGGGTTTATTATTGTTCATCTTTATAAATATACACTTCAAATTTTCTCTTTTAATTTCTAATACTGTAAAATTGGTAGTTAAAATTCACATAAACTAGGGCCAGCCGAGTGGCGCGGTGGTTAAGAGCTGGCTTGGGACGCCAGAGGGCCCCGGTTCGGATCCCACATATGAGGGCCAGTGACACTGCCCTCTACAGCTAAGAT